>NC_064628.1:264935108-265251858 GCF_023864275.1 Schistocerca cancellata | reverse complement strand
TTCGACAGACAACTTGCTTCTGATGAGCTATTTTGATACATTCATTTCTGTTGTGTTGCCTTTAATTAATGAGTTAAATAGTTTTTGGTCAACAGCCTTGCCACAGTGGTAACACCGGTTCCCATCAGATCACCGAAGTTAAGAACTGTTGGACTGGGCTACCACTGTCTGTTGGGCGCTGTTGGCAAGCAGGGTGCACTCAGCCCTTGTGAGGCAAATTGAGGAGCTACTTGATTGAGAAGTAGCGGCTCCGGTCTCAGAAACATACAACTGGGAGAGCAGTTTGGTGACCACATGCCCCTCCATATCTGCATCCAGTGATGCCTGTGGGCTGAGGATGACATAGGGGCCGGCCTGTGCCATTGGGTCTTCATGGCCTGTTCCAGAGGAGCTAAGTTTAGTTCGGTAATAGTTTTGTGATAAGTTAAGGCTTTGTATAGAGTTTTTTTTAAACTGTTGCAACTGGTATCTTATTCTGTTTTATGACAGTTTCTTAAACAGGAATACCTACAGGTAAAAGATAGAACCAGATATCTGATAACAAATATAAGAGTAATCGATTATAGGTTTATTATTTCCAACTGAAATGTTTAAGTAATCTATATTCTTTCACTTACACTGACACATCATTTTCGAAATTATTTATATGATTTATTTGTGTGAGTTGTTCATAAAAGCAACGAAGGATTTCATTGATGTAAGACAGTTTCAACAAAGAAAGCATACGCATTCGTGCACTAGGAAGTAAATAATTTGTAACAGATAATGTTTGAGCCAGCAAGTAAGGGCTATCATAGCAGTAAATGATGTTACTCCAAACTAGGTTTGGGGAGTACTTTTAAGTGTATAAGTCTATAATAATTCCTTGTCAGTGAGACCTCAGGAAGCATTTCCACTGCCCATTACACATGGTGTATCCAGTTTGCATATGGACAGACACACTCCATTCTGTCAGCTTACCACTAGCTCATGGGGTGAATTATGTTGAACAAGGTTTTGCAGTATTCTGGAGAATTCCGACACCAGCAAGAGTCTGTCTTGACTTATAAAGTTTTCGTAACATCAGGATAAAAATAATAGTAATGAGTGATCATGACAGAAAGCGAAACCAAGGAGGAAAGAAATGGTAGAAGAAGAGGAGAAAGAACAATTAGAATGCTTATAGTCCGCCCCCGGTAGCTGAGTGGTCAGTGCGACAGTCTGTCAATCCTAAGGGCCCGGGTTCGATTCCCGGCTGGGTCAGAGATTTTCTCTGCTCAGGGACTGGGTGTTGTGTTGTCCTAATCATCATCATTTCATCCTCATCGACGCGCAAGTCGCCGAAGTGGCGTCAAATCGAAAGACTTGCACCAGGCAAGCGGTCTACCCTATGGGAGACCCTTGTCACACGACATTTCATTTCATTTTCACTGAGGTGGAAGCCAGTCAGTCTGTTACCATGAACTTATTAGCTGAAAAATTTAATCTGAAATGAATGTCCTGCAGGCTGGACATTTCGAGAAGCTAATAAGAAACCTTTGCAGAGGCTAGAACACAGGCGTCCTGCAGGCTGCAGGGTTCTGATTTTCGAGGTTGAGTGCTTATGTATTAATTTAAGCATGATGTCACCTTTCGATTGCAGTCGTGTGGTAGGTTCTAGAGCTAATGTTTGAAATGACACATGATATAAGGATGTAACCAGCTTTGTCGAATCTGCTGTCCATGGGCTGCATGTGACCCAAAGCAAGTAGTAATGCGGTCCTAGAATTGAGCATCTGTCACATGAGTGGTAAAAAAAATCCCATAAAATTCCGTTTATGTAAAGTTATGATAAATTGAATATTTTCAATTTGAAATTCCCACCACACTATGCTAGTCTCTCATTGGTCCATCCCATTCTTAACATTGCCGCCCTTGCTGTATTTGAACTCCTAGAGTCTCGTTCTCACAACCAGCCAGTCCATCAGGTGCGCTGGTCTATTATCTCATGGCTACTTCAGTTGCAACTGCGAAACTAGAGATTTAGAGACATATAATGAAATTAATTTATAAAAATACAAGGAAAATCTGTATTATTTCTGTACAATTATGATAAAGAACCTTTTTTACTGTAGTTCTGATCGCTAGAAGTCGGTAGAAGTCTCAAATCTTCATGTGGGTTGCAACTACTGCCAATGTTTGCTATCTAACAGTACCATAATTCTGATACAACAGTTTTAATTTAATATCGTATCCATTGTTACCAATAATAACAACATTTGGACATGAACATGAAATCTTTTTATTTCCATGTGCAATTTGTACCGTTTCAGATGATCGCTGCAAATCGAAATATGTTTGCATTGCACGTGTTGCGGAAAATGGTTCCCTTACCCTGTGTCGTCCTGCAGCAGTCACCATGCTCATTCCCCACACAACCCATCCACAGTACAGAAAGTTCTTTATAACATGGTTGTACTGCTGTACTATCTGGCCCCAACAATTTGGCCCCTGTCTCTGGGAGGTAGATATCAGAAGTCATCGTTTTGGAACTAATCAATTACTATCAACCAATGTGAGCTAACATCGTACATCTGACTATCGTCCCCCTCCCCCACCCCTTACGACTCGACAGTGAAACCTCGCTTAACGAGCACCTCCCATAAAGTGCAATTCGCACAACGAGCAAAGCAAATTGTAAAAGAATAACTCGATTAACGAACGATGTTTCGCATAACAATCGACGAGGGTTTAGTGTGATGTCACCAGCCGTTCCCGCACGGTAGGGGAGACGTTCAACAATATGAACACCTTTCACTGCCGGCAGCGACATATGAACAATGTCTTTAGTACGCACTTTAATCTGGGTTTAGCGCTTTTTCTGCTACTAACTTAGTGAAGCTTGTGATCAGACATTTTTCTAAACTTGTGTTCACGCATTCTTTTTTTGTGTGTGTAAATTTTAATTATTTTCATAGAAATATCCCCTGAAGATAAAGCTGCAAGAAGACGACCATAAGAGAGAGAAAATGACCTTAGAAATGAAACGTAAAATCACTGAAAAATCGCGAACAGAATGTGAGCGTTGCTGATTTGGCACACACATACATCCTCAAGAACAAGGACAAGATTAATAAGACAGATGCTTCAAAGGGAGTGACAAGAGTATCTAAACAATAGTTTCATGTTCTGTATGATGTCGAAAGGTTGCTCCTTATATGGATAAATGAGAAACAATTGCTAGGGAACACTATTATCGAGAACGTTATTTGTGAAAATGCGAGAATGATCTTTGCTGACCTCGTTAAGAAGACGCTAGGACCATCGACTGCTGAAGAAGTGGTTAAGGGAAGCCATGGATGGTTCGAGAAGTTTAAGTGAAGAAGTTGTGAAGTGCAGAAAATCAGCCTGCTCCAACACAAAGGCAGCAAAGAACTTCATTAGCAACTTCAAGATGCACATAGATTCTGGAGGGTTATTGGCCACAAAAGGATTTTATTTGTGACAAGATGGACCTATTCTGAAAAAAGATGCCGCACCTTTATAACAGCAGAGGAGACTGCATTGCCTGTTCCAAAGCCAATGAAAGCCCGGGTCACACTGCTATTCTTTGCTAATGCAAGCAGCAATTTGAAAATTAAACCGCTACTTGTTTGCCATTCAAAAATTCCACAAGCCTTCAGGAAGTGTAAATTCCAGAAGAGCAGGTTAAATGTGATGTGGAGGTCCAACACCAGGCCTTGGGTGACACATGATCCTTTTTATGATTGGATCAATGAAGTGTTTGATCCTTTGGTGAAAAAATGTTTGCTTGATATGAATCTGCCACTCCATGTCTTCCTTGTTATGGACAATGATTCTACCCATTCTCCAGGCCTACAAGACTACCTCCTTGAAAAATTTCAATTCATCAATATCCAATTTCTGCCTCCCAACACCACTCCATTACTCCAGCCTATGGACCAGCAGATTATTCCTAACTTTAAGAAGCCCACACTAAAACACTCCTCGAGCATTTCTTTGAGTTGACTGAAACTATCAATCTCACTCTCAGAGAATTTTGGAAATAACACGTCAACATTGTATCCTGTGTCCAGATGATCGAAAAGGTATGGGAAGTGGTTACCAAGAGAACTCTCACTTCTTCTTGTAAGAAGTAGAAGTGGCTGGAGTGTGTTGCTGAATGTGACTCTGAGGCAATGTAGTCAGTACATGTGGAGACTATAGTCAATGAGATTGTGTCTTCAGCCAAATGAATGGGACTAGAAGTGGATAACAATTATATTGATGAGGTTGTGGAAGAGCACAGTCAAAAAATGACCACTGAAGATCTTGTGGAGTAGCAGTGCGTTTCACAGCAGGAAGTTGTGGAGAGGAGTTCTTCAGAAGAGGTGGAGGAGGCAGTAACAGCAAAGCAGCGATCTCCTGGTGCAATAAGAGAGATGCTGAAAGCATGGGAATCAGTTGCATTGTACACTGAAAATCATCCCCTCAATAAAGCAGCGACTACGCGCACTGCAAATTTATTTTTTCCCAAGTGTTGAAGTGTTGTCAGAAACAAATGACTACATATAACTTCCTAGTAAAAAAGAATTAGTTATGTATCATGAGTAACAAAGCACATAATACTGTATGTACAATATTCTTTGAATGACTTTTATACTTATAATATAAATACTTCATAATATACTTTATACTTTACGATATACTTTATAACATACAACTCTTATACTTTTTTGCGTGGAATGCATTATCGTATTCTTCATTAATTTATATCAGATAAATTTATTCGCTTAAAGAGTGTTTCACACTACGAGTAAGATTCTGGAAGGGGTTATGCTCGCTATGCATATATTTATAAATTAGTCTGAAATACAACAATCACTAAAACACATTCATCATCAGTATAAAGTTCCAAAGTTCATGGAAGCACTAACGTACCTTACACCAGCTGTAAAATGCATGAAAAAATGGAAAGCAAAAGAAAGTGATATTCTGACAATATTTCAAATGGATTAAAAATAAAATGTCTTTCTTAAAATAAAATTTTGTTCTGGGTTTCTTTTGCAAGTCAGTGTCAGTGTTAATTTTTGCCTCTTTTTCGATAGCAAAAATAGCTTGATTCGTTAAACCCAAATTGATCACTGTAGATACTCAATAATTTTTATCAGTGTCAATGTACAAAGGATTCTCTCACAACTGACATTGCTTGTGGCAGCTATGAGGATTACCTCAGCATTATAACTACATTAGGTAACGACCCTTCAAGTTTGGACTCAAAAATAAACTTTAGTAAATGCAGTGGGCTGGAACAATAAGTTGTTTCTTACAGTCTCTTGTAGCTATGAAAGCCTGTAGATGCACCCACTTAAGTGTAGACTCTTCTCTGTCAATATCTTGAGCAGCTTGGTCGAGGTTGCGTTCCCCATCATTGACACCAATTATTGTTGCAAGCCTTAGGAAGGCATTTTTTCAACCAAATTATGGAGCTTCTGGAACTTTTCTCGAATTTCAGCAGTTGCTTTATTTAATGAAGAAAACATTTTTAGTTTTAAAATGTTTTCATGCGATAAGGTGACATCTCTGCTTCTGTTTCCAGAAATGTGCCTCTTCCTAACTCGTCTTAGAGGCTCAGTAGAAATGCCTAGTTTGGCACAAACTAGGCATTTGGCAAAAGCCTCATCTACGAATTCCTCTCGTTTCCCTTCCAGTACCATCTGTAAGATGCGGATTTTCAGAGTATGATGATTTATGTGAAATCCCTTCATTTGCAGATAATTTTGGGCACCATTCTCTTTATGCGGCACCAGTTGCTAGAGACCCAAGAAACTGCTTTACGATTAACAAAGATTCTTTGTCCGTTAGTGTGTTTGTGCTTTTGCATGCAGTGCCTCTTGCGCTCCAATCCATGTCCCAAATTCTCTTCAAACTTTTGCATGTAGCATCATCATAACTTTACATCGATGTGCAGACGTAGAAAAGAAAGCATAAGAACGTACCAATTTGCGAAAGAACTCACTGAATTCACATTCACTGAGGCCATTGCAAGCAAACCAGATTTAACGAGTGATTTGAGCAGGACATAAATTTGGCATTTGTATTGATTTTACTTGTAACTGCATACCTATTTGTTTTCCGGCCATTATAGCTGTAGTATCGTAAACTTGTCCACTAAAATTCGCAATATCGAATCTATCAGCAATGAACTTATGTAGTATCATCTCACTAATACCAATGGCTCCCTTGCTTCTCGTTTCAGTGACAGATTCTGCTAGTCATATTTCCCCATTTTTCAGTCATCGCACATTGTAATATTCAGTTTGTTTGGTCTTTATGGGAAGTACTGTGGAGTCTCTTGGCATTTTTAGCCTGATCTGTAATTTTTTCCCTGAAATTTTATAAACTCTTTTTTTAATTTCTGGTGACATATAAGTAAATTAAATGTTTTTAGCCCATTTTCATTCTTGCCAAATGTCCTCAGAGAACAGGATATTACTTCTCTAATAGGCGCACCAGGTCCTAAACGTTGTCTCTATTGACACTGGTGTCATTTTGCCTGTGGTCACATGACGCCAAATTTTGTTTTACCAGAAATCATACATTCTGGTTAGAATTTCATACATTTTTGTCCTATTGTATCTTGCCCTTACTTATCAGTAGTTTGTACGTTTTTATATTCTGTTTGCAGCTCCATCCATTTAGAAAAAAATTTGGTTGTGTGTAGCACTTGATTCATTGTTGGCACTTTGTTTCCAGTTTGTATTTCCGATAGCACAGTGCTGTTCATCCACAGTAGGTATCCTCGAAGCGTTGCCACTTCTTATGACTCCAGCTTGTGTTGTGTGCCCTCTAGATGGTCAACAATATTGAATGTTTCCCAGATGGACAATAATATTGACTTCCTAGGAGTGAGATTGAGAGGCTGTGTAAGAGTACCGAGAACTTCAAAAACTTTGGAAGTATATCGTGTTGCCTGGAAGTATTGTGCCATCTGTGAGCTCAAATGCCACACACAGCAGGGAGCTTAGGTTTGCTGTTGCGTGGAAAATAAGGTCAAAACAAGATGAAAGAGCGTTATTATTACAGTGCACTGAAATTTATAAATCATTGCTGGCACTGTGTGATTTTAGGTCAGTGGAGTACAAAAACAGAAGTGTTAAGAATGTAGTAGTAGTTTAATTCATCTATAGATCTCTTTTACAAGGATGCTGGATATCTTTTGGTATTACAATTGAAGAATGGCAAAAATAAAGAAATTAACATATACAGACATATTTACAGACTCACAGGTCTAGTAAGATAAGAATGGATAGGTAGACAGTTGTGGTGTTATAGTAGAACAATTCTGGCATTTGATGAAGTAACTTAGGGAAACCATAGAAAACCTAAATTTGGATGGCTGGATGAAGATTGGAGCTGCTGCCCTTCTGAATACAAGGCCACTGTGCTTAAAACAGTGCTATCTTATTCGGTTTATACTGTTTTACAAATAAGCTATTTAATAATGAAAGAGACTAATGCTACACTGTAAATTCATTTCCCACTCCTAGTTATTGCTCATACTATACACATTGTACACACATTGCTTCATAACACTACACACTGTTAGCTAATATCAGAACCATTTTGTGCATCTCAACTTCCCCATCGCAGCATGAGAAAGTGAGTCAGTATCAGTCTATAAAGAGCTAGATGTTGAGCTGAAAAAGAGCGTTGCATAGCCCTGACAGTAAGTTTCTCCACAAAAGGAAAAAGGAAGAAAAAATATTGTTTGATATTATTGTGTGGAATGTTTTACGTTTTCTTATTATTATTGTTTGTTTGTGTTACCTTTTTTACCAACCCTCTTATCCGCATTATCTGAGTAATCCCTCAATGTATGGAATGTATTGCTCAGCAGGCGCTTTTTAACTGCGTTTTTAAATAAGTTTGTTTTAGCAATGTTTTTAATCTCCTTTAATATTTCACTGTACAGTTTTATTCCTTGATAGAATATGCTATTTTGTTTTTCCTGTTTATTCTTTCCTGGTAAATATAAGTCCAGTTTAGATTTCGTTCCATGGTCATGGGTGGAACTATTTGTGCCGTAATTATCAGTGTTATTTTAGATTGTACAATTTATACTAAAATGTAGAATGAGATTTTCACTCTGCAGCGGAGTGTGTGCTGAAACGAAACTTCCTGGCAGATTAAAACTGTGTGCTGGACCGAGACTCGAACTCGGGACCTTTGCCTTTCAGGGGCAAGTGCTCTACCAACTGAGCTACCCAAGCATAACTCACGCCCCGTCCTCACAGATTTACTTACGCCAGCTGCCTAAACGTTCTCACACAGTGCAGTTAAAATCCACACTGTTTTGCACAAATCTCTACATTGAGCTCGACTAATAGTTTTCGTTGTTATTCTTATGGTCCTCTTGAAACTGAATTTCATGGAATTTGTTTTCTTTATGCTCAGTGAATCTCTATTGCTACCTCACCAATTGTAAACTGCCTTGAAGATTTTGTTTGCTTTGATAAATCGTATGATTTATCGCTCAGAAAATCCAGGGAATGGCCATGAAGAAAGATTTTTTAAATTCATAGTTAAAAGTACATGTAGAAATTTGTCTCTATGTATACATTACTTACCCAAATATAGTCCCTTAGAGCATGTTTTATTGTATGACACGTTTCCACAACTAAACCTGTGTCTCAAATACTACAAGGTGAAACTCCACTTGTAAATTTAAAGTCTTTGAATGAATTGGCAGTACCAAGGTATCGTCGCATAGTGGATAAGAACGTTGTACCATATGTACACATAAATTTATGAGGTTGTTTTTTCGTTCAATCTCAATTCTCTCAACGAGTTTTCGTGAGTGACTTTTGATGCTCCTTGAACCAATTTTTTACCTATTTTTTCTGCTTGCAACAAAGTAGAGCAATTATCACAGCAGCAGCATTTTTATCGTCCACAATTCCGAAAGACAGTAATATTGCGCAATGTTTTTGAATTTTGATCTTCTAGGGGCCGCATTACAGTCGACTGTGGGTTTTACCTCATGCATTGTGACTGGCACAAATGGCGATGGTACGTGGTGTGCAAGTTTTCAGCTCCTCTGGAAGCTAACCCAAGGCACGCAACAGTTATGATTGTGTTTGCGCGGGTAACTTGGAACGCGTCAAATGTATTGTGACCGTAGTATGCCGTTTTAGTGCGCGTGTGCCTTTGTTCTGTGGAGTTCGGAAAAAGTCAAGATGCCGGCGCAGAGGAGTATTCTGAATTTCATTAAACCGGTTCAGATCAAAAGGCCACTATCATCTCTTTCAGAAAATGAGACACCAACGAAGAAATTTAAAGAGAGCACAAAGGAAGGCGTAGAATCGAAAACGGAGTCGCCCACATCTTCACCCCGAGAGTGGCCGAACGCTGTGATTGCAAAAATTAAGCTTACCAGTAAGAGGTATCCTGCGCTACATCATAGTATTGGTGTCTCTTGGTTCAAGGCCCTGGAATCGGAATTTAAAAGTCCGTATTTTGAGAAGGTAAAAATTGTGTGTGTGTGTGTGTGTGTGTGTGTGTGTGTGTTTTTACACTATTTCCTCCAATAGGCCATTGGAAATAACGAGAAGGAAACTAATTTTAAGCCATTTTTCCTTTGCAGCTTAGCGAATTCCTGCAACAGGAGCGTGGGAAAAGCCGAATTTTCCCCCCAGAGGATAAGGTATGGACATGGACGCAAATGTGCTCCGTTAAAGATGTGAAAGTTGTAATCCTTGGACAGGATCCGTATCACAACCCTGGGCAAGCGCATGGCAAGTGTTACAACAATTTTTAGTATTACGTGATGTAAAGTTAGCAACAATAGTCAGGCAGTTATACTTAACACTGAGAATTTTTGCTTGCATTCGCATTAAAATTTTTTGTTTTCATTAATATTTATTTTGGTTGTCTCGATTAGTTGTAGTTTTTAAATTTGTGGGAAATTTCTAGATCGTTTATTACAAACGAATGTCCTCAAAAGTGTATTTGAACTCTTTTTCAATATGCATCTGTTGACCCATATTGTTATGACATGGGTTACTTGCCCGATGATGATTGCACTAAACAGTGTTGAAGTTTGTTTCTGGTTTGCAACGTCTGTTGATACCCGTTTCATTTTGTACACAAGTGTGAATCAGCCCACGTCAGTCTCTCTCATTACCCATTAGGCTAACGTTGTTTCAGTAATGCTCACTCCTTACTGTTTCTGATTAAGTTTGCGGATTTACAAATCAAAACATAATGGAAACTTCGAGAATATGGAGAGAACAATGGATAAAATTCAGATGTTAGTACTTATCTAAAATATGTTATTACCATCCAATTTTCCAATCCAATATAGATTGCTGCAACAGCAGTAGTAGTAGTAGCAGTAGCAGCAGCTTTATTCATCCGTAGATCTATCTTTACAAGGATATAGGACATGTCAAAATATGTACAAATTTAGATTAATTTTAAAAAAGCTAATTTGTGTAAACATATATTTAGCTATAGACTTCTAGTTAGAGAGAATTAGATTTACTCCTGGTATAAAATACATTTTACAAATAACATATTAATGTAATGCCACATTGTTGACTCATATCTCACTATGTCACTGCACACACTATACACACATTGTTTCATATAACACACACACTGGTGATCTCTGCGCCATTTTCTGTACTGCAACTTCCCATTTGCTATCCTGGAAAACTTGAGTCAGCATCCCTCCATACCGAGAGAGCTGTTGAGCACAGAAAGAGGAAGAGGTGTTAGTATTGTGCTATGCATCTCTTGGGGGGGGGGGGGGGGGTAAGTATTTCTAGAAAGGAAAAAAAGAAGGGAAAAAAACATAAAGTGAAGGTGTTATGTGGAATGTTGGATATTTCATAATCATTGTTATTGTTATTATTATTATTTATTTGTATAACATTTTTTATCAAACCCCTACCTTATTTTAGCTAAGTAATCCTTCATTATATAAATTGTGTTGCATAACAGGTACTTTTTAGCTGCTTTTTCAAATAAGTGTGTTTTGGCAATTTCTTTAATCTCTTTTGGTAATTGTACAGTTTTATTCCTTGGTAGAAAATGCTGTTCAGAGTTTTATGTTTATTTTTCCTTGGTAAATGTAAGCTGAGTCTATCTCTTCTTGCGTGGTCATGGACACAGCTGTTTGTGAAGTAATTACCAATGCTATTTTTAATGTGTATAACTGACTGGTAAATGTATTCACATGGGGCAGTTAAAATCCCGTGTCCTGAACAGATCTTTACAATTGCTTGACTAGTGTTTTTGGTTATTATTCTTATGGCGCTTTTCTGAAGTTTGTGTTCATATTTTGTGCATTTGTTCCCCAAAAAAGAATTACGTAGCTAAGAACTGAGTGTACACATGAATAATATGTAACTAAAAGAAACTCCATGATACACACTGATGATAAGATTCTAAGGGCATACATGCTGATGACATTGTTTGCAAGTACCTTTGTGTGGTTACACAACTTCAACTGCGAATCAATATTCATTCCTAGAAATTTTGCATTTGTTACACAGTCTATAGAGGTGCCGTCTACATTTAATTTAACATTGCCATTTTTTTCTCTTCAAACTGATATTCATGAAATTAGTTTCCTGTATGGTCAATGTCACTTTATTACTTATTGACCAATCAGAAACTTCCTTGAGAGTTTCATTTGCTTTCTTGGCAAGGAGTTCTCATGTTTTCTCAGTGGCTATAATATTGCTGTCATCAGCGAAGAGGAATTTTTCACCATGAGTAACACTACTGGGAAAGTCATTGATGTATATCAGGGACAGCATTGGTCCTAATATGCTACCTTGCAGAACCCGTGTATTAATGTATTTTGGTTGTGATAAGTGTTTTACTAAATGTTTGGATGCATTTGAAGTATGTGTTATATCTACTCTTTGAACCCTATCCGTTAGGTATGATCGAAACCAGTCATTAGCTACCCCTCTTATTTATTCCCAATGCTTCTAATTTATTTAATAGAATCTTGTGGTCGACTGTATCAAACGCCTTAGAAAGATCCAAAAATATTCCTGTGACACACTCGTCTTTATCAAGAGCATCAAGTACAACTTTCGTGAATTCTACTACTGCTGCCTCTGTATTTTTGTCACTTTGGAAATCAAACTGTGATTTGCTTAAAAGATTATATTTATTCAGGTAATTCATTAATCTGTGTATCATAATTGCTTCTATTATTTTTGAGAATGCTGACAGCAGGGAAATAGGATTAGATTCCACCCGTCTGCTTTAACCCGTGGCATATGGCTGTTGTGTGTGACATCATGATGGCACGAAGTTTAGTTTGTGAGAGTAGTGTGTTTGTAGGTGTCGTTTTGATGTAATAGGTGGTGCTCTCTGGTGGTGTGTTTGTGTGTTAGGTGATGTTTTCGGTTTAGATTGTGTGTGTGGCATGTTTATAGGTGGCGTATTGTTGTGGTCGGTGGTTCTGTCTGGTGGTGTGTTTATGGGTAGCATGTAATGTGGCATATGGGATTCATTTGTGTTGTAGCAGTGCACGTGTGTGTTAACGGTGGTGGTGGTGGTGGTGGTGCGTTCAGCGGAATATTTTTCAGTGAGTTAACGATTTTGGTTTTGTTATGTCGACGTTATTGTAGGTTTTTTTTCCGTTCGTTGTGTGTGAATTTTGCTAAATTGTGTTGTTTATGTCTTTGGTAGGTATGGGTATGACTGACAAGGTCAACAGTTTTCGGTTGTCAGCGATAAAAAGTTTCTTCAGCTATTCGGCCTGTTGGCTGAAGTCGTGAAGTGTTCAGTGTGTCGTGAAGAAATGAGGCTCACTTAAATTTTGGCATCTCGGACCAGGGTCGGCTATATGTGGAGATGTCGTAAGGTCACAGGAAGTATTAGATTCCAATTTTGATTTTCTAGGTTTTTTTGTTTTAATAATAATAATAATAATATTAGTAGGATTAAGTGTGGTGGTGGTGAAAGTTTTGAGATTTATAGTGTGGTATCGGTAGTTGCTGTCGACCTATATAGGTCAAGGGAGGTGTTAGATTCCAATTTTGTTTTGTTGTGTTTTTTTTAGGGTTATATGATTTGGTATCTGTAGTTTCTGTTGACCTATGTAGGTCAAGGGAAGTGTTCGATTCCAGTGGATATTGTTTCTAGTTCATTTTGGGAAGGTTGTGGTTGTTCCATTTTATTGTTTTTGTCATTTGGTTTAGTGGTGTGTGTTTATTTTTAGTTTGTTCCCACCCAAGAACCCCCACTTGTCCCATTAGTTTCATTATATTTTTGGAGGATTATATGTTTGATGGTATTCCGATCTATATTTGTGTTTTGTTGTCATGTTTACATAATGACATCATAGTTGCGATATGGGAGTTGTTGTGAATGGTTGTTACTGCCATATTTGTGACGTCATTAGTCAAAACAGACGGGTGGAATCGGACGTTTCCGTTAATTTCCAGTAATGTTGTAAGTCTTCTGTATTACCTTTCTTAAGCAAAGGCAAAACTCTTGCCTGTTTTAACTGCTCTGGAAATGTCCCTGATGTGAAGGATTCATTAATTATGTTTGTTATGGGGCCTTGTATAATCCCTAAGCATTATTTCAGTACACACATTGGTACTTCATCTCAGCATACTGACTTTTCATTTTTTAGTTTTTGAATTGTTTCATGGACTTCGTTCTCTGTGGTTGGAAGTGACATCATTGTATTTAGTGCAACATTATTTACGTGTGTTATATTTGTTTGGGGGAATTTTAGCTGTAACTTCTCTGCAATACTTGAAAAATGCTCGTTTACATAGTTTGCCAAGTGCTGTGGAACATTTATTATTTTATCCCCCTCCCTTAGCAGTATGTTATTCTGCATTTGTTTGCCTTTCCCCGTTTCCTTTTTTATAAGATCCCAGGCTGCTTTGCTTTTATTCCCTGCATTATTTATAATTCTGTCATTAAATGACTTTTTTTTTGCAGCAGCCAGCACCTTCCTATAGATATACAACAGGTATTCGACCATGTGTGGCCTGAGATTCATGAATCAGCTGTACCAATCTTCCCTTCCCAGTCCTGTTTAGGTGTAGGCCATGCCTAGTGAAGCCCCCATCTGTTGATAGTCTTGACGAGCACCAGAGAAACATGAGCAAACATGGCTGTCCTCGGAGCCATCCCTAACCCTACATTGATTCGCTTCACAGCTCCATCAATGTGTGGTCGATCATGACGCCGGAACAGCTCAACAAAGTGTACATTGGTGCCATGAGTCAGGGAAGCTATCTTGTCCAGGTCACCACCTATGTCATACGCCCCATTCCTGTCTAAACTGTTTCCCACCCCACCCACTATCACTACATGGCCCTCTTTTGTAAAATTCTTACATATAGACCCTGCATTTGGCATGAAGATACTGGTGGCCTGGTATGCTGCCCCTAAACTTTCCTGTAACTGAGGGCATACTCCTCGCCCATGGCTACTACCTAGCAACAGCACTTTCTTCTTCCTAACACTTTGTATATTCCTAGGTGGCTTGGCCTCTGTTGAAGTGTGCTGCACATTTCCTGAGGCTCTTCTCCACTTAATTCTGGCAGTGGTAGATACCTGTTGTGGTGTTGTTGATAAAACTGTCAGATCACGTACTTTCTTCCTATCCTCCTACCAGCTGCCAGTTCCCAACCACCCTTCTCCCCCCTATATCTCTTGATCCTTAAGAGTTTCTTCCTTGCTTCCTTCAAGTGTGCCTGGAGGACACAGATTTTCCTTTCCTGTTCCACAATCAAAATGTTCCTACTGCATACTCTGCAGTTCCAGGAGAGAGCCTCCTCTGTTGTCCCAACATTCTCCCTGGGGTGTGTGGTTGGGAGGGGGAGGGGGGAGGGAGGGAGAGAGAGAGAGACTCTGGGTGGATTGGTGGAATATAGAGCTTGTGTAGTGCTGGAATGGGAACAGTGAAGGGGCTAGATGGGTAAGGACTATGGCTAACGAAGGTTGAGGCCGGAAAGGTTACAGGAACAGAGGATATCTTACAAGCAGAATTCCCACTTGAACGATTCAGAAAAGCTGCTGTTGGCGGGAAGGATCCAGACGGCACAAGCTGTGAAGTAGCCCTTGAAATGAAGAACATAGTGTTGGGTGGTGTGCTCAGCAATGGGGTGGTCCAGCTGTTTATCCACAATTTGTCGGCAACCATTCAAGTGGACAGACAGTTTATTGGTTGTCATGCCCACATAGAATGCAGCACATTGGTTGCAGCTTGGCTAGGCTGTATGGAAAGGACTTTTTGGTATGGAATGCATTGCAGCTGTTGAATTGGAGGTATTGCTGGTGGTTGGTAGGTTTGATATGGACGGAGGTACTGTCATAGCCATCATTGAGGTGGAGGTCTTCATTAGTCATTGCCCTTACCCATTGAGCTCCTTCCCTGTTCACATTCCAGCAATACACAGCCCTCTGTTCCACCAACACACCCACGGTCATTTTATTCTCTCATTTTCTGCTACCCAAACCCTCCCACCCAAGCCCTCCATTTAACCTCCAAACTGTGCACCTAGCTGTTCTACCTTCTCTCCATTTGTCCCTGTATGCTCCCACAAGCAGTGCTTTACCATCTCCCCACCCCTACCCTGGTATCCCTCTCCCTCCCTGTCCCAGCCTTCTCCACATCTCCACCACCCAATTTCTTCTCCCATCATGGACTGCTGCCTCGCAGTCTGGCCTCAGTAGCCAGAGACTGAAGTCAAGTGTGTCAGCTGCTTTCATGTGCACGTGCGTGAGTGAGCACGCAGATATGTTCTCTACTTTCGATGATGGCCTTGTTAGCTGTAAGCACACTTTGACTCTTTTTGTTGTGCCTATCTATGACTCAGCTTCTCTGCTATATGGTGAGTAGCAACTATCCTATTCACATATTTTAAATTTTGTTTATAATTCAGTTTTTGTACATAGCATGTGGCTTGATGATAAGGTTAGTGTCAGATTACAAAACCAAGGATCTCGGGTTCAATCTTTTGTTGGTTCAAGGATTTTTTACCACTTGTTGTTTCTTTCACCTCTGGCAATGATCTGTCCATGAAAAAGACAAAAAATTAATGTCAAGCTGCACAACCATTTCATCACCATTAAACTATAGGCCTCAAACAACTGCATGAATAATTCACGTCAAAGATTGAAGGAAGGCAAGGGCAGACAACCCTCAGTTGGAGAATGTTTAGGAAGTAACTGTAGTGTTGAAACTAATCTCTGTTGTAGACAGCCTTCTCCCCCCCCCCCCCCTCCAGACTTGGTGATCTGCGATCTTCAACCAACCTGGAAGCAGGCACATCTTATGAAGAAAAGAAAGTTATGCAGACTAGGCATTAATGGCAACATGACAAGATCATTAGTGGTAGAACACTGTCACTGAAAGGAAAGGAAGTCAACTTTCAAAAGGAACTATCCTGTCATTTCAACTGTTGTCCTCTCAACTGACGTCTTGTACCTTAACCTCTGTGTCACATTGAGAAAATCTAAGATCATTTCACGTAGCAGTAAGATGTGATGAAATGGATAAATATATTACTTACTGTGTTGGCCACACAAACAGCAGTCGGTCTGTGGCCTTTGGGCAAATATATTGCACACATTAATTTGTTGACTCATTTGAAAATTTGAAACATTTTCTTACTAAAACAACTTACTAGCGTAGTAATTTTAAGCCTTTCTAATTTGTTATTTGTGTCTGTCTGTCTGAACCATTTTCTTCATTCAGAATATCTCAATGTCAAACCTCTAGTATTCTTGTCAAGTGCAATAGCTGCTTCCACAATTTAAAAAACTATACAGAACAGTGATAATTTAATTGTACTGACACAATTTATTTTGTTTGCTTTTAGGACTGTGTTTTAGTGTACCTCGTGGGGTACCACCTCCACCCAGGTATGTAACAGTAAAGTTTACTGTTTTCTGGTGTTATGAAAAGAGCCAATGCTGTTCTGAAAACTTTTCCCATACTACAAGTCTGGCGGCATGTCATTTTCATGTAGCCAAAGTATGAATAGTTTCAGGTAATAAACTAAGTGGTAGTCATATAGTTCTGATTATCACATTGGGAAAAAAGGTTACATACTTCATCACACCACTCGAGGAGCTCAAACAAAACAAAATCATTATTTTTATATAGGCATGCAAGATATTGTGGCACAGGCAGTTAAGCGAGTACCAGGACTGCAGACATTTACCTACCAGTAAACAAAACATTGAGTACATCACTTTATTTTTTCGAGAGGAATTAAAACATTGATTATATCTTGTACAACTGAATAAACAGGCATTTAGTTTTTTTACTGTGAAATGGAAAGCTTTTCACATCAATAGTTAATCTGTTGTTGTGTTTAGGTTCGTACACTAGTTTTGATTGCAAATTAATTCTATCAAAGTGAGAAAATTCAACATATATGTCGTAGATCTACATACATTCTCTGCAAGCCACCGTACAGTGCTTGGTGGAAGGTACCGTGTACCACTGCTAGTTGTTTCCTTTCCTGTTCCATGGACAGTAGAACGAGGAAAAACGATCATCCATATGCCTCTGAATGAGCTCTAATTTCTCATACCTTACCTTTGTGGTCTTTATGCGAAATGTTTGTTGGTGGCAGTAGAATCGTTCTGCATTCAGCTTCAAATGCCAATTCTCAAAATTTTCTCAATAGTGTTTCTCGAAAAGTACATCACCTTTCCTCTATTGATTCCCATCTGAGTTCCTGAATCATCTCCGTAATACTTAAATGTTGCTTGAACCTATTGTAACAAATCTAGGAGCTCGCCTCTGAATTGCTTAAATGTCTGTGTTTAATGTGACCACGTGCATGTTCCAAATACTCAAGAGTAGGTCACAGTAGCATCCTATATGTGGTCTCCTTTGCAGATGAACCACACTTTCCTAAAATTCTCCCAATAAACCAAAGTTGACCATTTGCCTTCCCCATCACTATTCTCATTTCATTTCATATTGTTTTGCATCGTTAAGTCCAGATATTTAGACGACATGATTGTGTCAAACAGGACTCTACTAATGGTGCATTTGAATGTTAAGGGTTTGTTTTACCTAATCATCTGCATTGTTGTTGTGGTGGTCTTCAGTCCATAGACTGGTTTGATGCAGCTCTCCATGCTACTCTATCCTCTGCAAGCTTCATCATCTCCCAGTACCTACTGCAACCTACATCCTTCTAAATCTGTTTAGTGTATTCATCTCTTGATCTCCCTCCACGATTTTTACCCTTCACACTGTCCTCCAATACTAAATTGGTGATCCTTTGATGCCTCAGAATATGCCCTACCAACCGATCCCTTCTTCTAGTCAAGTTGTGCCTCAAACTTCTCTTCTCTTCAATTCTATTCAATACCACCTCATTAGTTATGCGATCTACTCATCTAATCTTCAGCATTTATCTGTAGCACCACATTTCATAAGCTTCTATTCTCTTCTTGTCCAAACTATTAACCGTCCATGTTTCACTTCCATACATGGCTACACTCCATACAAATACTTTCAGAAACAACTTCCTGACACTTAAATCTATACTCAATGGTAACAGATTTCTCTTCTTCGGAAACACTTTCCTTGCCATTGCCAGTCTACATTTTCTATCCTCACTACTTCGAGCATCATCAGTTATTTTGCTCCCCAAATAGTAAAACTCACTTATTACTTTAAACATCTCATTTCCTAATCTAATTCCCTCAGCATTGCCCTACTTAATTTAACTACATTCCATTATCCTCGTTTTGCTTTTGTTGATGTTCATCTTATATCCTCCTTTCAGGACACTGGCCATTCCAGTCAACTGCTCTTCCAAGTCATTTGCTGTCTCTGACAGAATTACAATGTCATCAGCGAACCTCAAAGTTTTTATTTCTTCTCCATGGATGGTACTCCGAATTTTTCTTGTGTTTCCTTTACTGCTTGCTCAATATACAGATTGAATAACATCGGGGATAGGCTACAACGCGGTGTCACTCCCTTCCCAACCACTGCTTCCCTTTCATGCCCTTCGACTCTTATAACTGCCATCTGGTTTCTGTAGAAATTGTAAATAGCGTTTTGTTCCCTGTATTTTACCCCTGCCGCCTTCAGAATTTGAAAGAGAGTATTCCAGTCAACATTGTCAAAAGCTTTCTCTAAGTCTGCCTTTCCTTAATCTATTTTCTAACAAGGGAACCTGCCCGTCGCACCCCCTTCAGATTTAGTTATAAGTTGGCACAGTGGATAGGCCTTGAAAAACTGAACACAGATCAATCGAGAAAACAGGAAGAAGTTGTGTGGAACTATGAAAAAAATTAGCAAAATACAGAAACTGAGTAGTTCATGCGCAAGATAGGCAACATCAAGGATAGTGTGAGCTCAAGAGCGCCGTGGTGTCTTGGTTAGTGTGAGTATCTACGGAATGAGAGGTCCTTGGTTCATGTCTTCCCTCGAGTGAAAAGTTTAAATTTTTATTTTCAGACAATTATTATCTGTCCGATGCGAGGTAACTGTGCCGTAGTATGGGGACGCTACACCTAAACAAACACCGAAACACACGTCAATCAACTACAGCGCACGGAAGAGAGAGTATTCCTGCTAACGAGGCTCCATGGCTGGCAGTTGACTGTTCGCTACTTTTGACGAGAGTACATTAAATACGTGAGATGTATTCCGTGCGCAATATGAATCCAGCAGATATAGCTCGTGACTTTAATAACAAGGTCAATGAATATTTTCCGAACTGTAAGGAATCGGAAAGTTCCTTTACGGATCGAATGATTGTCTAACATTTGTATGATTATTTCCATTTGTTGATAAACAGTACGTGTGGTGATGACGATACCTTGCTGATTGCTGCGGGGCTGTATGTACCAGATGATGAGATTGTTGACGATCCGTACGAAGAACACGTAGAGAAAATACTGCGACTTCAATCTGATGGTATTCCTTTGGGTTACATGAAAGAAATGCTCCAATCAGGGTGTATACGGCCCGGGACATCCGGGAATTCCGGGAAAAACCCGGGAATTTTTTCATCCGGGACAAATCCGGGAAAAACCCGGGAATTTTTTAGAATTCCGGGATTTTTCGTTGTTTTAGATTGCAGTTAAAATTTTGTAGGTGTGACGTGTAAGATCTGATACGCTGACAAAGAACTTTAGTCCACTACTGCTAAATAATATTGCAGCAATGAAACACAAATCAGAGAATAACACCAAAATAAAAGTTTAGTTGCGTAGAAAATGGGTAAAAAGTGTCAAAGGATTTAGGTCGAAGATTATGCAGTACGTCCGTAACAACTAATATGCATTCGATGTGTGTGACGTCACAATTGTTTACATTTCTAACAGATCACCAGAAAATATTACGAATAGTGGCTTGAGATGCGTTACTTTCGAAGTAAATTTCCACGCAATATGATTTATGTTACGTGTGAGAATGTGCAGTGCATTTCTTAAATCACAGGGCGTTATAACTCTCATTCAAAACGTAACACTTTGAGGATCAGCCATTTGAAAAATGTCGGGCCCAGAAGATAAGTCATTTATGCCACTATTTAAAATTTTACCGGTACATTTGTATTTGATATGACTTAACGTGTAACACATGCTAAAAAAAGACCGAGCTTCAAGTTAGTTTTCATATTTAATGTTGTACTTTCATAGATAAAAAATTATGCAAACGATGGCAAAAAGTTCCATTGACCTTCAAAAAAATGTGCATAATGTGTTACTGAGCAATGTCACAAGTCCCTTCATGCCAGAACACTTCGACTTTTCTAAGCAACTGATAATCATTTTGGCGCGATTTTAATTGCCAAATTAGATCCTGTTAGTAGGCCTACGGACTTCCTATCATTGTAGGACTAATAACAGTGGATGCCAATAGAGGATGCAATTCTCGTTCGTACATACACATCTGCTTACGAGTTAACCGGTGTAGAAACGCACTTTGCTGTATTGAGCGAGCTCGGCCTACCTTCGTAACGTACGCGCCGCGGCCTGTCTTTCTCGTAGGCCTCGTGCTCTGAATAACTGCCGTCATTCGCTAGCGAGGTCACGTGACATGAGCTATGACTGGCTGACTAAAGTGCATCGCTCAACGCAATCTCTATTTTAGCATTTCGGAAGCTACCGTGCGGTAATTTGTGGAATTTGTGTATATACTTTAGCAATACGAAAATAAACTCTGTGCATATTGTCTCGCATCAAACAACATTCCAAACGCATTGTTTTCCTGGATTTCGTTTCCTAAAGTGCTGGGACGTCCTCCGCCGGTATAAGACCTTTAAGATTCACGGGAGAAATTGAGTTTTTATCCGGGAAAAATCCGGGAATTTTTTTTTCTTGTCCACGTAGACACCCTGTCCAATACCAATTAAAAGACGCAAATATAGATTATATATTGAAGTAACAAATAAATTTAAAAAATTTAAAAGGATGGAGGAAAAAAGCACAATTAAATATTGCAAAGAAGTCGTGGAACCTGAAGACAGAAATTCAGTGATCTAGAAAACAATGTATACCGACAATTTATTAAAGCCAGAAATGAATTAAGTGCAGTGCATGATACGGACCTACAGATTTGGGGATAGCATTACACTAAACAAATTGGCCTGGACTTCAAGGCTTCATCTCATTGGCTTGTCACGTTCAAAAGAAAATACAAAATTACAAGCAGGAAGATTACGAAATATGTAAGCAAGAACTACGCGAATAAACTGGAAGAACTTTTAGTGTGTTCCAAGACTTTTGTTACAGCAACTAACGTCAGATTCCAACAGTATGAAGATGCAAATATTATCAACACAGATCAGTCCAGTTTTAACTATGAAATAAAATCGACCCGCACGTTATAGTTAGTTGGAGAAGGCAACACGGAATGTCTGGTACAATATGCTGTGAACTAATCAGGATTTCTTTTACCTACATTTTATTTATGTTTGCAGGGAAAAAATGGTGTATTTGGACCGCAAGTTCAGCAACAGGTTAATAGGGTACATGCGCAAATGCCGAATGTCATTGTGAATTGCAGTGCATCAGGAAAAATGGAGAAAAGACTACTGAAAGACTTTAATGAACGTGTGATTGCTCCTTACACGGACAAAGATTTTGCCTTACTCCTTGACCGCTATACAGGACAGAAGGATCAGGCATTGTACAATTTTAGTGTGGGAGTAGACATGATTACCATTCCTCCAGGTTGTACACCTCTTGTGCAACTGTTAGATGTGTTTGGTTTTCGGCAAGTGAAATACTTTGTGAAAAGATTCTATGATTTTGCGAAGCTGCACAGGTACACAGAGTAGTATTGTTGGTGTGATCGTGTGTAAGTTATCAAAGTTCAGGCACTCACACATATTCAACTTCACTCTCCAAAATTCCAGGACATGTTCAGATTTGCTTGGACATATGCAGGATTTGACGGTCTACACACGGAAAAATTTGAAAATGTTAACGTGTTTCGATAGAGCACAGTGAAAACTGTGAAACTGTTGCATTCATTTGTTGCAGTTTATGTGACAAACTTCTATGTTTTCATCACTTTTTTGGGAGTGATTATCACACCCACAACAAAACCTAAATCGCCAAGTGTACAAGTTCGGTGGGTCGACAAAATATTCCTGTCATGTGACGCACATTCCATCATCAGTGTCATATAGAATATATCAGACGTGTTTTCCTGTGGAGGAATCGGTTGACCTATGACCTTGCGATCAAATGTTTTCGGTTCCCAATGGAGAGGCACGTTCTTTCGTCTACTAATCGCACAGTTTTGCGATGTGGTTGCTAAACACAGACACTAAACTTATTACAGTGAACAGAGACATCATTGAACAAACGGACAGATCATAACTTTGCAAAAATAAAGAAAGTAAACTTTTCACACGAGGGAAGACTTGAACCAAGGACCTCTCGTACCACAGCTGCTCACGCTAACCACGAGACTAGGGCGCTCCTGAGCTCACACTATCCTCGATGATAAGTTGTAGGGTCAGTATTGCCTCACGTGTTCCGTTTCTACGGCATCTAAACTGATCTACCCCCAGGTCGGCTTCTACCAGTTTTTCCATTCATCTGTAAAGAATTCGTGTTAGAATTTTGCAGCCGTGGCTTATTAAACTGATAGTTCGGTAATTTTCACATATGTCAACACCTGCTTTCTTTGGGATCGGAATTATATTCTTCTTGAAGTGTGAGGGTATTTCGCCTGTCGCATACATCTTGGCCACTAGATGGTAGAGTTTTGTTTGGCCTGCTCTCCCAAGCCTGTCAGTAGTTCTAATGGAATGTAGTCTACTCCCAGAGCCTTGTTTTGACTTGGGTCCTTCAGTGCTTTGTCAAACTCTTCACACAGTATCATATCTCCTATTTCATCTTCATCTACATCCTCTCCATTTCCATAATATTGTCCTTGGGTACATTGTCCTTGTATAGTCTCTCTATATACTCCTTCCACCTTTCTGCTTTCCTGTCTTTGCTTAGAACTAGGTTTCCGTCTGAGCTCTTGATATTCATACAAGTGGTTCTCTTTTCTCCAAAGGTGTTTTTTTTTTTTTCCTTCTTCATTTATGGCTTTTTATGCTTTCTCCTTTCATTAGTTAAATTCGGTCTCTCTTCTGTTACCAAACGATTTCGATCAGCCCTCGTCTTTTTACATATTTGATCCTCTGTTAGCTTCACTATTTCATCTCTCAAAGCTACCCATTCTTCTGCTACTTTATTTCTTTCCCCTGTTCTTGTAAATCGTTCCCTAGTGCTCCGCGAAGCTCTCTACAACCTCTGGTTCTCAGTTTATCCAGGTCCCATCCTTAAATTCCCACCTTTTTGCAGTTTCTTCAGTTTTAATGTCCAGTTCATAACCAATAGATTGTGGTCAGAGTCCACATCTGCCCCTGGAAATGTCTTAAAATACTGAATCTCTGTCTTACCATTATATAATCTATCTGAGACCTTCCAGTATCTCCATGCTTCTTCCATGTATACAACCTTCTTTTATGATTCTTGAACCAAGTGTTAGCTATGATTAAGTTATGCTCTGTGCATAATTCTACCAGGTGGCTTCCTCTTTCATTCTATACTCCATTCCATATTCACCTACTACATTTCCTACTCTCGAATTCCAGTCACCCATGACTATTAAATTTTCGTGTCCCTTCACTATCTGAATAATTTCTTTTATCTCATCATACATTTCATCAATCTCTTTGTCATCTGTGGAGCTAGTTGGCATATAAACTTGTACTACTGTGGTAGGCGTGGGCTTGGTATCTATCTTGCCCACAATAATGTGTTCACTATGCTGTTTGTAGTAGCTTACCCACATTCCTATTTTCCTATTCATTATTAAACCTACTCCTACATTACCCCTATTTGATTTTGTATGTATAACCCGGTATTCACCTGACCAAAAGTCTTGTTCTTTGTATCCCACCTGGAAGGCAGCGCGTGGGTCTGCTCCTGAAACTGAAAGGTTGGCAGAATGAAGGAAGTGAGTAGGAGCAGGAACAGGTAATACAAGATGTTGTGGATTGGCAAGAGAGCCAACCCACTATGAGAGGAAGCTGAAAGGCACGCGTTTTAGCTCATGCAGGCTGACGTGAGGTCTAGAACAGGTCAAGGAAATGAGACTAGCAAAAAAGGACGTAGCTGTGGAATACTTAACTTTAATCCATAAATGGTGAACATCGCTCTTGATGGTACATGTTTTACAGCATCAATAGTAACTGGTAATGTCGCCTTGCTAGGTCGTAGCAAATGATGTAGCTGAAGGCTATGCTAACTATCATCTCGGCAAATGAGAGCGTATTTTGTCAGTGAACCATCGCTAGCAAAGTCGGCTGTACAACTGGGGCGAGTGCTAGGAAGTCTCTCTAGACCTGCCGTGTGGCGGCGCTCGGTCTGCAATCACTGTGTCTGGCGGTGACACCACACAAGTCGGTATTACAAGAAGGTAAAAGTGGTTTACTGGTGCTTGAATATATACAGGGCATACGTTACTTTGTAATGATGAGCAAGCCTTAAACCCGTCTTAAGTATATGAAGCAAAGCTGAAGTGAAGTGTCCCAGCCGTCTGCTCTTGATCAAATGGGCAGAATCTAGAGCGGAGCTCGCCGAGCTCTCCCGTCCCGGCTAGGGTGCGCTGTCGTTGGTGTCTACCTTAGTGCTAAGCTAGCAGAGTGCACTTACGTTGTGGCATCGTAGCTATCGATACCACATTGTTCCTCCTGCCACCAAACTTCACTAATTCCTACTATATCTAACGTTAACCTATCCATTTCCCTTTTGAAATTTTCTAACCTACCTGCCCAATTAAGGGATCTGACATTCCACACTCCGATCCGTAGAATGCCAGTTTTCTTTCTCCTGATAACAACGTCCTCCTGAGTAGTCCCCACCCGGAGGTCCGAATAGGGGGACTATTTTACCTCCGGAATATTTTACCCAAGAGGACGCCATCATCATTTAACCATACAGTAAAGCTGCATGCCCTTGGGTCATTTCGTGTCAGTTCAACCAAGGGCTCCAGCTCATAGTCCCAGATTTGACTGAAATTCAGTACACTAGTTGTACCATGTGTGGAACACTCGTGTGCAAAGTATTAGTTAGTTCCAGAATTATGACTTGTGAAAGAAGGCGGCGTGACCCGGGAATTGCAACCTGCATCTGGCAATCTATCTTCAGACCCAACTTCAGGTCTTGATAACTTGGGAACTATTCCACACAGTCCAGTGAAATTTTTACGACCCAGTAACATCCATTTAGAGAACACGTGCCATGAATCAAAACACCAACAACATATTTCTGAGGGAAAATAAAAAATTCCAAAATGTGATTAAAAAAATGTAATACGTTAAAATGTACATATTGTAGGTGCCCTCTATGCCAAATATAATTAGCTCAAAAAGGGTATACATTTTTTTTGTGGTAAGCTTAATGTGGCCTAAACACACACAGAACTCATCATGTCCATATCAGTCACACAAACAGTTACATGCACATGAAAATACAAAAATTTGAAAAAGTACCTGAAAAACATGGATTTTCGAAGTGTGGTTGCACAAAAGCGACAAGTGGTATCAAAGCCAAATTTCACACACTGCATAAGTAGACCATAATGATACATATCTCAATTTTCAGCATGTTATTGCAAGACATTTGTGTACAATGGAAATTGACATATGTATTTGGTGATGTGGCCATTGTTCCATAACACAATTTTGTAAAAACATATCGTAAACTGTTCTTCCTCTTCTTATCCTCTCCCGAAACTGTTTAATCAGGAAGCAACAACATATAGCAGATTTACACAACCTATCATTAATGTTTACTGCACCTTAACTGCTAAAAACCAGCCGATTGTGCTTTGAACAGAAGTTCTCCTACACTTTAGCTACTGTACTCTGTAAATTGAGTGGCAAATTATACTTTCTTCCTGACACTGTGGTAGGAACTGGAACTGTCATAAGAATATGTTCAAAAGGAATCCAAAACCTGTCTGCCAAACGTGGCCAATGAAATGATCTTGCTGGTCCTGCTGGTGCCATGAAGTTCACAAATACATCACCTTCTGCTTCACAGCACTCTGCAACACATCCTAAGTACCATTTGTCATCATAAACAGCAATAACATAGCAACCTGGATGTATGTTGGTTGTTTTGCTTCTGAATCCTGAGTCAGACTCACTGTGAAGACACATGTTGTGCATGAACCTATAGTCATAACCGGACAGTCTGCTCATCTGCACATTGTCAGAGTCCGCTGGAGAGAAGTGATGATGGCTCCTTGTGCCTGCAACAGTTTTAACGTTTTCTAGTCTGCTTCTGATTTCACCTCATCTTTTGAAACATAGAATGATTGTATGCCAGAGATATTTTTCTGTACCCAGGTAAATAATTGAAGAGGTGTTAGAATGTGATCTTCTGTAGGGTGCTGCAGACTAGTTCATGATGCCATGCACTTAATGGTAGCACAAATACCATCACATAGATTTTTACCATGACTTGTTGCAAAAAAAATCCATTCTGCGTGAATATGAAAATCATGGTAATGCATGCATAAATTTTTGAGATTTTTACAGTTTTTGTACTGACTAGCTGCCCCATCACTGAAGTTTTTCACAAAATGTATGTGAGGCAGCTTGTTTTTCACATATGCCATGACAGTGCGAATGTGGGCATGAACTGCGATGGCATCATGAATTAAACAGTCACTAAAAACGCACAGGTTCATGACACACACATCACCTGATTCGTCTCTACAGTAAATCGCAAATGGCTGGAGATTTGCTTGACTGTTGTCCCAATGATATCCTTGGATGGCATCTTGATAAATGCGTAACTTTCAGAAAAGTCTAGTATTACTGTAATTTAATTTGTTTCAAATTATCCTTACAAAACTGGAGATAAGCAGATTGTGCTGTTGCTGTGAAGCTGTGTGTGGTCAGTTTGTCCATTTTTTGACAACACATTTCTGCAAAATCTTCCACTGTACTTTGCTTTGTTTCAAGACTTTTGCGATCCATGTGTGTCCATTGTTTGAAGAAACAATCCATAAGGAGTTCACCATACAGTATGTTATTCATGTGTTCTGCAAGACAGAATCTTTTATAGCAGCAAACATCAGCTTATCATTTTGATGGGTCTCACATACACAAACATTGTGTGTGCCCCTTGCTCTTACAGGCACAACCCATTTTGGCCGAATATTGAAAAAAGATGATAAACCTACTTTGGTATTGGGATACTTTTCTTGAATTCTCATATGTTGCATAGCAACAGTCTTTTTTGCATCTGTACATGTACATTTCCCATTTTCACCTTTACGTAGTATTTTTTTCCAGGCATTAATCGGCTGTAGTCACTATTTTCATAAAACTCTGACACTAGCACTATTATTTCTGAACTCAAATGCTTACCCTGAACCTGCTGAATTTGTGGAAGCACTCCTTGGGTTGCTTTTATTTTCCTAGCTTGTTTTACGATATATGTAGAAACATTGAATTCCTTTGCAGTGTAGTCAAGAGACCAGCTGGAAGGTGCAAGGGTAAGAATAGCTACATTTTTCTGGCGTGTGGATATGGCACTTTTTTTTTTTCAAATCGTGCACAATTTTGTCTAAATCAGAGCATTTCTGGCATGATTTCTGTTCCTTGGAGCAGATAGTTCTTCCTCTTCCACCATTAGTGTGTCAGCTATTTTGTGTTTTAATTCCATTTGAGCTTCTTGTAGTTTTCTTCTACCATAGCTGGGCCTGTCTCTTTTCCCAACTTTGTGTGTCTTCATGGGAGACAAACCAAGAGCAGTCACTGAAGTATTTAATTGCTCATCTGCTGTGGTTTTAGGTGGCTGATACTCTTCGTCACTGTCATGTAAATTATCAGAGTATTCTTCATTTTTTTGCAGTGTAACACACCTGGAACATGACTTTTGTCCTGGTTTCATGTTGAGGCTACACTTCACTGTCTTCTTATGAATCTGAAATGGATCAAAGCAACTTCTTTGTAGGAAAGAATACTTATCCAGAAACACTTTCATATGATGATAACCAACACTAAAGTTTCCTAGAACTGTACTTCTTGTGCCCACAGGGTGTAACCCGCATCTTCATAGCAACAAATCTTGGTCCGATTCATACAGTCAAAGCGAATGCCACATTTTGTTCCATATGTTGTTTTATGACATTCAGATGCTTGTGCTCTACCAATACTGCAACTTGTTTGAACAAAAGCACCACTAGTACACTCTTCTGCCTCCATACTGACTTTCCAAAACATTACTGACCAGTCTGAACTAGAATCTTAAAAACATAAGTAACCTGTAATTGTTGCTTGTTTCCTTTGTTGTACCTGCCTAACAATGTCTCATTCTGTCCCTGAAAACTACCATTGTTTAACTTTCTGTTGCCTAATGGTTCCCAACAATTGCTGCAGCTTTATCTGAAACAAGCTGTCTGCATCATCACTATTACTTGCTAATTCGTGTTAAAAGAAAACGTAACCAAATACATCTCCAACTTTTATTGTACACAAATGCCTTGCAATAACAAGTTGAAATTTTGTCACATATTATATTATGGTCTACTTATGCAGTGTTTGAAATTTGACTTGGATATCGCTTGTCCCTTTTGTGCTACCACACTTCGAAAATCCATGTTTTTCAGGTAATTTTTCAAATTTTTGTATTTTCGTGTGCATGTAACTCTTGTTTGTGTGACTGATATGGACAAGATGAGTTCTGTGTGTGTTTAGGCCACATTAAGCTTACCACAAAAAAAAAAAAAATGTATACCCTTTTTGAGTGAATTATATTTGGCATAGAGGGCACCTGCAATATGTACCTTTTAATGTATTACATTTTTTTAGTCACTTTTGGAATTTTTTATTTTCCCTCAGAAATATGTTGTTGGTGTTTTGATTCATAGAGTGTGTTCTCTAAGTGGATGTTACTGGGTTGTAAAAATTTCACTGGACTGTGTGGAATAGTTCCAAAGTTATTAAGACTTGAAGTTGGGTCTGAAGATAGATTGCCAGATGCAGGTTGCAATTTCCGGGTCATGCCACCTTCTTTCACGAGCCATAATTCTGGAACTAATTGGCAGGGGAACTTAAAATTTTGTACACGAGTGTTCCACGCTTGGTAGCATTGGTGTGCTAAATTTCAGCCAAATCTGAGACTTATCAGCGGAAACATTTTCTCAAATTGTTTGAATTGACATGGAATGACCCTCTTGGGAAAAATTACGGCTGTAGTTTCCCCTTGCTTTCAGGCCGTTTTAGTTAGTGTTATAAGGCCAGATCAGTCAATCATACAGACTGTTGCCCCCTGCAACTACTGAAAAGGCTGCTGCCCGTCTTCAGGAACCACACATTTGTCTGGCCTCTCAACAGATACCCCTCAGTTGTGGTTGCACCTACGGTACAGCTATCTGTATCACTGAGGCACGCAAGCAACCCCCCCACCCCCACCCCCACCAATGGTAAGGTCCATGGTTCATGGGGGGGGCGGGGCATTATCATATAAGGATATCATCTGTATTACCTTATATTTTTGTATATTTAAAGCTATTGGCCACAGGTCGCTGACTGTGAATATTTTGAATAAATTTTACATGCTGATGTTTGATTTGGTTGGAATGTGAGAGATAATTTATTAATTACTATGTAGCATGTTTTCTATATGCTGTTCTCACATTGGATAATTAAAAATATCTATCAACGCATCACTTACATTCTCTTAAAGTCCAATAATAAGTGACACCATTGTTCCACAAAACTTGCAAACAGCCACATTGCGTGTTTATAACTTCAAAAACCTTGGCTTTTGGGTAGCCTATCTTTGACACCAGCTTAAAATCACCCAAAGAAAATTATTTCTAAATGATAAGAAATCTTGATCACAAATGAAACTTGTATCTTTCTACTGGGTAGTAGGAATGCCAAGTCTTAACAAATTCAAGCTTCTAATCAAAATGTATAGAAATGGAATAATGTAGCTCCATTAGTGTCATCATGTGTGACTGGTCAGATCAGTCTTACAGTTGAGTGTTGAGCTGCCAACATGAAAATGTGGAAGCAATCGTAAATATGCCTATACTTTCCTTAAAGTACATTTATGATTTACACATGTGTTGTGGAGAGTGGAGGTGCCAACTCATACCAATGAAGCCATGTGCTCATGCAATTGAAAATTACTTCCCCCCACATACATCTCACAAAATAACCATGATAAAAAATTTTGAGAAATTAGAGCTAATAACTAAGGTTTACTGACAGTCATTCTTCCCAGGTGCCATTCGCGAGTGGAATATGCTCAACGGGGGATAAGTTAGTGGTACCAGAAGTACCTTCTGCCACAGTCAGGTGGCTGGCAGAGTATTAATGTTGGTGTAGGTGTAGTTGTATGAGTATGATGTGTAGCCTGCTTCACCTGCCCTTCCCAGCAAGGGGCTTGTGCCTGCAAAACAGGTAACACAGTGAGCATGTGGAACTGTAATTTGCTGACACCTAGCCCCGTGCCGCTTGACTCGCAGAATTTTCAATCACAATGTTATTTTAACCAAAGTATATATTCAATTGTGTAGCAGAACCTGTGTAGAATGCACATGTTCGTTCTACTAATATCTTTAAGAGTCCCAGACAAAAACTAGATGTTTGATAACCCATTTCTTGAAAATTGAAAGGTATCAAATGTGAAGAAAGAATATTATAATATTTATTGTTAACAGCAGCAAACAGCACTCGTTTGTCTCCCCCCCCCCTCCTTTCCTTCCTTCCCTCCCTCATGTCATTGCATGTTACATGATCTACATGCTTTGCTTGCCATAACCCGTATCCTCTCCTATGCTTTGGCACACTCCTTCCTTCTATGTTGACACTTGTCTGTGTGGGCAGTTGCTCATAAACAGTCATTGTTGCTATGGGATGTACAATTTACATGTCTATGTGTGGAAAAGTATATGCTTTACTTAAACTGAAGTAGAAGGGTAGCTCTCTCAAGAAATAGTTTAAATTTTCTGTGCTGTTAAGTTTGCATGTAAGATGCTTACATTATCAGCAGGTGAGTGGTTGCCTTTCTTTGTTTTTGTTTATTCTTTCCTCCCTAGAATTTCTATAAAGCTTATACATCTCATGTGATTCTTCTGACAGTATTAATGAAAGCAATAAATTCAAATCTCTCTTGCAGTCTGTTGAACATGTATAAGGAGCTGGGAACTGACATACCAGGCTTCAAGGCACCTGTGCATGGAAATCTCTGTGGCTGGGCTCGTCAAGGTTTGTTTGTCTTCCTTTATTTGTTATGTTGTTCACTTATTTTGTAAACCAATCCATCATCAGCTTAGTAAGTCACATTCTTATTAAACATGGTAATTTAGCATTTAACACTGTAGGGGTCTAGCCCACATTGTGTCTTTGTATTCCCATAAGGTAGCTATTTCTTGATAGGTTCGCTATTCCACAATAACGGGATCTCTCTAATTTCATCCTTCCCCTTTTCAATCTGTTTCATTAGTTGTACTCTTAAATTTGTGCAGTGACATCAAAATTATTACTGCTGAGGAAGTTAATATTTGTTTCTCTACAGCTGTGAATATTTTTACTGAGAGTCGTGTTTCCAAATTTTTTAATTTGTTTTATTTTCTTTTTTACTTTCTTGCTCTAGGAGTTTTATTACTTAATGCTGTCCTGACGGTTCGTTGCAACAATGCTAATTCCCACAAGGATCAAGGATGGGAGCAGTTAACGGATGCTGTTATTAAATACCTCAGCAGTAATCATAACAATATTGTTTTTCTTCTGTGGGGATCATATGCACAAAAGAAGGCAGCAGTTGTTGACAAGGTAATTTATTGTAAACTTAAATATGTCATAATTGGGAAATTGATGTTCCTTTTTTTGTATGTCTTGGAAATACTGAAAATATGCATGACTTAAAGGTGAAGAATGACTCATTCATTTATTGTGTATTAGGTAAATCAGGTTAGTGCAGTTATAGTGTCAGTTCCTGTTGTGTTGCATGTTGATGTTGGCAAATTGTTGATGTGAGTTGTAGGCAGTTGGGTGATAGGATATGATAGCCAGTGACACTCACTGAATCTAATGATTTCTTTTGGCAGGAAATAAGAATTGAATTAAATTTGTTTTCAATATGGAGAGCACTCTGGTTATTATGAGTCCTAATGCAGGTTACGGATTTTCATATTTATTTGGTGAATGGAAAAAATTAATGTGCTGACAGACTGGTCTGTAACTAACCCCAAGGCCTAGGTTAAGTTTGCATGTGGCAATTTGATATGAGTTGGCGAAGCCAATGAATGCGAATGGAAGAAGCTGACAAATTGACTCATAACATATCCAGAGGGCTGGGTTATTTTGAAAAGTGACAAGTTATTTGTTAGTTGGTGAAGGCAATGTATCTCAGCACGAAAATAAGATTTTCACAATAGATTGATGTCTGGTGTAGCCTGGGATATTGTTCATCGCAGTAACATACTTATCATATTTCATGACAGTGTGATATAATTCTAATGTAATAGAACAAAATACTAGCCAACTTCATTTTTGAACCAGGGAAAATTCCAAATGAGTATTCTGATTGGCTACTAACAACTGACTTTCAATTCATCATACTTGGTTGCTATTGTTTGTCACACAGGTTGTTACAATCATCAGCACAAAATGCACCAAGTGCAGACACCATAAGACCATGTTTACCAGTAGATCTTCCTATGAAGGAGAACCTTCAGATCTGTGGAAAGAAGTATTTTGAAGATTAACATAAGGGAGCCATTTGTTAAAAACTATATCTTAACGTTCTGTATTACAATTAAATGACACTTTGCTCCTACACTGTGTATCCCACATCTTTAGGGATCTCTAAACTGAACATTCTGAAACAAGAAACCAGTGGATTAAATTATTATTCAGTCCCTGAGTGGAGGAAATCACTGACCCCAGAACATTCTGTTAGACTTCAACAGACTACATTTAAGATAGAAAACAGAGCAAAAGCAAAACTCCTCAGTACGTCAAGCAGATACTGTTTGTCATACTCCTTTGCTTGTACTGTCACCAGCAGTTTTGAGTTAGGAATTTCATTGCAGGCATCTAGTTTAATGATGATTTCTGTAAATCGAGGTACTGGTATTTATCATTTAGGAGTAATTAAGGAGGAGAATACCCTTGATTTAATGTCTCATAATGTCCATGGAGTCTTTCCCTCATAAGATAATTAACTTGTGGCTCATGTGCATGATTCTACTGCTGCAGTCCTGGCACAACTGACAAAGAACGGAGGGATGCCGTGCTTGTAAACAGTATAGTATGATTGTTTTTAAATGTAAATGAGACTACATACAGAGACCATTGTATGTCAGGAGTTGAAGCGAATGTAATAATCCATTTCATTGGCCATATTTAATCCTTGCAGTGGTAGTAGGTATATGATATTTGTGATGAACTGATGTATGCAAATATATGCTGCCTAATGTGCCTTACAATTTTCTTGTTATAGTGCAATTCTCTGTATGTAGTTCAGGCATTGAAACAGCTGCTGAATTTCAGAAGTTACTTGCTTATGGAATTTGACACAGAATTTTCTGCTTTCGTGACTGTGTACTAAATAGAGACTTATTGAAAGCTTTGGTAAACAGAGACTTCATCTTATTGAATATTTTATTAAATCTGTATAAAAATCTGTTGCTTGTTTTTCTTAAATGCTTAAGAAAGACTATGCTCTATTGTTTTACATAGTATAAAGTCTTAATTGACAATATTTTGGTGCCATTCATTCGGTACTGTAATTTTCTCATTCAGTCTTCTTTTCTGTTGTACGTAATCCTAACATTTGTCTCCCGAGTAAAAGAAAGCGAAAAGATACTAAGTCTTGCTGAGGTCTGAAAGCAAATTTTAATTTTAACAAATAGTTAAATTATTGGGTCAATCCATACCAAGTGGTCTAGCACTTGCTTGACCATCTCAGAAAAATTTTATACCGTATTTACTCGAATCTAAGCCGCACATGAAAAATGAGACTCGAAATTCAAGGGGAGACAAAAGTTTTAGGCCGCACCTCCAAATCGAAACAAAGTTGGTCCATTGTAATACGAGACACAATTTAGGTTGAATGAATGACGATACAGCTACAGTAGTTTGGTTTGAGTTGTAAGCTTAGCAGGTAAGCTTTACCAGGTAGCCATTGCTATGTGTCAAGTGCTCCGTCATATTTATACGGGTACCCTTCCTTTTACACTTGCTTCGTCTGGTTTGAATTGATTGCTTATTTTTCTTTGATCTGATAAGTGCCGTTTTCTTTGTTATAGGTGTTTGCATCACTCTCAGCTGAAAATGCATTATTGTACTGTGTCATGCATTGTTTGTCACATTCTGATAATGAGTGTTTACGGCCTGTCGCCACTCGCAGCATGGCTTGCTTTTGTGTGCGCTACCGCCGCTTACAATTAAAAGAGAGAGAGAGAAATCGTCTCATTAGCGAAACAATGGCAAGAGACTGCTATTTGTTGTTACTTACACTGCTGCTTTCTTTGATAATGATCAACAAGAACCAAACAATATACTGCATATGATAGAAGATGTTCTGAACAAGAGTTTAGCGAAAATGTTTCTCCGTTTGAAAATCTTTGCAGGCGCCTCTTTAGTACATTACATTCTGCACAGAAATTAGTCATCTTAGATTTAAAAATCTAGTCCAATTGCCGTGCTTCATTTCTGACTGCATCACTATTAGGCATAAGAATAATTTGGTTATAAACATGACATGATATGTATATTCTTCCACCTTTGCTGTTGTCTCACTCTAGTTTCGTATAGCAGCAAACACGAAAGAATACATGGCAAAATGTTTATATTAGTATTATTCTTATGGTGAAGAGAATACTGCATGTTATTCGCAATTCAAAAAGTTCCTATTAGCAACCGTCTCTCCTCACAGGTAGGAAAAAATTCAGAACGTAGAGTTGGCCATATTGACAAACATCCCAAATAGTCTTGCCAGTCAGATTTTCGTAGTGCATTGAAATGCTGCTACATTTGAAGATGAACAATACGGAATTTGTATTTACTTCGTTGGATAATGTATGGTAATGCAGTGGTCGAAACTCGGGGCGGAGAAGAAAGCTCGTCTTCCACTCTCTCTCTCTCTCTCTCTCTCTCTCTCTCTCTCTCTCTCTCTCTCTCTCTCTTTTTTTTTTTTTTGACGCAGAGGTTTTGGTGCCAGTATTTATCTTTGTGCCCGCAAAGCATGCCTGTGCAGTGCTACATGCTACATATATCCGACGGCAGAAGTTAGTTGTGGCGGCACCTACTAACATTTTTCAGAACTTCCGCTTACTTTGCACTCGATTCTAAGCTGCAGGCAGTTTTTTTGGATTACAACAACCGGAAAAAAGTGCGGCTTAGATTCGAGTAAATACGGTAAGTGGTGTGGCAGCTCTTGTGAAGTTTCTTTGCTCTCTCTATTCTGTAAAAGTACTTTGGAGAGATTCTTTTTCCTGTATCTGGAATTGGCATTCTTGCGCATCCCCATTACCTGCGAGTGGGTTGAATGTTCATCCCGTTCAGAAATAGGGTGGGCACAATGAAATGCATCTATGAAACAGTCTTCAAAATTCAACTGACTACCACAAAACAGCCAAAACAAGAGACTAGATGAACCATCACGAATCTTAGAGGAAAACCATTGATGACACTGCATTGTCTGTCCTTGAGAATGGCTTAGACTCTGCCCCAAGCAGCAGTACCTGTTGCGGAAGCCATCAGTGGAGTAGAAGAAGTTGCCTCCGCTCTACCAGTGGACATGGTGGAGATATGGCAAAATGCTTTGTTAGTTATGAGTCTGTTGGTAAATGTGAACACTACATCAGAACTTGGCTCAGTTTGGGGAATGTCTACAGAAGCCCAGATTCCGAGACAGTAAAAGATGACCTGGGACTCTGGAAATAAGGAGTGTATTATGTACCATGTGAGTGTGGGAATGATTCTGTTGGATAAATCACGCACACAGTTAAAGAAAAGTGCACAGAACAAAAACAGCACGCTGACTTCCAGTAGCCCACAAAATCAGCAACTGTGGAATATTGCCTTGAAACAAATCACAAAATGGAATACTAAGATACAAAAATTCTGCACAACACATCCCACTATTGGGACTGTAAATACAAGGTTGCTATCGAAATCCAGCTACATGAAAACCTCATTAACAAGGACAATGGATTTCAATTTAGTCAAGTGTGGGCCCTTGCACTGAAAATTCTTCAAATGCAGTGGATACATAACACTGAGCATGACGAAGGCTGTGTGTGGACTGAGGACCATCATTTAACTCCCAAACACAAGCTACCCCCACCAACACAGCCAGCACGTCATGCCATCCATACACAGGGTCAATGGAGGGGGGAGACAACTTATGATGTGACTTACCAAACGAAAGCGCTGGCACGTCGATAGACACACAAACATACACACAAAATTCGAGCTTTTGCAACCCCCGGTTGCTTCGTCAGGAAAGAGGGAAGGAGAGGGAAAGACGAAAGGATGTGGGTTTTAAGGGAGAGGGTAAGGAGTCATTCCAATCCCGGGAGCGGAAAGACTTACCTTGGGGGAAAAAAGGACAGGTATACACTCGCATACACACACACATCCATCCACACATATACAGACACAAGCAGAATGTGTCAAATTAATTGACCAAATTGTTAAGAAAAAACAGCTGTAAAATGTTAAACTTCAGGAGATAACAGGGCGAAAAAGAATGAGGGTAATAACTTTATTTCTATTCCATTTTTGGGGAACGTTTCATATAAGATAAGAAGACTTTTACAGAAACAATACGGTTACAGAGTTGCATTTTCCGTAAATAATAGCCTGAAACAAAGAGTAATTCATACCATTGGAGCACGGGAAGAACTCGGCACTAAGTCCGGTGTATACAAAATTACTTGTAACGACTGCCCAAACTATTACATTGGACAGACAGGTAGACCCATTAAGGTTAGGTATAAAGAACACATGTAAGGTAAAAATGGGGAAAACGTACATAATTCCACGTTTGCCGAACATCTATGGCTCTTACAGCATACGCCACGTGAATTGGGCGACGTAGAGTTGCTTCATGAAGCTAATAAAGGTTACAAACTGGACTTGCTTGAAGAATTAGAGATTTTCAGGCATCTGTCTCTAAAAGATGGTTTTGTTCTTAATGAACAGGTGCAGCTTAGAAACAAAAATTTTTTAGACCGTTTCAAACCCCTCCTTGCCTTAATATAATATAGTCTGGCTGACTAAAAGTTAGTTTTCTTGCTTGTTGATGCTGGTGAAATGCACTTTTCCTGTCTTGTTGGGATTTTACGTATCTATTTTTGATGTTTGTTGTTTGTGTTTTTGATGTGTATGTGTGGTTAATTGACTAGTATGTTTTTATTCACGACAGATGGTTTAGTTTTATTATAACATTTTGGTTGTTTTCGCTAGTATGTATTTCACCGCCTACTTTACGCGAGATTCTCGCACATTACACTAGTGTCCTCTCTCGTTGGATGTTCCATAGCGCAAGCTTTATCTGTTTGACACTAGAACACAGGTAAATTGTTTCTATATTTTATATTTTACAGAAATGTTTTTAAATGGTCTGATATGTTTTATTTATTAAGACAGAAAGTTTGAATTAACACAACTTTTAATAATTTTTGATGCGCTTATGTATGTATTCATGGATTTTAATATGCGCGAGTGTCTGGCACATACAAGTGCCCTCTCTCGGCGAAACCATCTGCCCTAGTGCTTTCACACTCTTTGTCTCGATAGTTCATAGGCGAAGTAATGGTGCTAAACTGTTTGCTTTGACCCTGTGCCTATAGTCATGTTGTACAAATGAAGAAGATGTCTTAATTATTGTCGACGCCTTTGGCACAATTGTTTTATTAATCTCCATTGCATGATGTAATTTTAGTAAGTAACTAAAGATTTTATGCCTGTATTACTCTGGTAATTTCACTATTACTTAAAACCTTGGTAAAGAATTTTAATAAATTTTTATCCTGCAACTGTTTTTGGCTGTCATCCTTTATCGTGAAGTTTATTATTTGAGATACTTTCTCAATGCTTTGCATACACATACAAAAACTCAAAAAGTTTTCTTAGGCATTCACAAATGTTCGATATGTGCCCCTTTAGTTATTCTGCAGACATCAAGCTGATAATAAAGTTCCTCCCACACTCGGCGCAGCATGTCCCCATCAATGAGTTCGAAAGCATCGTTGATGCGAGCTCGCAGTTCTGGCACGTTTCTTGGTAGAGGAGGTTTAAACACTGAATCTTTCACATAACCCCACAGAAAGAAATCGCATGGGGTTAAATCGGGAGAGCGTGGAGGCCATGACATGAATTGCTGATCATGATCTCCACCACGACCGATCCATCGGTTTTCCAATCTCCTGTTTAAGAAATGCTGAACATCATGATGGAAGTGCGGTGGAGCACCATCCTGTTGAAAGATGAAGTCGGCGCTGTCTGTCTCCAGTTGTGGCATGAGCCAATTTTCCAGCATGTCCAGATACACGTATCCTGTAATGTTTTTTTCGCAGAAGAAAAATGGGCCGTAAACTTTAAACTGTGAGATTGCACAAAACACGTTAACTTTTGGTGAATTGCGAATTTCCTGCATGAATGCGTGAGGATTCTCTACCGCCCAGATTCGCACATTGTGTCTGTTCACTTCACCATTAAGAAAAAATGTTCCTTCATCACTGAAAACAAGTTTCGCACTGAACGCATCCTCTTCCATGAGCTGTTGCAACCGCGCCGAAAATTCAAAGCGTTTGACTTTGTCATCGGGTGTCAGGGCTTGTAGCAATTGTAAATGGTAAGGCTTCTGCTTTAGCCTTTTCCGTAAGATTTTCCAAACCGTCGGCTGTGGTAAGTTTAGCTCCCTGCTTGCTTTATTTGTCGACTTCCGCGGGCTACGCGTGAAACTTGCCCGCACGCGTTCAACCGTTTCTTTGCTCACTGCAGGCTGACCCGTTGATTTCCCCTTACAGAGGCATCCAGAAGCTTTAAACTGCACAAACCATCGCCGAATGAAATTAGCAGTTGGTGGATCTTTGTTGAACTTCGTCCTGAAGTGTCGTTGCACTGTTACGGCTGACTGATGTGAGTGCATTTCAAGCACGACATACGCTTTCTCGGCTCCTGTCGCCATTTTGCCTCACTGCGCTCTCGAGCACTCTGGCGGCAGAAACCTGAAGTGCGGCTTCAGCCGAACAAAACTTTGAGTTTTTCTACGTATCTGTAGTGTGTCGTGACCATATGTCAATGAATGGAGCTACAGTGAATTTATGAAATCGCTTCAATCATTTGTAATAGCCCTGTATTTTCTTTCTGGTTGACGTTACTATGAGCAAACTGAAGATGTGCCTGTAGGTAGACCTCTGTCATCTGTAGTGGCTGGTATGTACATGGAAGACATTGAACACAAGGCACTAGACTCTGCACCATTAAAAGCAACTTACAGATATGTTGACGATTCATTCATCATTTGGCCTCGTGGGAAAAATGAAGTTAAAGTTCCCTTGCAACACCTGAACTCTGTCCACAACCAAGTTCAGTTCACCATGAAGGTGTAGCAAAATTGTCAGCTAGCATTCTTGGATGTTCTCTTTCGGAGAAAACTGGACGAACATTGGGAACAGTGTCTATTGGAAGAAAACTCTCACAGACCAATATTTTCACACCTCTAGCTGTCATTCTGTCACATCGCGTGGTCCATACACGGAGCAGTGGAAGGGGGCGACAAATGGTATATGTATCACACCCACTGGCCCAGGACATCGGCTAGCAGGAGTAACTTGATGATGGCATGTTACGCCACCAAAAATTTGTACTACAACTATCAGTCAATCTGGCTGCATGCCTGAGAGGCTTTTAAGCAATTTAGCAGTCACACGAATTGCAGTCACGTGTACTACAACATTACTGACCACTTTCGCGTGGCAGTGTTTGTGGGTCAGAAGTGTTTACTAGGTGCCATGTTTTTGCCACAGAATGGATGAACGCGAGCTGTTGGAGGTGAGTGTGGTTCTTCTGCTTTTGCATCATCCAAGGAATCAAGTTACAAAGGACAAGAGAGACTGAGCTTTGTGATTAGATAAGATTTACTTTCTTTCCAATTGATCCATAGTGAAGAGATCCTCCAGGATGTAGAACAATCAATAATACATGACGAATATTTACAACTGAAATAAATAAGCTAATGTATCTTCCACTGGTCCCAAGTGGAATCATCATTTTTTTAATGAACACTGTATTGAAAGAATCATTTTACAAACACTCAATTACTAACCTTGCATTAATGCACTGAATTTAAGATTAAATTTTTATTTATTTATAAGGTAATAAACATATAATAGAAATACTACAATACTTATTTACAAAGAAGACGTTACTGCACTGAAATGGTGCATAAGTTATATTGTACTGACACACACACACACACACACACACACAAGTTTGTTCTACTGAGAAATTCATCGATGGAGTAGGAGTTGGCCACCAATAAATCTTTTACTGAAACTGAATTTTATTGGCAAGTCATCGAAAATGTGTTTTCCTGAATAATGCACATCTTTTTGTACAAGAGTAACTGACTTTAAATCCTTGTGAGAATTATTCTTATGTTGATTCCATGAATTGAGCTGTTGGTTTGAAAAAGTGATATATTTTTTATGACAAATTTCATTAAGGAATAAATGTATTGGGAATCTGTATGTTTTGGGATAGGGTCCACCTTTAGCAAAACACATTTTTGTTTTTTAACTTAAACATGGTGTTTCTACAGTGACTGTTTTGTTCCACAGTTTGTCATCTGCAACCACTTACAGGTTTTCTTTTTCCTCATCTTCATCACTGTCAAACACTATATTTTGAGTTGTCACTGTTTACCAGCTGTAAAACCAAGCATGGTGGGCAGTGGAACAGTGATTGGGAGTCAGTAGTTGGTATTCACAGTTTCCTAAACAGGGCTCTGCAGGATGTTCTTAAGTTCACACCACATATAACTCTTATTGCACATTTTTGTGACTGGAAAACTTTAGCTTGGCTCGATGAATTACCCCAAAAAGTAATCCCACATGACATTATGGAGTGAAAGTAAGCATAGTATGCCAGCTTTTCAATTTTTACATCCCCTATGTCTGACAGAATTCACATTGCAAATAGAGATTTGTTTAGATGCTTCAGCATTTCTGTGGTGTGCTCCTTCCAGTTGAATTAATTATCAAGCTGTAATCCCAAGAACCTAACACTGTCCACTTCTTCTACCTGCTTGTCATCATATGTTAGGCATATACTCGTGGGACACCCCTTACAAGTTCTGAACTGAACTGCATGTAGTGTGTTTTTTCAAAGTTTAGTGACAAGGAATTTGCTAGGAACCAGTGATTAATGTCTAAAAATATTTTATTGGCCGTTCTTTCTAAGACTACACTTGATTTTTCTACTTTATTACAATGTTTCTATCATCGGCAAACAAAACAAACTTGGCGTCTGGTAATGTTACTGATGTAAGGTCATTGATATACACGAGAAAAAAATAAGGGCCCTGAGATGTAACCTTGTGGTACCCCACATGTAATTAGTTCCCAGTTGAATGATGCCCAATAGATTAATGCATGTGTCTCCTAATAACACCCTTTGTTTCCTGCCAGAGATGTAAGATTTGAACCATTTTGCAGCATTTCCTGTTGCACCATAATATTCTAATTTGCTTAAAAGGATATTGTGACTTATATTGTGATTTACACAGTCAAATGCCTTTGACACATCAATTTTTTGTCTAATGAATTAAGTTCATTTTCACTGTAAGTGTAGATAGCCTTCTCAATATCAGAAACCTTTAGAAATCTGAACTGAGACTTTGATAGTATGTTATTTGTGATAAGATGGTTATAAAGCTGATTGTAGATTACCTTTTCTAAAATTTTTGAGTATGCTGGCAAAAGTGAAATTGGAAGGAAATTTGATGCTATTTCTTTATCTCCCTTCGTAAACAGTGGCTTAAATTCAGCATATTTCAACCATTCAGGACATATTCCACTGATAAACGACTGTTTACACAGATTGCTTAATATGTTACTTAACTCAGAATCACATTCTTTAATTGACTTTGTTGATATTTCATCATACCCACTAGATGTTTTTGATTTTAAAGATTTTGTGATGGACATTAATTCTGCTGGGGTAGTGAGGGTCAAATTCATATTACGGAAATTACTTGAAATGTGTGGTCTGAGATATCTCATGGCAGCACTTACAGAACCTGACAAACCCATCTTTTCAGGAACAGTTATAAAATGTTTGTTAAAAAGTTCTGCAACACTATACACATCTGTCACCAATGTATCATTTACTCTTTAATGCTATTTGCCCCTCTTCATGTCTGGTTCTACCGGCCTCCTCCTTCACTATATCCCATATTGTCTTTATTTTGTTACCTGATATGACTATCTTTTCCTTGTAATATATTTGCTTTGATGTCCGTATTACAGTCTTTAATATTTTGCAGTATTTCTTGTAATGTGCTATAGCATCAACATCGGAACTGTTTCAGATTGACAGGTATAGTTTTCTTTTTGTTTTACAAGATACCTCTATTCCTTGAGTAATCCATGGCTTCTTTGTAGACTTTGCTCTAACCTTGGTTGGTTTTGGGAAAACTGTGTTCAAATAAGGTAAGCACTTTATTAGTAAAAATGTTATATTTTTCATTCACGCCATGAACACTGTAAACATCACTCCAGTGGATGTTTCCTTTTTTGTTTAAGTACAGTAAATGAAACGCTTCAGAAAAACTGATCCTAAAGTTAAAAGAAAAGTTTTGAATATCTGGTACAGGCAATTAGTCCGAGACTTGCTAAAACCAATAGCGACAGGAGAGATAGTATACCAGTAACAACCTGACTCGTGATCACCCTTAGAGTTTTAGCTTCTAGTGATTCATACACAAGTTTAATGTAGCTGCTTTTTAAAGTTCAGTATTCATAAATATGTCCCATTGTACAAGAAGTACGAGGGTTGTTTTTTAAGTAAGGGCAGTTCGCGCGTATAGTCCCGTAGTTCGTGCGGACGCTGCAACAAACCACCGCGCCACTTGCCGGCATCCTTCCCATTCACACTGATGCAATTTGCAGTTCTGTAGCTGACGTGTAAGCATCGCTGTGCTACTTTATAATGTTTACGATTATTGAATCGCCTGCCGCGTGTGAGATATGGTCAGTGATACGTTTTTTGACCGCGAGACGCCTATCAGCTGCAAAAATTAATCGTCAGTTAACAGAAGTTTATGGCTTGAATGCAATGAGTGAAGGTAAAGTGCGTCAACGGGTTAGAGACTTTAAAAGTGGCCGTCAAAACGTCCATGACGAAGAACGCTCAGGCCGGCCCTCTGTGATCACTGATGATGTGGTGGCTGCAGTCGAAACAAAGATTCGTGAGGACAGAAGATTCACAATTTCCACTCTTTCTTTGGAATTTCCACAAGTTTCAAGATCGGTATTGTACAAAATTGTGTCTCAAAACCTAAACTTTAAGAAACTGTGTTCTCGGTGGGTACCCAGACTCCTCACAGAGGACCACAAAGGGAAGAGATTTGCCACTTCATTGGACTTTTTGATTCGTTACGAGGAAGAAGGGGATGACATATTGAGTCAAATTTTCACTGGAGATGAAACATGGGTATCCCATATCACTCCCGAAAGCAAGCGACAATCGATGGAATGGCGACACACAATCTCACCCGTCAAGGTCAAAGCCAAACAGACGCTGTCAAAGCGCAAGATTATGGCAAATGTGTTCTGGGACCAGCGCGGTGTTTTGCTAGTGGACTTTATGCCACGAGGATCGACAATCAACTCAGATGCCTACTGTGCAACTCTAAAGAAGCTCCACAGAGCAATTCAAAACAAAAGGCGCGGCATGCTGACAAAAGGAGTTTTGCTCCTGCACAATAACGCTAGGCCTCACACCTCTCAAAAGACTCGGGATTTGATTGATTCTTTTGGCTGGGAAGTTTTGGACCATGCACCATACAGCCCCGACCTTGCTCCTAGCGATTTTCACCTTTTCTGGTACTTGAAACACCATCTTGGCGGGCAGCGCTTCAATGACGACGATGAAGTGAAAGCGGCCGTGAACTCTTGGCTGTCGGAGCAGGCGGCCGAATTCTTTGAAGAGGAAATTAAAAACTTAGTTGTACAGTATGACAAGTGCTTAAGTAAACAAGGCAACTATGTAGAAAAATAGGTAAAAGTGTGTAGAATCAGAAAATAAAAGTTTTTTCACAAAAGTATTTGTATCTTTTTTTTTAAAATAAAAACGGCCCTTACTTAACAAACAACCCTCGTATGCAGTGCTTTAGTAGAAGGACTGAGTGAGTTCATTAAATGAAGTTTGAAATAAGAGTAAAATTTTTATTTTATTTTTATTCACCAGGACGCACCACTGTTTATACTGTCCAATTCCTGCCTCGGGTATGTCTTGGGATAGTCTTGGGATAGTGCAAAGCTCATGGCATCAAATGCAAACCATGTGGATGCATTTTCCCTTTTCCTATTCAACTTTTGTGCCTTGTGTTTGGCACAGGTTCAAATACTTGGAAATTTTTTGTATGCTGCATCAAGCATGATCCTGAGCTCATCAGCAATAGCTTCCAAAATGTTTTGTCAGGTTGTGATCTTTGTGTCAGTTAAATTCAACCTCCCACAGCTCCAATGCAGATGAATTGCATTTGTAAAATTCATAGTTCTGTCTTTTGTCCACTTCCTCATAACTGTACACAGCAAACTCACAATAACCAACATATGACTATATATACTGAAGTGCCAAAGAACTGATACAGGCATGCGTATTCAAATACAGACTTATGTAAACAGGCATAAGACGGTACTACTGTTAGCAATGCCTATGTAAGACAGGTGTCTGGCGCAGTTGTTAGATCTGTTACTGTTGCAACAATGGCAGGTTATCAAGATTTATGTGAATTTGAACGCGGTGTTATAGTCTGCGCATGGGCAATGGGACATAGCATCTCCGAGATAGCGATGAAGTGGGGATTTTCCCGTACGACCATTTCATGAGTGTTCTGTGGATATCAGGAATCTGGTAAAACATCAAATCCACAACATAGCTGCAGCAGGAAAAAGATACTGCAAGAACTGGACCAACAAAGACTGAAGAGAATCGTTCAGCATGATAGAAGTGAAACCCTTCAGCAAATTGCTGCAAATTTCAGTGCTGGGTCATCAACAAGTGTCAGCGTCCAAACCATTCAATGAAACATCATCGATATGGGCTTTCGGAGCCGAAGGCCCACTCGTGTACCCTTTATGACTGCACAACACTAGCTTTATGCCTTGCCTGGGCCCATCAACACTGACATTGGACTGTTTATGACTGGAAACGTGTTGCCTTGTGTCAAATTGTATAAAGCGGATGTACATGTATGTGTATGGAGACAACCTCATGAATCCATGGACCCAGCATGTCAGTAGGGGACTGTTCAAGCTGGTGGAGGCTCTGTAATGGTGTGGGGCATGTGCAGTTGGAATCATATGGGATCCCTGGTATGTCAACATATGACTCTGACAGGTGACACAAACCGAAGCATCCTCTCTGGTCACCTGCATCCATTCATGTCCATTGTGCCTTCTGATGGACTTCAGCAATTGCAGCAGGACAATGAGACACCCTACATGTCCAGAATTGCTACAGAGTGGTTCCAGGAACACTCTTCTGAGTTTGTACACTTCCACTGGCCACAAACGCATATCTGGGATGCAAGATGTATGAGACAGGCGAAATACCCTCAGACTTGAAGAAGAATATAATAATTCCAATCCCAAAGAAAGCAGGTGTTGACAGATGTGAAAATTACCGAACTATCAGTTTAATAAGCCACAGCTGGAAAATACTAACACTAATTCTTTACAGATGAATGGAAAAACTGCTAGAAGCCGACCTCGGGGTAGATCAGTTTGGATTCCATGGAAATGTTAGAACACGTGAGGCAATACTGACCCTACGACTTATCTTAGAAAATAGATTAAGGAAAGGCAGACTTAGAGAAAGCTTTTGACAATGTTGACTGGAATACTCTCTTTCAAATTCTGAAGGTGGCAGGGGTAAAATACAGGGAGCAAAAGGCTATTTACAGTTTGTACAGAAACCAGATGGCAGTTACAAGACTCGAGGGGCATGAAAGGGAAGCAGTGGTTGGGAAGGAGTGAGACAGGGTTGTAGCCTCTCCCTGATGTTATTCAGTCTGTATATTGAGCAAACATTAAAGGAAACAAAAGCAAAATTTGGTGTAGGTATTAAAATCCATGGAGAAGAAATAAAAACTTTGAGGTTTGCCGATGACATTGTAATTCTGTCAGAGACAGCAAAGGACTTGGAAGAGCAGTCGAACAGAATGGACAGGGTCTTGGAAGGAGGATATGAGATGAACATCAACAAAATCAAAACAAGGATAATGGAATGTAGTCGGGTGATGCTGAGGGAATTAGATTAGGAAATGAGGTGCTTAAAATAATAAATGAGTTTTGCTATTTGGGGAGCAAAATATCTGATAATGCTCGAAGTAGAGAGGATATAAAATGTAGACTGGCAATGGCAAGGAAAGAGTTTCTGAAGAGAAATTTGTTAACACTGAGTATAGGTTTAAGCGTCAGGAAGTCCGTTTCTGAAAGTATTTGTATGGAATGTAGCCATGTATGGAAGTGAAACATGGGTGATAAATAGTTTGGAGAAGAAGAGAATAGAAGCTTTCGAAATGTGGTGCTGCAGAAGAATGCTGAATATTAGATGGGTAGATCGCATAACTAATGAGGAGGTATTGAATAGAATTGGAGAGAAGAGAAATTTCTGGCACAACTTGACTAGAAGAGATCAGTTGGTAGGACATGTTCTGAGGTGTCAAGGGATCACTAATTTAGTATTGGAGGGCAGGATGCAGGGTAAAAATCTTAGAGGGAGACCAAGAGATGAATACACTAAGGAGATTCAGAAAGATATAGGTTTCAGTAGGTACTGGGAGATGAAGAAAGAGAGGAAAGGTAAGCAACATTTTTTTAATCAGATGTGTTACTGCTGTGTTGTCGGTGAGAGAAGTAGGATACAAAGGTGAAAGTGAGATTGGAACATAAAAGGACAAGGACAGATACACTGTGTGATTAAAAAGTATCCAGACACCTGGCTGAAAAGACTTAAAAGTTCGTGGCGCCATCCATCCGTAATGCTGGAATTCAGTATGGTGTTGGCCTTGATGACAGCTTGCTACTCTCGCAGGCATACATTCAGTTAGGTGCTGGAAGGTTTCTTTGGGAACGGTAGCCCATTCGTTGTGGAGTGCTGCACTGAGGAGTGGTATCAATGTCAGTCGGTGAGGCCTGGTATAAAGTCAGCATTCCAAAATATCTCAAAGGTGTTTTATAGGATTCGGGTCAGGACTCTGTGCAGGCCAGTCCATTACGGGGTGGTTGTTGTTGCGTAACCACTCCGCCACAGGCCGTGCATTATAAAAAGATGCTCGATCAGTGCAATCGCCATCCCCGAATTGCTCTTCAACAGTGAGAAGCAAACATCAATGTAGGCCTGTGCTGTGATAATGTCATGCAAAACAAGAAGGGGTGCAGGACCTCTCCATGAAAAACATGACCACACCACACCATAACAGCAGCACCTCCGAATTTTACTGTTGGCACTACACACACTGGCAGATGACATTCACGAGGCATTCGCCATACCCACACCCTGCCGCTGGATCACCACATTGTGTACCATGATTCGTCACTCCACACAACATTTTTCCACTGTTCAATCATCCAATGTTTATGCTCCTTACACCAAGTGTGATGTCGTTTGGCATTTACCAGCATGATGTGTGACGTATGAGCAGTCGCTCGCCCATGAAATCCAAGTTTCCTCACCTCCCGTCTAACTGCATCCTGATGCAGTTTGGAATTCCTGTGCGATGGTCTGGATAGATGTCTGTCTATTACACATTACAACCCTCTAAAACTTTCGGCTGTCTGTCAGTCAACAGAAGAGGTCGGCCTGTATGCTTTTGTACTCTACGTTTCCACTTCAGTATCGCATCAGAAACAGTGGACCTAGGGATGTTTAGGAGTGTGGAAATATCGCATACAGACTTATGGCACAAGTGACATCCAATCATCTGACCACGTTCGAAGCCTGTGCATTTGCGGAGTGCGCCATTCTGGTCTGTGATGTATGTTTTTTGGGGTATTCAGATACTTTTGATATCCTCCACCCTTGGTGGACAACATGGCACCCACTTGACAATTACCTGCAACATAAGCAGTTTTGACAGCAATGCTATTGTGGCCAAATATTGCTGTAATATAGGCCCATCTAAATGCTCCTTGGGGGGGGGGGGGGGGGTGCAGAAAGAGAGGAAAGCAGATCGGTCAGAGAACACGCTGAAATGAAATGGATGGTGGACAGGACAGGACATTAGCTAGGGAAATGGAATGGTAGGTACTCCAGTGGTGTTCTTTGTTAGATTTAAGTGATGAGAATAGAGTGAGGCAGTTAAATGAAAGCTGGGCAGATTGCATTAGGAGACATACATGGATGTGTGTTGCTGAAATCTATGATGGTTAGAAAATTCTGAATGATGCAAATGGTGATAATGGATAGTGGTCACCTTCAAGGGGGAATAATTTGTGTGCACACTTGTCTGTATTCTGACCTTCCAGTACCAAGCAGAACATAAGTCACCAACTGTTTGTCTTTTGCCATTTGAATTTATTAATTTTCGTGAAACTTATTATGCCTAAGGACACAGTTTTAGGTTGAGAAACAGTTGCACAATAATGTGCCACGACAAATAGTTCTTTAGTAATGTGAGCCGCTTTTGTTTCTGTTGCGTTCATGTGGTATTTTGCATTTTGTCAAAGCTTTTGATAAAATTCTGCTTGTGAAGCTATCGCGTTATTGGTATTGAGTGCAGCCTTCTTGCATGGACATAGTCTTATAGAAAGCACCTGTTTATGCTGCCTTGCATTTCAGTGATAAAACCAATCTGAGTGAGTGAACATAAAATACAGGGTGTAAATGACTTATCAACTAGTTTTTGGTGCTGTTCAAAAACTGTAATGTCTGATGATGACACAAGCATACTAAACAAGTCCTGAAACTCAACCGAGTAGTCCGGATGGTGGCTGAACAATTCTACAACTGTCATTGCAAATGTTTTAAGCTTTAAATTAAAATTCTCATTCTTGATAATAAATTCTGCCAACTGTTTTTTATATAATTTCTCTTTTGCCAATGTATATTTCAAAGCCTGTGTGTGTGAATGGGGGGAGGGGGCCATTAAGGTGACACATTTGCAGAAATCCCACCATAGTAAAGTTTTTTCATTTCCAGAAAAAACATCATCTTTTAAAGGCACCTCATCCTTCCCCACTCTCTGCTCATCGTGGGTTCTTTGGCTGCAAGCATTTCTCTCAGTGCAATGAGCTGCTAAGAAAGGCTGGACGTGGAGAGATTGACTGGTGTCACCTCCCTGAAGATCTCAATTAAATTGTGTTTCAGTACTTCCTTTATTTTTATGTGCCAATTTGATGATATTAGTTTCTGTACTTGTGTTCATAATTTCCACAGTACTGTGATCTGCTCTTACCTATAGATTTTACAGTGACAAAGAGTCATATGTTTTTATTTTTTTTATTTTCTTTTGTTTTTTTTATTTACATTAGTGAAGCAAATTGAAAAAGTTCTGTACTGGAGCTGTATTAAGTGTATAGTCTTTTAAGGCTGTTAGTTCAACCATACCTACCTGCAGCAGTACAAATTTTGAGTACAAATATTTTTCCGATCACCATGAAAAATGGTGAAGTATTATTTTTGTACTTGCAAGACCTGTACTGAAAGTCTGATAGCTAATTAGTGAAACAAGAATCTCTCAGCATTGTATTAGCTGATAAGATGCAGTGTATGAATGTTCCTTTGTGTAAATAAACGCTTACTTTCTATGTGTTGTCATGAATATTTTTGACTTCCCTGTGTCAGTATCAAGATGTACATTACATTAGCTTTATTCTCTACTTGATAACTACTTCTGCATTATATATATCTCACCTGAAGGGCATTGTGTCTGTCTCAAATGTGTGGGTAGTGTAGGCCCTGCTAAAACATGTACTTCATGAAGACCATCACAGCCTGAATTTTTACTAGTGCAAGTTAGTTGGTGTGGCCATTTTCAGCAGTAAGTGCATAACTATTTGTTTTATAAATTCATAAGCATTGTGTCTGTTATGATATAATAACCTGACTGAAAAAAATATTAGTACCCCTTTAAAAAAAAGGATAAAGGTCGCTGTGGAGTGCTGTAGTTGGTGTAGAACTGGTAGGTGTGGATGTCCTTCTCGGCTTTGTCTAGCTGTGCTCATTCAGAAATAACAAGAGTTTAGCTTTCAAATCTATTTTATACCTGTTCAAAGTTTCCCGATGAAGTGTAATCTGTAAAAGCATTGTCCGCTGATGACTCCTGGTGTCTTTTCAGTACAGTAAGTTTTCCATTTCCAGCTTCAGTTTGTATTGGCAGCATACAAAGAGAAACATGAGCCATCTGCATAGTGGGTGGCAATAGTGTCGTCGGTGGCTAGTATCTGCCAATCACAGGCAATCTCCAGTATAACTCTCATATTTTCTGGAGATTGAAAAAGGTATTGCCCATCTTCTGCTGTTAGAAACAATGTAGATATCTTAGCTATACTTTGTACGAAGTAATCTAGACATAAAACCCACCAAACTTATTAAACTGGCCAGCGACTACATTAGTCACTGTAAGCTTTTCAAAACATGCTCGATGGTTTACTCATTATTTATGAAGTATTGCAATAATGAAAAGAAAACCAGTCATCAGGCTGTGATGTCAGACTGTAAGATATGGAGAAATTGTCTTTTTTTTTCCCAATAGTTCCTCAAAAGCAAATGAGGAAGACTGCATCGTGGAGAGTGGTCAAATTACAAAAGTGCGGTTTTGAATTTTTACATGAAAAGTAAAAGTTAATAAGAACTAATACAAATACAAACACTGATGTAGCTTTACTTCATCTTTGTTTCTCATGCACATGGTGATTTGAAATTTCCCTCATGGATTGTACAACACAAGTTGTATAGAGTGAGCAGCACTATGTTGCGCCAGGTGATACAACAGTGATACGGGTTGGTGTTGTATCTCTGTCATCTCAGTGTAACCAGTTAAGTAGCTTACACTATGTTTCTATGCGCTCTGACAATGCGAGTTGTTTCTGCATCGAATTGCAAGACACTAACGTATTGCCTCATTGTGTACTGTGCCATACAGAGTGGTCATGAAAACCTCCACCACTGATGTAAATTGTGACATTGAGATGGGTGTTGTGTGATAGTTGTTCATATGGAATCAGCTGAGTAAGTTGGGTTGGTGTGGAGGCAGAATATGATGGCAGGAAAGAACCATCATTTTTGTAATTGCCTGTGACCACATCAGCATGTCTACAAGGATTTGTATACAACCAAATAGTGTAACATGGCATAAGATCAGTCTTTGTAAAAAGATCCTAACCAACAGGAACCAGAGACCAGTGTGACACCTTGCCAGTGACAGTTGGGTTCAAACTCAACAGGAATTGTTGGTGTTAGTGAGATTCAGGTTCATCTCAAATCAGTTTCCAAGAGAACATTGGAAAGTTGACTGCTTGCAGTGGACATTTGCAGTCAGGTACCTCACAATCTACTGGTTATGAACTGCAGACTAAATCTTGAAGAAATTCCAAAAAGGCAGGAAATTAAGGAGATGGGACCTGGATGCACTGAAAAAATGAGATTATTGAGATCAAACAATGGAAAATCCAGGATGGAATGTAACATTATGAAAAGGAAAGTTAGTACTCACCACATAGTGGAGATGCTGAGTTGCAGATAGGCACAACAAAAAGACTGTCAGAAATTAGCTTTCGGCCAACAATGCCTTTGTCAAAAATAGACAAAACACACACACACACACTGCAGGGTAGAGATGAAATAGTGGAGGCATAGAGGATCAAATAGGTAAAAAGACAAGGCCTGCTAGAAATCCATGGATAATACAAGGTATCAAATTTAATTGTTGAAATGAGAAAATATAAAAATTAAGCAGGTGAAAGGGAATACAAACGTCTGAAAAACAAGACGAATAGGAAGTGCAAAATGGCTAAGCATGAATGGAAGGAGGACAAACATCAGGATGTAGATGCATACATCAGTAGGGAAAGATAGGAACTGCCTACAGGAAAATTAAAGATGCCTTTGGGAAAAAGAGAAGCAACTATATGAATATCAAAGAGCTCAAATGGAAATCAAGTCCTAAGCAAAGAAGGGAATGGTGGGAGTAGTATATAGAGGGTCTATACAAGGGAAATAGCTGGGAGGCAATACTGTAGAACTGGGAGACATGGATTAAGAAGAGATTGTAACTGTGAGAAGAATTTGATAGGGCACTGAAAGGCCCAGGTCAAGATGAGGCCTCGGGTGTAGATGACATTCTGTCAAAACTACTGATGATCTTGGGAGACCCATCTATGGCAAAACCGTTTCATCTTGTGTGTGAGGTATACAAGACAGTCAAAATATCCCCAGACTTCAAAATGACTAGTAATTGCTATTCCAAAGAAAACAGGTGTGAAAGTTACCAAACTATCAGTGTAATAAGTCATAGCTGCAAAATTCTAACCCAGTCATCACAGAAGAATGGAAAAATTGGCAGAAGCAAGGTCTGTGGTCCTCCTCTTGCATTCTGGAATGAGTGGCTCACCCATCTTACCCTCTCCCCTCCTATTTCTCCTTGATTTTCTCTCTGTCTTATTGTATCTTGGTTACTACTGGGCTTCCCAGGATTTGGCTTTTGTATCCTTCCTCAGAGGATTATTGATACATATCAGATGAAGAGACTGGTAACCTCACAGTTTGGTCCCTTTGACACCAACGACCAACCAACCAGCTGGCAGAAGCCAACCTCGGGAAAGATAAGTGTGGACTGGAGAAGTGTAGGAACACATGACGCAATAATGACTTTTAGAAGACAGGTTAAGGACTTGTAGACTTAAAGAGAAAGCATTTGACAGTGTTGACTGGAAGCCTCTTGTTTGAAAATCTGAAGGCAGCAAGGAGAAAAAAGAACAGAGAGCAAAAGGTCCTTTACAACTTGTACAGAGACCAGATGGCATATGCAAGAGCTGAGGGCATTAAAGGGAAGCAGCAGATGAAAAGGAGTGAGGCAGGGTTATTCAGTCTGTACACTCAGCAATAAGAACAGGAACAAAAGAAATTTGGTGAAAGAATTACAGTACAGGGCAAATAAATAAAACATTGAGATTTTCCGATGACTTTGTAATTCTGTCAGGCAGCAAAGGACTTGGAAGAGCAGTTGAAATGAATGGACAGTTCTTGAAAGGAGGATATAAGATAAACACCAGCAAAAGCAAAACATGGATAAATCAAGTGATGCTAACGATATTAGATTATGAAATAAGAGACTTGAAGTGGTAGATGAGTTTTGTTATTGGGGAAGTAAAATAAGTTATGATCAAAGTGGAGGGGATATAAAATGTAGACTTCTAGTGGCAAGAAAAGCCTTTTTGAAGAAGAGAAATTTGTTAACATTGATTTAGATTTAAGTATTAGGAAGTCGTTTCTGAAGTTTTTGTGTGGAGTGTAGCCATGTATGGAAGTGAAACATACACAATTAACAGTTTAAACAAGAATAGAACAAGTATAACTACGTAGCCTTTTGTGGCTGGTGTTATGATTAAAATTCTTCTTGGTGTTCATCCGCGTCATTGTATAAAATATTTAAATTATTGGTTTTAAGTTTATAAAGTATTTTATAAAAATGACATGGTACAACAACCAAGGGAATTTTAATCTTCAAGAGAATAGATGCTTTTGAGATGTGGGGCTGCAGAAGAATGCTGACGATTAGATGGTAGATTACGTAACTAATAGTGCAACGCTCAATGTTTGACCGGACACGGCTCGCCTGTTGACAGGGGGACTGAGCCGCTTATGTCTCACCTCGCCTCGCCCCGGCTAGCTGCACTGTACTGTACAAATCCAACCCCCCCCCCCCCTCTCTCTCTCTCTCTCTCTCTCTCTCTCTCTCTCTCTCTCTCTCACACACACACACACACACACACACACACACACAATGTATTTATCTCTGTATCTCTCTCTTTTAATACAAAAGTAACGTTTCCATGAACGGGTACGTGGTGACAGCTAAATGCATAAAGCACTTGGAAAGTAAAATGATATTTCAATACAATCGCGGATAGAAAACGACTCTCATTTCCGAACAGAAAATATATTTTTCCTTTCATTAATAAGAAACATTAAATAAGTGCTTTCCCTGTAATCTAGAAGACAAACATCTTCATAAAGAAAGCATACCAAAAACATTTACAGACATAACTTGTCATACTTTTCATTTGTTTGCAACAGAAATAAAATTATAGTTCTTGTTGATCAGCAGTAAATCACTAACGCGTTCCGGATTTAATTGGCTGCGGCGATTTGTTAGTAACATGCCGGCCTTACTAAAGCATCTTTCACTAGGTGCGCTTGTTGCTGAGATACATAAAATACGTCTAGCAGATTGTTTCATGTCTGCTCCATCACTTTAAGATGTCATCATCTCCGGGGTGCATTAAAATGTAGAGATCTACTTCATCTGTTGCGGATGATCTTGTTCCTCCATTCCTTGAAACGATCTCTCTTTCTGGGTGGTGATGACACAGTACTTGAAGGATCTATGATAATAAACAAGAGAGATAAGTAATACAGAACTGATGTGGAAATCATCGAAACGTTCCCGTTAAAACGAGGTGTTTTACGTTAATAAAATATTATACGAAATATAACATTGCCGTTTCTCCGTAATACACTCTCCAGTAACTATGCAAAAACGATTATGTTAATGATTGCATGTTGTACCTGCGTAAGTAGCACACATTTGTCGCACATTGCTAAGAATTTCCTGCTTTTCATTTATTTCAAGCATATTAAGATCACGGAAAGACAGCCAAAGAAACTTAGCAATTTTATGTCTGGAAATGATCACAATCTTCTCACAAACGAAAGTCAAGGCTCGATTTTTAATTCTTTGTACCTCCTTTAAAAAATACGTATGTTAGTACACATCAGTTACGCTAGTTAATTATAAATCTATCACGTATCATAACTGCAGTAATTATTCACCTGATAGTCAAGTGTCACTGACACTACAGATTTGTTGCAGTTTGTGAAACCAAAGAAGAACTAACTGGATTGTCGGTTCTTTTTCGCCTTCTAATTCATCTGTGGCCTCATTAAATGGTCTCATAAAATGCGTAATTTTTCCTGCAAGCTCATTATCATATCCTTGCAATCTGTAAACGGAGTCCTTTCCCGTCAGCAAAGCAGCAACTTCGTTATACTGAGTGTGTAAGGATTCCATCATAGCGTATAAGCTGTTCCAGCGTGTGCAGACCTCTTGTTTCAACGATGATTTCAAAGACGAACAGAGGCCACTTTTCTTAATGTACCTTACAATGCATTTTGCACTATTTATTGTTGATGCGATGTTCGGGGCATGATTTAACAAAAAGTTACCTTCATCGAAAGTATGGCTAAGTGCTGTGTTTATACAATGAGCAGCACAAGGAATCCTTTAGTGATTTTTTAAAGCCTTTATTACATTGGCACCCTGGTCGGAGACAAAAACAAAACTGTGCAACATGTCCAGCGAAATGTTCCAATCAGCCATCCTCTCTTCAATTTCTTTCATAATATTTACTTCCGTCTACTTAACTTCATTGTTCACAAGAGACCAATCTGTGTTAATGTAATGTGTTGTAAGCGTCAAGTAGTGCACCTGATCATGCGAATCAGTCCACATATCAACTGCCGCAGCACATGTTTCATTAATAACTTCCACAATAACAGATGTTCAAATGTGTTTGAAATCTTATGGGACTTAACTGCTAAGGTCATCAGTCCCTAAGCATAGCCACTACTTAACCTAAATTATCCTAAGGACAAACACACACCCATGCCCGAGGGAGGACTCGAACCTCCGCCGGGACCAGCCGCACAGTCCATGACTGCAGCGCCTAAGACCGGCCGGCTAATCCCACGCGGCTCCGCAATAACAGAAGGCATTATGCTGTTTCGTATTGCATCAGCTTTGACATGTCTACTTATAGTAGAGGGATGTGGCATGACATCTGCCACGTTAACTTCTCCATAATGCGCACCTAGATGTATTAATTCTTGGCCTAGTTCTCTGAAACCTTCACTGGATACAACTTTAAAAGGTCTCATATCTTTAGCACACATTGCAACACACTTTTCTGTAATACTATTTTTTATTACTGCCGGTATCCCTGAAGGAGCTGTATCTTTGTGAGGTTTCTTGCAACTGTGTTTCTTTAAATGAGTGGTTCCCGACTGGAAGCACAATAATGTGGAGCAGTTTATGCACGATACGTACCCAGTAGACGCACTGTTTCGTCTACAACCAACAGAAATGTACTCCACACTTGGGTTTTTAGACCTTCCCGTTTCTTCCATGTGTAAACATTAGTTTCAGTCTTACGTCTTATTGCACTGGCTTCCTCGCGCTGCATGATTACAGAGAGAGAGACACACCACAAATGAGAAGCCCGTACTGGCTGCAGTCTCACACGGATAATGACACGTGTAATGTGTTTGAAGTTAGCTGTTACGTATTCGGTCACGGCATCTGTACTCGGTCACTAGAACTAGTGCGGGCAGCCTATCCAGCTAGGGTGTGCCCGTCCCATCCCGTATTTTGTGCTCGCTTACTCGGTCATGCAGGCCTCTAGTAACTAATGAGGAGCTACTGAACAGAACTGGGGAGAAAAGAAATTTGTGGCCCAATCTGACTAGAAGAAGGAATCAGTTGGTATGACATTTTCTGAGGCATCAACATATCTCCATTTTAGTATTGGAAGAAAATAGGGGAGTGTGGGTGTTAAAAATCGTACAGGGAGACAAGGAGATGAATACATTAAGCACTTTCAGAAGGATGTAGGTTGCAATAATTATTCAGAGATGAAGAGGCTTGCACTGGGTAGAATAGCATGGAGAGCGGCATCAAACCAATCTTTGGACCGAAGACAACAACAAACTACCCCACAAAAGACCATTGCATCCAGCAATACATGGAGCTTCACGTTTTCACTGTGCCACCCGTAAAGAACTTGCATGGAAACAGAAACGTTACGGGATCGAATTCCAGTTGGATCACAGAATATTTCAATCTCTCTTTATCGTAGCCTTCACACCTCAGTGATTCGCTGGAAACGACAGGTGGTTCAGATTCCTTGATAAACTGAAGGTACCATCTCACTGGTCGAATTATTGGGGTAGGTTAGAGACACACAAGTTTCAGAGGTGGCATCCAATTGCGAGTTGGACCAGGCCTTTAAGCCATTCGGAATCTGAACTTTTTCTCACTGACACCCCTCACAAAATAATGAAAGGAAAAGAGTTTGTTACTTACTGCACGTTTGGTGTCCAGTCAGTAAAACTTCAACATCAAGCATGGTGTTTTAATTTATTACTTCTTTACTACTAACGCTATTCGCAACACATTTTAGTGACAGTACGCATTTAGACCAATGAATGTAGCTGCAAAATTATATCATTGTAAAAAACATATTTCAATAAATATGTCGTAAAGATTGAAATGCTTGAAAAACTATCTTTTCTTAAACCTGAGACAAATTATACAGACGGTACTCTTCTAGTGTTGGTTACTTTTGTGGGCAAAACAACACAGAAGCTGGATAGTGATGGACTGGAGGTTTGTATTGTCAGACATATAATAATTTTACACTTCTCAAATTATAATAGATATCTACATCTACGTGATTACTCTTCTATTCACAATAAAGTGCCTGGTAGAGGGTTCAATGAACTACCTTCAAGCGTCTCTCTACCATTCCACTCTCGAACGGTGTGCAGGAGAAACGAGCACTTAAATTTTTCTGTGCGACCCCTGATTTCTCTTATTTTATCGTGATGATCATTTCTCCCTTTGTAGGTGGGTGCCAACAGAATGTTTTCGCAATCAGAGGAGAAAACTGGTGATTGAAATTTCATGAGAAGATCCCGTCATGACGAAATACGCCTTTGTTTTAATGATTGCTACTCCAATTCACATATCATGTCTGTGACACTATCTCCCCTACTTCGCGATAATACAAAACGAGCTGCCCTTCTTTGTACTTTTTCGATGTCATCCGTCAGTCCCATCTGATGCGGATTCCACGCCACACAGCAATACTCCAGAATGTGGCGGACAAGCGTGGTGTAAGCAGTCTCTTTAGTAGATCTGTTTCATCATTTAAATGTTCTACCAATGAATCGCAGTCTTTGGTTGGCTCACCCACAACATTATCTATGTGATCGTTTCAATTTAGGGTATTTGTAACTGTAATCCCTAAGTATTTAGTTGAATTTACAGCCTTCAGATTTGTGTGACTTATCGCGTAATCCAAAATTAGCGGATTTCATTTAGTACTCATGTGAAGAACTTCGCACTTTTCTTTATTCAGGGTTATAATGTCACTTTTCGCACCATACAGATATCTTATCTAAATCATTTTGCAATTCGTTTAGGTCATATGATGACTTTAGAAGACAGTAAATGACAGCGTCATCTGCAAACAGTCTAACACGGCTATTAAGATTGTCTCCTATGTCGTTAATATAGATCAGGAACAATAGAGGGCCTATAACACTTCATTGCGGTACGCCGGATATTATTTCTGTTTTACTCGACGATTTTCCGTCTATTACTACGAATTGTGACCTTCCCGACGTCAGATCATGACGCAAGTACCGTTATTCAAGATGGTGGCACCCAGTGTGTTCACCACGAGCTCCAGAGTCCAACTGACTTAGTTCATATCGTCGCCGCCAGAGGGTGCTACTGTGACGTTGGGTGAGGACGCAAGTACCGTTATTCAAGATGGCCATATACAGTCTGTATCCACCACTTGGTGTGGGTCTAGTTGATATCGCTGCTACCAGAAGGCTCTGCCATGACGCCAGCTGATGACGTTCTGGGGTGAGGGTAAATGGTGGAAGCCAATAGGAGCCCTTAATAGAGTCACGTGTTCGACTTCAGCCAGTAGGGTTGAAGTATCTGATTATGTCATTGTAGTAGATATAGGTGAAGCTCAGCAGCTCTGGGGCCTCAGTCTTGTTCAGTCAGTCAGTCAGCAGGAGAAGAAGAAAAACCATGAAGCGCCGACAACAGCAGCAGTGAAACTCCAGCATAGTCATGCAGAATAGAAATAAACAGAAAAGTCTCACCCATCACATTGTTCTCTCTCTGGTTAGCTTTAGTATTTTTCAGACTTTTCACTTTTGGACCATATATAATGCTTCCTCGTCTTTGTTCAACAGGATCGAGTGCTAACATGCCCAGCTCCGCAGACACGTCCAGACCTGCATAAGCCTCGACCGCCATCTCGTCGAGACCTACAGGAACAGCCACCGCCGCATCTGAACCAGTAGCAGCCAGGTGGGATCCTATAGCTCACATAGCACACTTGTTGGAGCAGGACAAGGAGTTGCTCATCTCTTTACCACTGATAGCACAGAAGAAGTTAAAACTAGTATTTCGAAACGTATTGATTATTTGTTGCAGGTTGTGAAATCTAAGATTCAAAGCGAAAAGGATATATCCGTCCATGAACTTCTGGATAAGAGGGACGACATGTATATTATGTCAGCGGAAATACTTGTTAAATGTGGCTCATTGCAGAAGTATGAAGGAATCAGGAACATAATTGTAGAGAAATTGGGAGGAACTGTCTTCGTCAGCCAACCCAGACATTATCATATTCACAGGTGTTTGCAGGTCGCGAGGATGAAAGTATTATGTATGGCTATGTCATGTGCTCAGAGTAAGACAATGGAATTGGCATCCGTATTACAGAAACCTCTTGGCCCAGCATTATTGGTACTGTAACTGGAAAGCAGTGAGAAGCCACATCCCCCCCCCCCACTGGAAGACAACTTCATATCAGCCTTATCAATGCGAACACATTCTTCTAGTCATATTGTGGCTAGCCATGTAAGGTTGTGTTTGAGCTTATGAAGTTTGAACCTGAGAAACCATCTCAGCCACAGAGTAAGAAATCATTTTTTAAACATTTCAGTACAGTATAGAAAATGCAATAGTCATGCCTAAAAATTGAATTTTGTGTTAGTTTACAATCACAGGGAATCACAGTATGTGTACGGAACGATTTGAAGTGAAGTGATCATATAAAATTAATTGTTGGTAAGGTGGGTGCCAGGTTGAGATTCATTGGGAGAGTCCTTAGAAAATGTAGTCCATCAACAAAGGAGGTGGCTTACAAAACACTCGTTCGACATATACTTGAGTATTGCTCATCAGTGTGGGATCTGTACCAGGTTGGGTTGACAGAGGAGATACAGAAAATCCAAAGAAGAGCAGCCCATTCTGTCACAGGGTTATTTGGTAAGTGTGATAGCATTACAAAGATGTTTAGCAAACTCAAGTGGCAGACTCTGCAAGAGAGGCGCTCTGCATCGCGGTGTAGCTTGCTGTCCAGGTTTTGAGAGGGTGCATTTCTCGATAGGGTATCGAATATATTGCTTCCCCCTACTTATACCTCCTGAAGAGATTACGAATGTAAAATTAGAGAGATTCTAGCGCGTATGGAGGCTTTACGGCAGTCGTTCTTCCCATGAACCATACGCGACTGGAACAGGAAAGGGAGGTAATGACAGTGGCACGTAAAGTGCCCTCCGCCACACACCGTTGGGTGGCTTGCGGAGTATAAATGTAGATGTAGATCGACTTCTGTGATGAGGATACACAACCTGCACACGACACATTGAATGCTGGTGGTGTTAAACAACAAGATGGGGGTCAGTACTGGGTGCCGACATATGACTCATCCCAGTCGAACATTACTGTGATAGTGTCTCCACAGAGTTTAGATACTGCAGATAAGAATACGTCTGGTGCAGCCACGCTTTTCATCACCACATACAATTTAACCTCAAGTGGATACAAATGTGTGAACATTGCTATAGAGGTGCATCATGTCTGGGGGATCCAAGCTATAACGAGATTGAACATGTACTCAAGTGTTTTAAAGTGCCAATTTCCGGGTTCGACTGGGAGGAGATGTGCGGTGCAGAGCTCTACATCAATCAACAGATGACCACCAAATACTGTCCAACTCAATCCCCCCCAGACATTCGTCTTACTGATGCGACACTTTCTGTTACTACCATTTATTATGACTGCACCTTATGCGTGAAATCAGGTGACAACTGCGTCTATCTAAGGCATCTGTCAGTTATGGAGTTATACGATCGAGATTCTGCCATATGTCTTGCACTGGAGAGACTGAATCGTTGGTTGCCTAGCATAGGGGCCACACACAGTGAAGTTGTAAACTCCCTACATCTGAATAGTATACATATTGATGATCTCAAGCAGCACCTTCTTTCGCACATGACCGCTCAATCTAAAGACAAGCAGATGAAATGCCTGTGTCAAAAACCAGAGTACTACGAGTCACATATTGGTTTGAGTGAGATATGTGCTTAATTTATTTCCAACCAAAAAGCATTATTTAGTAGATATTGTACAGGTGCTAAGAAGATACATACCAATTCTAATGATAGCCCTTAAATACTACATCCAATGTACGATTTTTAAATAAATAATTTATCTCTAATCTCAAACCCTGTTTCTCTTTTATTTCATACCACTTTCTCATTATAATCAAACTATTACAATTTTTTTTCAATGCTCTACCATGATCATGTTACTCTCCATGAGTAAAATATATACTTATTTTCTTTGTGTAGTCAATATAGCTCAGTCGGTTAAGTGATGGAACTATACTGGCTACACACATATTATTATCATTTCAGGTATATTTTCTATACATATAGATCAACTACTTGTATGTATCTGATGCATTTAGTATCATGGCGGGTTGGGTTAAGCATTCTCGCCACAAGGACTTTGTTCTCAGTGACTGGTCCTGTGAAGATTCAAGTGAAGAGCTGAAGAAGAAGAAACAAGAAGAACGAAATTCTCCTTCCCCATAATATACGAGCAATTATTGTAGGCTCATCCAATTTCGGGAAGCCTAATGTCCTCATGACTCTGCTAAAGCATTTAGACGGAGTCCGATTTGAACATGTTTGTGTATTCTCAAAAACACTGTTTCAACCCAAGTATCAGCTATTGCACGAGATATTGCGCAGTGTAGGTGGTGTTACGTACGCGACAATCAGTGAAAGTGGTGATATCCCCCCACCTGAAAAAGCAAAACCACAGTCTTCATATTTGACGATGTTGCCGTCGAAAACCAAGACCAAATTCGAAAATATTTCTGTTTCGGTCGTCATATGGGTGCTGATGTATTTTATCTAAGTCAAACATATTCCAGGATGCCCAAACAGCTTGTTGGGGATAACACAAACCTCATTATAGCCTTCAAACAAGACAATCTGAATTTAAAACACATTTACCAAGCACTTGTCAGAACGGACATGTCGTCCAATGATTTTGTAAAGATATGTGCAGATTGCTGGAATCATTCACAGTATGGGTTTCTCGTTATTGATAAAACAAGAAAACTGAATGATGGTAGGTACAGACGAAACTTTGAAGAGTTTTTGCACAAGAGAGGTTAGCACACCAGTCTTCGCTACAACACGGACATATTCGCGCGTATGTCTACCTCTCAACCTGAAAGGATGGGTGTACACTGACAGAACATTCGATTGTACTTGGATGCGAAATTCAGGCTATAGCCCATAAAGTTGCATGTATGCACAGGGAGCTAGAGGTGTATTACCAGACTCTACTGAGGGTGGTGAATGCAATAAATGAGCTAGTTAATCAAGTCAGTAAGAGAGTAACCGACTTGAATGAAAAGGTCAGTGCTATTCAGGGGAAAATAGATGTAGACTTCCTTGTTGTTGAGAAGGGTGATCAGGATCAAAGTAAGAGGAGGAAGAAAATGACTGGAAATATAAAGCCTCGTGCTGCAGAGATGTCTGATTAGTATACCCCGAGACGTTGATGAAACAGAAAGTGATTCAGGCATGTAAATCAGTTCGTGAGAAATCACAGCTGCTGAGGTTATATCATATGGATCAGCAACAAACACTAAGAGAGACCTTTAAGCCTGTTACTGAATCTCTCCGACAGCTCTTAGCAAAAACAAAAACACGTGATAATAAGGGTGTTGCCACTGATGAATTCATTATTAGTCACACTCCAGGCCAGATAGATAGAATATTCGGCGTTAGAAGGGGAAGACCATACATGTTTGGTGCACATCCCGTAACTGTAACTGAAGACAAAATACAGATCGGTGACAGGTGGTCTGACAGAACACCCGGCTTAATGAATCTTATTTTCCTAAGACCTACCAAAAAACCTATAAAAGATTCAGTTAATGATAAGGATACATACCGCGAAATACTGCACATGACTGGTATACACAAGATCACGAAAAGCCTGAGCAACAAGAAATATAAAACCATTATAAAGCCAATACTTGAAGGCGAAAACAGCGGTGATGGTATTGACATTGAGCATAAAGCAGTGAACGATCGAATGGCGCAGCATATATATATTATGACGACCTCAAAGAACTAATAGATCGACTATGTCTGCTCATGGCATCAGCTGCTGCAGGTAATACATCTCATTCGATTGAGATTGTTTCCATAATCTCAGAGCTTCGAGAGAGAGGAATCATCGAATAAGTATTGAGACAGTAGTTTGAGAACTGCACAAGCCAGCATGCAAAACATACCCTCGCAGGCATGTTATGATTAAAGGGCTGGATGACTTGTGGCTGGCTGATCTTGTAGATATGCGACAATATTCACATTAGCTTAATAGACTGAAATACATTTTAATGGTTATTGATACATACTCCAAATTTGCCTCGGCGTTACCCGTCAAAACAACAACCGGTCGAAATGTTGCTGATGTTTTTGAGCATTTGCTACAGGAACAAATCGATGCCCAGACAATCTCCAAACCGCTCATAGTGGGGAGTTCTACAATAGATTTTTCAAGACAGTGATGCAGCAGTATGGAATACATCACTACTCGACATTCACTCACCTGAATGCGAGTATCATGGAGCACTTGAACAGAACAATAAAAGATCGAATGTGAATGCCTTTTAACCTTTGCAGCTCATACAAATGGACAGATATCCTCCCAGAAATAATTTCTCAATATAACAGAACCAAACATAGCACAATAAAAATGCGGCCAATCGATGTTCGTGATAATGGACTCATGGATACCATATACTTTTGCATTAAGATGCTGGATCCACGCAAACATAAATTTAATTTAGGTGATTTGGTGGGTATCTCAAAACACAAGACCACATTTGAGAAAGCTTACCTACCAAACTGGTCAATTGAGATATTTACAGTTTCAAAGGAGCAGCAAACGAATCCTAGAATTTATATATTGAAGGACAGTAAAGGTGCAGAAATTGCAGGATCCTTCTACACTGACAAGATGCAGAAAAGATCAGAACCAGATGTTTTTCTCATGGAGAGAGTCATAAGATGACGGGGAAATAAGGCACTAGTCAAATGGATTGGTTTTCCTGCTACACAAAACAGTTGGATTGATGCTGGCGATTTGCTATATAATGAGCATGCATTGTCCACAACCAACACAGTAGTGTAACATGAGCGCTAGAAGACACATTAGAGGAGGTGCTGGTGTTCTAGACAAACTGTCTGTGGAATTACACATCCCTGGGTATAGCTACTGTGGGCCTGGGACAAAGCTTCAGAAACGCTTGGTGCGAGGTGATAAGGAGGTCAATCTGCTCGACGAAGCATGTATGGAACACAACATTGCATATGCAGCAAAGGAAGATCTATCAAGTCGTCACATTGCAGACAGGATTTTAGGTGATAAGGCTAAGGCCATATGGAGAAGAAAGGATATTGGTATAGGTCAATGCATTGCAGCATTCGCAGGAGTGATGAATTTCAAGCGACTTATGAACGTTGTGCATTAAACAAGAAGAAGAAGAACAAGAAGGGTTGTTTGAAGAACTGTATCCTGACAGCAATGTATGCAGCTAAAAACGCAATGAAGCAGAAAGATTCCCAAACAAGAAGAAGAGGATTGATTAAAGCACCTCGTGTTCTACCAATACCCAAGACATCCGGCAGTTTTATTCCTTTTCTCATCCTGGCCCTCTCCACGGTAGGGTCCCTCACCAGTGGTGCCGCAGCAATTGCTCGAACAGTCAGGAATGCACAAAATGCAGTTAGAAGAGGTGAGAAGACATAACTGTATGATGGAAGCCACAGCCATCGGTAAAGGACTGTACTTGAAGCTGACCAGGAAGGATCTTGGTCTATTCATAAATAAAAAAATTTAAAACTGCCAGGAAGTTTCATATCAGCACACTCTCCGCTGCAGAGTGAAAATCTCATTCTGGAAACATCCCCCAGGCTGTGGCTAAGCCATGTCTCCGCAGTATCCTTTCTTTCAGTAGTGCTAGTTCTGCAAGGTTCGCAGGAGAGCTTCTGTAAAGTTTGGAAGATAGGAGACGAGATACTGGCAGAAGTAAAGCTGTGAGGACCGGGCGTGAGTCGTGCTTCAGTAGCTCAGATGGTAGAGCACTTGCCCGCGAAAGGTAAAGGTCCCGAGTTCGAGTCTCGGTTGGGCACACAGTTTTAAATCTGCCAGGAAGTTTCAAGTCTGGACCTATAGATGTCTGAATTGAATTTGAATCATCCACAAATTTCCTAGAACACATTGCTGCGTATGCTTTAGTTCTACACGATCGTGTAATCAACTATTGTCTGCTCACAGGTGTTGTGCAGCAACAAATGAATAAGTACTGCCCGGTACATAGTTCATTTGACGATGGTGTGTCACGCAGTGAAGATCATTGCAGATGTTCAAGGATTCTATGACTGTGAGCATCAACAGTTCATATTTAAAGATGTTGCATTTGTTGCATACCCACGAGACGCTGGAATAATTGAGACTTTCGCTGCAGATATTGAATCACCAGGACCCTTCAAGCAAGTGATATGCTCTAAAACATGGAAGAGTGCAAAGTGGTTAACTCATTTCTATCATGGAATTCATTGGGATGGTCCTGGCATACCCTATAAAGATATGATGACTGCACTTAAATTATTTGATCACATGGACACCATCATTTATGTGAAGGAACAGGACAAAATCTACTGGATGCGACAAATATTTAAATTTGCTTCTATTCAAGACCTGGAATTCTACGGCTATTCATCGACTCAAGAATATTTATCAAAAAAGTGCTATTGTATCTGCATATGAGAATGTAAAATTACTTTTAAGTTGGATGAGAAATAAGTAATTTTATTGTTCCATAACAATGCCTGTTTTCTTTCTTTCTGTGAGACCCACGTCTATAGCAAGTAACTTTATTGGTTATACTGTACCCGAGACACATTCCACTGGAACTGTCTGAGACACATACCACAGCCTCTGAGCATGGTTTCACCTGATGTGTAAGGATACCTGCATCATTAATAGATGAGCTTCCACCTCACCTGCATGGAAACCACTCAAAGTGACAGCTCAGATGCGATGCGTCATGTACCAGCAATGTGAGCATGGCCCCCGGACCTGAAGGTGGCAGCTCAGGGGTGATGCGTGCACGGGATTGTCACCAACGGACACAGTCCAACGCATGTTATTCAAAAATCATTATTGTAATGCAACATACCTTATAGGCATGTGCATTGCAATGTGGATGTACCCACGCCTTTTACAGAAATACATTTATCACGTTTTAATAAAAAGAATGATGATTGAGGGTTGAAGTAATAACATTCGACATTTTTACAATAAAATAAGTTAATTTATTATTGAATTCAGAATATTTTTCACAATGTTTGCGAAATATCAGTTTATACATACATCATTCAGTTTTCACTTTATAACAGTTTACAGATACATGATTGAGATGTACATTTTTTGATGAAAGATATGGACTTTCTGATGTTTGCAGATTCGGACTCTGACCACAATCTATTGGTTATGAACTGTGGATTAAAACTGAGAAACTGCAAAAAGGTGAGAATTTAAGAACATGGGACCTGGATAAACTGACTAAACCAGAGGTTGTACAGAGTTTCAGGGAGAGCATAAGGGAACAATCGACAAGAATGGGGGAAAGAAATACAGTAGAAGAAGAATGGGTAGCTTTGAGGGATGAAGTGGTGAAGGCAGCAGAGGATAAAGTAGGTAAAAAGTCGAGGGCTAGTAGAAATCCTTGGGCAACAGAAGAAATATTGAATTTAATTGATGAAAGGAGAAAATACACTCCTGGAAATTGAAATAAGAACACCGTGAATTCATTGTCCCAGGAAGGGGAAACTTTATTGACACATTCATGGGGTCAGATACATCACATGATCACACTGACAGAACCACAGGCACATAGACACAGGCAACAGAGCATGCACAATGTCGGCACTAGTACAGTGTATATCCACCTTTCGCAGCAATGCAGGCTGCTATTCTCCCATGGAGACGATCGTAGAGATGCTGGATGTAGTCCTGTGGAACGGCTTGCCATGCCATTTCCACCTGGCGCCTCAGTTGGACCAGCGTTCGTGCTGGACGTGCAGACCGCGTGAGACGACGCTTCATCCAGTCCCAAACATGTTTATGGGGGACAGATCCAGAGATCTTGCTGGCCAGGGTAGTTGACTTACACCTTCTAGAGCACGTTGGGTGGCACGGGATACATGTGGACGTGCATTGTCCTGTTGGAACAGCAAGTTCCCTTGCCGGTCTAGGAATGGTAGAACGATGGGTTCGATGACGGTTTGGATGTACTGTGCACTATTCAGTGTCCCCTCGACGATCACCAGTGGTTTACGGCCAGTGTAGGAGATCGCTCCCCACACCATGATGCCGGGTGTTGGCCCTGTGTGCCTCGGTCGTATGCAGTCCTGATTGTGGCGCTCACCTGCACGGCGCCAAACACGCATACGACCATCATTGGCACCAAGGCAGAAGCGACTCTCATTGCTGAAGACGACACGTCTCCATTCGTCCCTCCATTCACGCCTGTCGCGACACCACTGGAGGCGGGCTGCACGATGTTGGGGCGTGAGCGGAAGACGGCCTAACGGTGTGCGGGACCGTAGCCCAGCTTCATGGAGACGGTTGCGAATGGTCCTCGCCGATACCCCAGGAGCAACAGTGTCCCTAATTTGCTGGGAAGTGGCGGTGCGATCCCCTACGGCACTGCGTAGGATCCTACAGTCTTGGCGTGCATCCGTGTGTCGCTGCGGTCCGGTCCCAGGTCGACGGGCACGTGCACCTTCCGCCGACCACTGGCGACAACATCGATGTACTGTGGAGACCTCACGTCCCACGTGTAGAGCAATTCGGCGGTACGTCCACCCGGCCTCCCGCATGCCCACTATACGCCCTCGCTCAAAGTCCGTCAACTGCACATACGGTTCACGTCCACGCTGTCGCGGCATGCTACCAGTGTTAAAGACTGCGATGGAGCTCCGTATGCCACGGCAAACTGGCTGACACGGACGGCGGCAGTGCACAAATGCTGCGCAGCTAGCGCCATTCGACGGCCAACACCGCGGTTCCTGGTGTGTCCGCTGTGCCGTGCGTGTGATCATTGCTTGTACAGCCCTCTCGCAGTGTCCGGAGCAAGTATGGTGGGTCTGACACACCGGTGTCAATGTGTTCTTTTTTCCATTTCCAGGAGTGTATAAAAAAGCAGTAAATGAAGCAGGCAAAAAGGAATACAAACGTCTTGTTCTTGAGGACAATATTATGGAAATGGAAGAGGATGTAGATGAAGATGAAATAGGAGATATGATACTGCGTGAAGAGTTTGACAGAGCACTGAAAAACCTGAGTCGCAACAGAGTTCCGGGAGTAGACAACATTCCATTAGAACTACTGACAGCCTTGGGAGAGCCAGTCCTGACAAAACTCTACCATTTGGTGAGCAAAATGTATGAGACAGGCGAAATACCCCCAGACTTCAAGAAAGCAGGTGTTGACAGATGCGAAAATTACCGAACTATCAGTTTAATAAGCCACGGCTGCAAAATGCTAACACGAATTCTTTACAGACGAATAGAAGAACTAGTAGAAGCCGACCTCGGGGAAGGTCAGTTTGGATTCCGTAGAAATATTGGAAGACGTGAGGCAATACTGACCCTACGACTTATCTTAGAAGCTAGATTAAGGAAAGGCAAACCTACGTTCCCAGCATTTGTAGACCTAGAGAAAGCTTTTGACAATGTTGACTGGAATACTCTCTTTCAAATAATGAAGGTGGCAGGGTAAAGTACAGGAAGCAAAAAGCTATTTACAATTTGTACAGAAACCAGATGGCGGTTATAAGAGTCGAGGGACATCAAAGGGAAGCAGTGGTTGGGAAGGGAGTGAGACAGGGTTGTAGCCTCTCCCCGATGTTGTTCAATCTGTATATTGAGCATGCAGTAAAGGAAACAAAAGAAAAATTCGGAGCAGGTATTAAAATCCATGGAGAAGAAATAAAAATTTTAAGGTTCGCCGATGACATTGTAATTCTGTCAGAGACAGCAAAGGAGTTGGAGGAGTAGTTGAACGGAATGGATAGTGTCTTGAAAAGAGGATATAAGATGAACATCAACAAAAGCAAAACAAGGATAATGGAATGTAGTCGATTAAGTCGGGTGATGCTGAGGGAATTAGATTAGGAAATGAGACACTTAAAATGGTAAAGGAGCTTTGCTATTTGCGGAGCAAAATAACTGATGATTGTCGAAGTAGAGAGGATATAAAATGTAGTCTGGCAATGGCAAGGAAAGCGTTTCTGAAGAAGAGAAATTTGTTAACATCGAGTATAGATTTAAGTGTCAGGAAGTCGTTTCTGAAAGTATTTGTATGGAGTGTAACCATGTATGGAAGTGAAACATGGACGATAAATAGCTTGGACAAGAAGAGAATAGGAGCTTTCAAAATGTGGTGCCACAGAAGAATGCTGAAATTAGATGGGTAGATCACATAACTAATGAGGAAGTATTGAATAGGATCGGGGAGAAGAGAAGTTTGTGGCACAACTTGACTAGAAGAAGGGATCGGTTGGTAGGACATGTTCTGAGGCATCAAGGGGTCACCAGTTTAGTATTGGAGGGCAGCGTGGAGTGTAAAAATCGTAGAGGGAGACCAAGAGATGAATACACTAAGCAGATTGAGAAGGATGTAGGTTGCAGGAGGCACTGGGAGATGAAGAAGCTTGCACAGGATAGAGTAGCATGGAGAGCTGCATCAAACCAGTCTCAGGACTGAAGACCACAACAACAACAACAAAAGAGCCATACTATTTCCATGCATAACCCCCCATTCACTTCATTCACATGCTCATTCCCTCTCTCTTTCAATCAATCAGAGTCCCCCACCCCTACTTTCACTTCAAGTAAGTAGTGTGAGTGTGGGAGGGTTTCCACCCTATCCGCACAAATGACTCTTTTATCGTCATGAGGAGACAATCCGACTTTAGACTGCAGCACAGTGTACACATCGTGACATCGTGATCGAATGCTAGTTTGTTGAACCATGTGTGAACGACCGCCTTCAACGCTGCGACCATACAGGAATTGCAAATAGTCCTCAACCATAAGAGCATGTGATGCCATGCATCGAACACCCTTTGCCCACCTCTGAGTGCCCCCGTCCATTGTACAATATGCATACATTTTGGACCTCAATCCCACAAACTCTACAATCGGTAAACAATTCGTCTCGTCTTTCATAAGACTGAAAACATTCTTGTTCTGAGGAACAATACCATAAGGATTATCAGCCCCATAAGAAGATGTGTCGAATTCTTTACCATTGCACCTAATTACTTCATATGTATTGCAGTTCTTGATCCAGTAGATAAAGCTGTCTGTATCCATATAAAGTAACTTTGGTTCTACGAAATGAGGTTTTGGAAACTCATAGTGGAATCGGTACATGTAGAATTTGGAGATATTGAGTATGCACAGCCCCAAACAGATAGGCTTCATAAACTCTACTGCAGTCTTCGACACCTCCAAAGCAACAAAGTCTTCATTGAAGATTGGGGCACGCTTAATATTTGGCCTGGCTATACATTTTCTCACGCCATAACGCCCTTCCCATTCGATTCTAACCAAAATGTCGCGTTCATTTCGTACATTCTGCATAGTTTTCCTGAAAATCGAATTATTCATTAATTTACGAGTATAAAAGTCTTATTGAAAATCATTACTCGCTACCGCCCTCTTTTCGTTATTTAGTTCAATATACTCCAACCAGGGGGACTGCTTGAAGGAGATTGCCTGGGTGACTCTAACAAGCTTCATCCCTAATCTGAGGCACTGCTAGAGGTTACGATAATGAATAATATACCTCTACTTATCTCCAACAGTAGCCAGCAGTTAGGGATGGTGCTTCTTTGCGGAATTTGTTGCTCTGGACATAACGGCAAGTTGCTTGTCTCTCCATGCAAATTATTAGGGTATGGGATGTCTGATGCAAGCACATACCCTACATCAGAATCAGCCGCAAGACCTATTATTTGTCCACCTAATCCCTTCAATTCGTCTTTGGGCACCCATTGAAACCCACCAACTGGCAGTGGCTGCATCATGGCATACCTGTACAAGTTGTTCACACCTAAATAAATAATGTAACTAGAATCAAGGGGTGCATTGATCTCAACACCCATCTGTGCGTTATTTGCCTTGACATGCCTGTGAACACATTGACGAAGTCCCCCATAGATCCCTCACTCAAAAAATAGAAGCATTGCAGCATCAGTCAAAAGTTCAATGTTGCGCCCCATTTTCTTTTTTTTTTAGCATAGCATCCCAGGAGAACCCAGGTGCCGTGTAATAAAAAGTGGGGTCCAGAGAGTACGTGGTCATACATACACTCCGGAACTTTTGAAATCATCTGCAAGCAAACGCACGGCCGTCTCCATGTATAACCTTGCATATTCTCCCAAACTGGGGATGTTAAATTCCTGCCAGACATTCATGGCATGCTCATAATCTGCTGTAGTTATGGCATCGCCTGTGAGAGTACTGGTAGAAGCAGATGTGTCGGGAAGCCTGGTTTCATTGAGTTTCGCCATACTATCAACATACTTGTATGGGAAAACTCCTTACCTAGTTGCAAGTTCGAACTTTTTCTCATCAAGAAATACGGATCGAGTGAAATGCATACCATTCTGAGGTAAAATCTCAACCAGTTTCTGGAGTGAAGTCTGCATAAAGCGTAAACAGTCAAGGAAGCAGAGCGTAATTTTTGATGTCATTCGTTTTGAGAAAGAAACGTACTTCTAAACACTTTCAGGGAGGACACTGACCTGATCATTCTTCTTACCGAACTTAGCCAAGTGCTCAACTAGAAAATGTGCGTCACACCTGCTCAAATTATAAAAAAAATGGGTATGCGCCTAGGTAACTGATACTTCAAATTGCATGCGTTGTGAGCTACACCATGGAACTTACCCGGAAGATGACAGTGGTCTCTACGAGGAGTTTATGATTTTCTATCTAAGGTCAGCCCACAAATATGACAATTAACCACCTTTTCATACAGTTCATCATCTTCCTTTGATTTGGTCATGGGAATGTTAGTGCTGTAGATCCCGTCAAATTCCCATGAGAGTTTTTCAAGGTCAGTGAGAAGCCAAACCGCTGGATCATTCCCTACATAAGACTAGTAGCAGTTAAGTTTAGAATCATAGGCACATACAACTTGGAACGCTGCTGCATAAGGTACGTGTTTTTGTGTGAAATTTGTGTGTGAGGCTAAGGGGTTCCCTTCACAACGAGTAATAGGGGCCAGCAGACATTCAAAATCGGCGTACACTACAAAAGGATATCGCTGCTGGTGGTGAGCATTTTGAAATTTAATGACGTTATTTTCCTCAGTGGGCATAATCACACGTACCACATCCTTGGACGCACAATCTAATAGATTTATCGCTAATAACTCTTCAGATGAAAAATAATTCAAACACCTTAAACAAATACGATTTTTATCGTTATTTTTTGATAGTTGGGAGGAAAGGAGTTGGGACATGTCTTTGATCCAGATGTAGTGATAATTATCACCTTCAGAGAAGAGCAGCATGTTTACATGCAACTGTCGCTCACCTGCAAACTTTGAGAAATGGAGTGGACCGACTACTGTGTGCTTGTCTTGCTCATCTGACTTGTCCTTCTTCTTCTCCAGGCCATAAACGTGGACCAGTATTCCAGTATTCTGAGCCTCAAACTTATGTGTCTCCTGGATCTTTACAGGGACCTCTATATCATCAAAGTTATACTGTGTCTTATTATCTTTGACTTTGTAAGTGCTGGGATGCGCAGGATGATCGTTGTAATTGTAATTTCTCTGACAAGCCAGGACTGACCATGCAAAACAAGCATTATCGTACTGATTTTGAACACTAATGCACGCCTGCTTCTTCTCAATATCTATAGGGAGTTTAATATAACTGGACCCTCCATTTATTGGCTCATAGACATGTATATCAATGTCGAGGTGTGGTATACAGCTGAGCACTTTAGCGGACCCACGTACTTCCATCTAGGAAAATCGGGCCATAATAGTGCTCAAGGTGGATTCTCGATACCACTCAGCAATGGAAGTGCTCCAAGAAATAGTGCCATTATCAACCCCATATATAGTGCAGAGTCGTTGTCTCTGTGTCACCTTGATGCTTAGGTGGGTGACTCAATTAGCAGCATAATACTGCACTGCATTTAATGGAGTTAAATCTCGGATCTTCTAGGACTTTGAGGAGCTCGGTCTCCAAAACAGGGAGGCAGACCTCTAAAAACCCGACAGGGTCACGATACCTCCCGCCCAGATTCTCAGTTCTAGTGAACGAGATGCACCCCTCAAAAGCCCTAGCAACCACTGAGTATTGTGGGGGGGTCATTACGCCATTATTCTGATCCAAATCATTATCGATAGGACGGGGGAGAGCACTACCGCTAGCCACAGGATAATTAATATTACTATTGCTACTACTACTACTACTACTACAACTACTATAACTAGGGGTCCAGCCGGTTGATGCTGGAGCTGCCAATGGTACGTCATCATCATCTACAGGGAGGGGTATGCGTGTAGGGACACGAACCTTGCACTGGCGGTGGTGGTAGCTGGTTCAGGAGGAGGCGGCGTTGACTAACGGCTGGAGCAATCGGGCTGCAGCGACGGCCCCCGGGGTGCGTTGCCCTGCTACCTGCCGTTGGGGCGGGAGACCTTTGTTGTTCTTCATAGCCCACCAACTGAGTTGCCCAGGAGCGCCAGAGGGCCTGGGGCAGTGCGGGGGGCGGTGCTGGTGCGGCTTTTGCTGCTGCTGCCTCTCGCACAGCTCTGATAGGGGCTACACAGGGTGCCGCATGTCTTTGTGGCTGTGTGTCCTCGATTCCCACCCCTGCAACCACTGCTCTAGGTGTATGGTCTATGCCATGTGATATACCTGTAACATAAATAAGAAAAAAAATATTTGTTTAGGTTATGTATATTTAAAAAGAGCAATAGATAATAATAATAAGACTAAATAATGGTATTTGTTTGCAGTAATGTTAATGGTCAAACTATTCACCTTCTCCGCTCTGACTCCATGGTTTGAGCAACTCATTGCCACAGTCAACAAGGTCTCCAAACCTATCAGGTAGATCGAGCTGCTTCTCCTCCTCCTCCTCCTCTAAAAACTCCATAATTTGGCAGTCCTCGGCAGCAGCCACCATTTGACCCCCACTTTGCACGCCACGCTCTGCGCTCCCCTCCCTATGCGTGGAATCAGGATCATCTAGAAAGGAAAGAAAAGAATATGTATAAGGAAGCTCAATCTAGACACTTGGTTAACGGGTATATATATTAGATGAAATTATTTCATTTTTAGGAACTATGATTTTATTACAAATGTGCTTAGATTCGAGCTGTGGCTGCGTCCTCTTCAACTTGAGCTGCCAATCAAGCTCCTTGAGTGCTTGACAGATGTAATCTAGAAAGATGGAAAAGATTGAGTATAATATCGAGTATGGAAATTAAAAAAAGTATGTAGAACAAGTGCAGTGACTTAAATGATACAGAAATCAGCGGATCAAAACAGATGTAACATATAGACAAACACAAAAACATGAAATCTGTATAGAGAGCGGTACAAAACAGATATAACATAGAGACACTGAACATGTGGACACACACACAAACACATACAATCCGTTAAAAGACCTAACAATCTTTATACAGAGTGGTCTAAAATAGATATAACATAGAGGCACAGAACACGTGGACAAACAATCTGTTGAAAGACCTAATAATCTTTATAGAAAGCGGTCCAAAACAGATGTAACACATAACACACAGAGCATATAGACACAAACACACACATAATCCGTTAAAAGACCTAACAATCTGTATAGAGAGCGGTCCAAAACGGATATGAGGTAGAGACACGCAACATATAGACACAGAACATAGAGACACAGAGCATATAGACACAGAACACAGAGACACACAACATGTGGACACTTAATCTGTATACAGAGCAGTCCAAAACAGATATAACACGTAACACACAGAACATATAGACAAACAATCTGTTAAAAGACCTGGCTATCTTTATAGAGAGCGGTCCAAAACGGATATAACATAGAGACACGCAACATATAGACACAGAACATAGAGACACAGAACATAGAGACACACAACATATAGACAAACAATCTGTTAAAAGACCTGGCAGTCTTTAGAGAGACCAGTCCAAAATGGATATAACATAGACACACACAACATATAGACACAGAACATATAGACACAGAACATAGAGACACACAACACGTGGACACTGAATCTTTAGAGAGAGCGGTCAAAAACAGATGTAACACGTAACACCCAACATATAGACACAAACACACACAATCCGTTAAAAGACCTAGCTATCTTTATAGAGAGTGGTCCAAAACGGATGTAGCACTCATACATGGAGTTAAAGGGTACAGATATTGGAACAATGAAAATGGACTTACCAGGTAATGGAACTTTGTCCACACAAGACCGTTTGCTGCTGCTGCCACTGGCACAGTCGGTGCTGCATGTACACTTCATAATGACTGCGCAACCACGTCTACACACACATGCATATAGAATAAAGTATAGGAGCAGAGTGAGGGCGAGTTGGGTTGTGGTCTGGTTTATACAGGTTCTATGACAGAGTCACATGACTAGTACAGTAGCCAATAGGAGAGCAGCATTCTAGGGGTGGGGGGTGGCACATAATGAAGGATCACTGCACCCCTAGTGGGAAAATGAGAAAATTTTAATTTGTTCATTGAATATAGAAGTGTTAGATCAAAAGTGAAATGGAATTAAGTACTTGGGTAGTTAATAGGTTAGATGCACAATGTGAGTGTTAGTTTAGCTAGAATATTTATGGAAGATTATATCCAGCGTGAGTATTAAGGCCCAGGCTGGGAAGCTGTGACGTCAGTGGTCTCGCGCTCGGGGGCCGCTGGCGCGGTGCGAGAGAGAAAGCTGACGATCTTGAATCATCACCCGATGTCCCTCTAGCACCCTCTGGCAGCGACAATATGAACTGAATTGGGCTCTGGAGTTCGTGGTGGACACACTAAGTGCCGCCATCTTGAATAACGGTACTTGCATCATGATCTGACATCAGGAGAGTGCCCTCTGGTGGCACCGATATGAACTAAGCCAGTTGGAGTCCAGATCCAGTGGAGAACACACCTGCTTGAAATCGGTTAAAGAATAAAGACAAGTCCTTCTTCCCGCCATTTTCTTTGCTTAGTAGAGAAAAGTGTGGTGTGATGCATTATCATGTTGGAATTTCTTCGCGCCATTTTTCTGGGCGTGGGGGCGTGGCATTTTCCTGCCAAAATTCAAACTTCCCGCAAAAATCCGCCATTTTATTGACATCATCACCGCCATCTTGAATGACATCATCGCCGCCATCTTGGATAACGGTACTTTGGACTGGTGCCCACCTTGTTCCACTAGTGCCCACCCAAGTGTACAAGATCTCTCCCGATGTGCTCATGTCGAGGAGGTTAACACCCCTTATCGGTGTATAGCAGATATGAGAGTGCTGTGATGATATGACAGACAGTTATGAAGAAGAAACGTGTGGTTTATGAATGATGGAACTCCAGAAGGGCGTAGTTTAAAGCATTTCACTTAAATCAATTGCGCTATCAATTCAGAAGTATTGTTCTAGTGTCCATACCAAGAAGGTATTGGTAAGAGAGAAATGATCATGGAACATAAACACATACAGTCTTAAGGCTATATGGTTCTGCACCTAAGACACGCTGTATTGCTAGAGCGGCGCAGCTTCCGACCTATTACTCATGTGGAATACAACGCTGTTAATATGACAAAATAAAAAAATTATTCCCAGTGCATGACATACTTTCTCCCTGTCAGTTCTCTACGATAAACTATGGCGACAAACTGTAAAGTATAAAGCTACAATCTTGCACAACAAAGAAAAATCGTATCTTTGTAACAAAAACACTGCATAGGTTTCCAGAGGTATATGACGCCTGTCGTTTACGAAGTTCAACTCCGATAACAGTTCGTAAATTATGATTCGCTCAATACACCCTGTAAAATGATCGTTGACAGCCGAAAATGCATACGAAGAAATGAACACCACAATCAGTAGCCAGAGGAGATGTAACAGTCTTACCGCAGTTTACCACCGCCACTGGTAACCTTCTTCTTGGACACAGAAGTTATGGCCTGCTGTGAGCGAGGAGGGCATGTCTACTACGGGTGGTTGCCGGACCAGGGGGTGGCATGTGGGGCTGTATCGCTATATTTTAGATGAGAGACTGGAATAGAAGGGAGAACCGATAGAGGTACTCAAGGTACCCTCAGCCACACACCATCAGGTGGCTTGTGGAGTATGGATGTAGATGTAGATGTACATGTTTTGCAGTATGACCTATTCATTACGAGTGCTAGTGTTTTCATGACAATTTCGAAGTGTGACGCACACCGTCAGTTGTGGCAGTGTCTATTGGCTTCGGTTACCTGGGCTACAGGATGCTTTTTGTGCAGGTGTCTGTAGCAAACTGTGATGTCAAACAATGATAAATACTGTCCTCTGCTGTATGCTTACAAGTAATACACATACACTACTGGCCATTGAAATTGCTACAACAAGAAGAAATGCAGATGATAAACGGGTATTCAATGGACAAATATACTAGAACTGACATCTGATTACTTTTTCACGCAATTTGGTGCATAGGTCCTGAGAAATCAGTACCCAGAACAACCACCTATGCCCGTAATAACGGCCTTGATGCGCCTGGGCATTGAGTCAAACAGAGCTTGGATGGCGTGTACAGGTACAGCTTTCCCTGCAGCTTCAACACGATACCACAGTTCATCAAGAGTAGTGACTGGCGTATTGTGACGAGCCAGTTGTTCGGCCACCATTAAACAGACATTTTCAATTGCTGAGAGATCTAGAGAATGTGCTGGCCAGGGCAGCAGTCGAACATTTTCTGTATCCAGAAAGGCCCGTACTGGACCTGCAACATGCGGTCGTGCATTATCCTGCTGAAATGTAGGGTTTCGCAGGGATCGAATGAAAGGTAGAGCCACGGGTCGTAACACATCTGGAATGTAACGTCCACTGTTCAAAGTGCCGTCAATGTGAACAAGAGGTGACCGAGACGTGTAACCAATGGCACCCCATTCCATCACGCCGGGTGACACGCAAGTATGGCGATGACGAATACACGCTTCCAATGTGCGTTCACCGCGATGTCGCCAAACACGGATGCGACCATCATGATGCTGTAAACAGAACCTGGATTCAACCTAAAAAATGACGTTTTGCCATTTGTGCACCCAGTTTCGTTCGTTGAGTACACCATCGCAGGCGCTCCTGTCTGTGATGCAGTGTCACGGGTAACCGCAGCCATGGTCTACGAGCTACATCTACATCTACATCTACATCCATACTCCACAAGCCACCTGACGGTGTGTGGCTGAGGGTACCCTGAGTACCTCTATCGGTTCTCCCTTCTATTCCAGTCTCGTATCGTTCGTGGAAAGAAGGATTGTCGGTATGCGTCTGTGTGGGCTCTAATTTCTCTGATGTTATCCTCATGGTCTCTTCACGAGATATACGTATGAGGGAGCAATATACTGCTTGACTCTTCGGTGAAGGTATGTTCTCGAAACTTTAACAAAAGCCCGTATCGAGCTACAGAGCGTCTCTCCTGCAGAGTCTTCCCTTGAGGTTTATCAATCATCTCCGTAACGCTTTCGCGATTACTAATTGATCCTGCAACGAAGCGCGCTGCTCTCCGTTGGATCTTCTCTACCTCTTCTATCAACCCTATCTAGTACGGATCCCACACTGTTGAGCAGTAGTCAAGCAGTAGGCGAACAAGCGTACTGTAACCTACTTCCTTTGTTTTCGGATTGCATTTCATTAGGATTCTTCCAATGAATCTCAGTCTGGCATCTGCTTTACCAACGATCAACTTTATATGATCATTCCATTTTAAATCACTCCTAATGCGTACTCCCAGATAATTTATGGAATTAAACGCTTCCAGTTGCTGACCTGCTATTTTGTAGCTAAATGATAAGGGATCTATCTTTCTATGTATTCGCAGCACATTACACTTGTCTACATTGAGATTCAATTACCATTCCCTGCACCATGCGTCAATTCGCTGCAGATCCTCCTGCATTTCAGTACAATTTTCCATTGTTACAACCTCTCGATACACCACAGCATCATCTGCAAAAAGCCTCAGTGAACTTCCGATGTCAACCACAAGGTCATTTATGCATATTGTGAACAGCAACGGTCCTATGACACTCCCCTGCGGCACACCTGAAATCAACCTTACTTCGGAAGACTTCTCTCCATTGAGAATGACATGCTGCGTTCTGTTATCTAGGAACTCTTCAATCCAATCACACAATTGGTCTGGTAGTCCATATGCTCTTACTTTGTTCATTAAATGACTATGGGGAACTGTATCGAACGCCTTGCGGAAGTCAAGAAACACGGCATCTACCAGTGAACCCGAGTCTATGGCACTCTGAGTCCCGTGGACGAATAGCGTGAGCTAGGTTTCACACGACAGTCTTTTCGAAACCCATGCTGATTCCTACAGAGTAGATTTCTCGTCTCCAGAAAAGTCATTATACTCGAACATAATACGTGTTCCAAAATTCTACAACTGATCGACGTTAGTGATGTAGGTCCACGGTACTGCACATCTGTTCGACGTCCCTTCTTGAAAACGGGGATGACCTGTGCCCTTTTCCAATCCTTTGGAACGCTACGCTTTTCTAGAGACCTACGGTACACCGCTGCAAGAAGAGGGGCAAGTTCCTTCGCGTACTCTGTGTAAAATCGAACTGGTATCCCATCAGGTCCAGCGGCCTTTCCTCTTTTGAGCGATTTTAATTGTTTCTCTATCCCTCTGTCGTCTATTTCGATATCTAGCATTTTGTCATCTCTGCGACAATCTAGAGAAGGAACTACAGTGCAGTCTTCCTCTGTGAAACAGCTTTGGAAAAAGACATTTAGTATTTCGGCCTTTAGTCTGTCATCCTCTGTTTCAGTACCATTTTGGTCACAGAGTGCCTGGACATTTTGTTTTGAGCCACCTACCGCTTTGACATAAGACCAAAATTTCTTAGGATTTTCTGCCAAGTCAGTACATAGAACTTTACTTTCGAATTCATTGTACGCCTCACGCATAGCCCTCCTCACACTACATTTCACTTCGCGTAACTTTTGTTTGTCTGCAAGGCTTTGGCTATGTTTATGTTTGCTGTGAAGTTCCCTTTGCTTCCACAGCAGTTTTCTAACTCGGTTGTTGTACCACGGTGGCTCTTTTCCATCTCTTACGATCTTGCTTGGCACATACTCATCTAACGCATATTGTACGATGGTTTTGAACTTTGTCCACTGATCCTCAACACTATCTGTACTTGAGACAAAACCTGTGTTGAGCCGTCAGGTACTCTGTAATCTGGTTTTTGTCACTTTTGCTAAACAGAAAAATCTTCCTACCTTTTTTAATATTTCTATTTACGGCTGAAATCATCGATGCAGTAACCGCTTTATGATCGCTGATACCCTGTGCTGCATTAACTGTTTCAAATAGTTCGGGTGTTTGTCACCAGAAGGTCTAATATGTTATCGCCACGAGACGGTTCTCTGTTTAACTGCTCAAGGTAGTTTTCAGATAAAGCACTTTAAAAACTTTCACTGGATTCTTTGTCCCTGCCACCCGTTATGAACGTTTGAGTCTCCCAGTCTATATCCGGCAAATTAAAATCTCCACCCAGAACTATAACATGGTGGGGAAATCTACTCGGAATATTATCCAAATTATCCTTCAGGTGCTCAGCCACAACAGCTGCTGAGCCAGGGGGCCTATAGAGACATCCAATTGCCATGTCTGAGCCTGCTTTAACCGTGACCTCCACCCAAATCATTTCACATTTCTTATCTCCGTCAATTTCCTTCGATACTATTGCACTTCTTATCGCTATAAACACGCCTCCCCCTTCACTGTCCAGCCTGTCTCTGCGGTATACATTCCAATCTGAGTTTAGGATTTCATTACTGTTTACGTCTGGTTTCAGCCAACTTTCTGTCCCTAGTACTATATGGGCGTTGTGACCGTTTATTAATGAGAGCAGTTCTGGGACCTTTCTATAGACGCTCCTGCAGTTTACTATTAGCACATTAATATTGTTATTCCCTGTTGCATTTTGCCTACTCCTACCTTGCCGCGTCCCAGAAGGCGTCTTTTCGGGCCTAGGGAGGGAATTCTCTAACCTAAAAAACCCACATGTGCACTCCACACGTACTCCGCTACCCTTGTAGCCGCTTCCGGCGTGTAGTGCACGCCTGACCTATTCAGGGGGACCCTACATTTCTCCACCCGATAGCGGAGGTCGGGAAATTTGCACCCCAGATCTCCGCAGAATCGTCTGAGCCTCTGGTTTAAGCTTTCCACTCGGCTCCAAACCAGAGAACCGCGATCGGTTCTGGGAACGATACTAGTTAGCTCTGACTCCACCCCGCGAGCGAGGCTTTCCGCCTTCACCAATTCCGCCAACCGCCTGTACGAACTGAGGATGACCTCTGAACCCAGACCGGCCGCGGTGGTCTAGCGGTTCTAGGCGCTCAGTCCGGAACCGCGCGACTGCTACGGCCGCAGGTTCGAATCCTGCCTCGGGCATGGATGTTTGTGATGTCCTTAGGTTAGTTAGGTTTAAGTAGTTCTAAGTTCTAGGGGACTGATGACCATAGCTGTTAAGTCCCATAGTGCTCAGAGCCATTTTTTTCTGAGCCCAGACGGCAGGAGTCATTGGTGCCGACAGGAGCAACAATTTGCAGTCGGGTGCACCCAGTGCTCTCTATCGCCGCCGGTAGGGCCTCCTCCACATCTCGGATGAGACCCCCCGGCAAGCAGACAGAGTGAACACTGGCCTTCTTCCCCGACCTTTCCGCTATTTCCCTAAGGGGCTCCATCACCCGCCTAACGTTGGAGCTCCCAGTAACTAATAAACACCTCCCCCCGTGTGCCTGCTCGGACCTTGCTGAAGGAGCAGCCACATGTCCATTCACAGGCAGAGCGGGCGATGCCACACGACCAGCCTCCACATTGACCTTCCGCCTCGTGCGCCGTGAACGCCGCTGAACCCGCCACTCCCCTTGGGGAGAGGGTGGCCCAACCGCGCCCGGTACCCGCGAAGATGTCTCGACAGCAGGGACAGTGGGTGAAGCATGTAACACCTGGGGTGTACCATGCGACGCACCAGACTCCCCATTGCCGCTACACTCCGAGGCAGCAGCCTGAAGACGGCTGACCGCGGCCATCAACACGTTCAGCTGTCCGCGAACAGTGGCCAGCTCCTCCTGCGTCAGTACACAGCAGTCACACATCCTATCCATCCTAAGAAATCAATTTATTGTAGAGAGTTAATCAACTTTTAACTAGACTGCTAATTCACTAAAGGCGGTTGACTAAACTGATTAAACTGTGGTTGCTAGCCACTTCTTGTAGAAAACAATGAAAATAGCACTACCTGTCTCTGGACTGTATTGAAAACAAACACTAGCACTACTGGCACTATGGTTGACTAAAGGGACTCTCTCTGACTGTATTCAATACAAACACGAAATCCATGGAACACTATTACTAGCACTCGACAATTAAAGCTTCCTAAAAGCAAAAACACACGGACGAAGAAGTGACAAGTAAGAAAAATGCAGTTAATACTTAAATTAAGGTAGCTCGCTGCACAGCAGACGTGAAGCGGGAGCAGCTGATAGTCCATGCTGCCGCAAACGTCGTCGAACTGTTCGTGCAGATGGTTGTTGTCTTGCAAACGTCCCCACCTGTTGACTCAGGGATCGAGACGTGTCTGCACGATCCGTTACAGCCATGCGAATAAGATGCCTGTCATCTCAACTGCTAGTGATACGAGGCCGTTGGGATCCAGCACGGCTTTCCGTATTACGGTCCTGAACCCACCGATTCCATATTCTGCTAACAGTCATTGAATGTCGACCAACGCGAGCGGCAATGTCGCCATACGATAAACCGCAACCGCGATAGGCCACAATCCGACATTTATCAAAGTCGGAAACGTGATGGTACGCATTTCTCCTCCTTACACGAAGCATCACAACAACGTTTCACCAGGCAACGCCGGTCAACAGTTTGTGTATGTGAAATCGGTTGGAAACTTTCCTGCTGTCAGCACGTTGTAGATGTCGCCACCGGGCCAACCTTGTGTGAATCCTCTGAAAAGCTAATCATTTGCATATCACAGCATCTTCTTCATGTTGGTTAAATTTCACGTCTGTAGCACGTCATCTTCGTGGTGTAGCAATTTTAATGGCCAGTAGTGTATTAAACTCCTCTCTGTCCAACACCAGCATCTCGTCAAAAAGAATAAAGATAGTACCTTATACCCCAGCCTTTTTCCCATCAGATGTAGGAAAAGGATAGAGTGTGAGTGTGTCTGTTACTAGTTTCAAGGGATACTGTGAAATTTTTCCCAGCAGGATAACACTAGTTGTATGGTATCGTCAATCTTTGAACTGCGTTGCGATTTTAAGCCATTCTTGTGTAGTGTTATGCATATGGTTGTGTAATTAGGAGCAATCTTTATGATTAATTGTGTAGTTGGGACGGATCTTTAATTCCTTTTCCTGACCAAAATAAATAATGTACACTTACCTAACCTTCCTCTCCTGCATCTTGACAGTTTCTACATGTTGGGGGATGCACTTGCGCTTTTCATCCACAAGGACCAGGGTTCGAATCCAGGAAAGGCACCGCCATTTTTAGTTTCTCACCAATTTCCCGGTGGTGGGTGGGCTTGGACGTCAGCACAGCCCTGGGACAAAGAAATTCCTACAGAAATTCATAGTTCTCGCCAAAATTCAAAATTCCAGCCAAAATCCTAAATTCCTGTCCATAGGGATCTAGACTGAGAAAAAGACATGACGTCATCTTGGGGTGGGGGAGGGCGTGGTCAGGGGGCTTGGATCGTAGGGGAGATTATTTGATCAACTTAATTAATTTGCATATCAATTTGATATAAACATTGGGGTGGTGTTGCCATCTCCCTACTACTGTAGCGACTATTATTTTGTCCCATTTCATATTTTCTTGTGCATTATTCCGTAGCTGCAGCTTATTCTAGCACGGTGCTTGTGAAATGTCTGTTGTTTATAATTTGTACCTTTTGTCTGTGTTTGTAGTTTGGGGGATTTAATTAGGCTAACTTTATATTGCCTTTGAAGGTTTTTTACGTAGGGTCATTTGTAAGTTAAATTTGTGTTAGTCTAGCGCTGTCTAGAGAGGCAAGCAAAATTTTTAGCCCAGAGGATTCAGTGGAATCGGAGGAAGCTGTGTCACAATTTTTTGAAGTGGAGGCGTCGGCAGCAATTGCATTACCTGAAACCCTGGAAACTACATTTACAACCGAACAATTTGAAGCTAGTATGGCTTGCAAAATGGTGTCGACCATGGTATAGAGCAGTTCGTATTTCTGAATCATGTGCGACGTTCCATTCTGAGTCAAACAGAAGCTAGAGAAAACCAGAGCAGACAGAAATTAAGCCGAAAATACAAGATAAGTGCAAGAGAGAGACGGGAAATCTAAAGCAAGTAGGAAATAGGCCAAAACAGACAGGAAAGATGCCGAAAGAAGTAGGAAATAAATGCAGGAGAGAGTTGCTTTGGAGGAGCGAACTGTATGTAATGCCACAGAACTGTTTCAGTTTATAGAAACTGAGGACTTTGCCTCACTAGAAATATATTTAGATAAGTTAAGAAGAGAGACTGAGCGACCCAAATCGCGGCATCATAGCTGAGAGTAAGGTGAGAGTAAAGAGTGAGTGACATATTTGTGAAAATTGACAGGCTACGGGAAACATTCATCAGTACAAGACAGGGCCAATATGAGAGAATCATATGCATCCTTGGTGTATATATCTGTCAACAGTGTCAACAGGAAGCACGTTGATGACAAGCACTTCCTCTCACTGAGAAAGTTCCTCACATATACCACAGCCAGACACCTGCATTTTGAAACGTGGATTGGGCAGTTTAAAGACAGATTAGTCAGTTTGATGGAAATCAGAATTCATGGGTAGCCACATGAGTGGGAGTGTAACTGCAAAAGTTTCACCTGTCACAAGACACTGTACAACCTTCGCAGAATTTGAGTCATGAATTGTGAAGCTATACCAGTCCACAGCAGAACACAAAGATCCAGCACTTAAAAAAAAAAAAAAAAGACGAGGAATAAGGTTTTCCCAGCACTGAGGCAGCTTTATCTGCCATAAAACAATGTGTTGTTCCGTCATAAGAATCAAAAAGGATCGTCATGGGCGGTGTTGTGGCAGGCCGTCTTTGTTTTACAGTCTGTCAGATTAATATATTGTCATAGCTCCTAAACTGTAAAAAGTGATAAATTCATATTATTATTTGAAAAAAGCTTTTCACATAAGCTAATCAGAAAGGACATTAAACAATCATGTAAAAAATCATGGACCATTAGATGGAATGAAGTATCTCGTGAAACTAAAAGGGAAATGTATCTGTTGGTCTGTTGGCAAGAACAAGTAGAGATCCTGCAGTAGTTGGATACTACAAAAACTACTCAAAATTACTCAGGAAGGTTATTAACCAATCAAAGAACATAAATGTAACATCAGAAATCAATAATTCCAACAACGGATTTAAGGCTGTATGAAATGTAGTGAAATGACAGACAGGACAACCCACCATAAAACAGGATACTGTCAATATTTAACTGAATGGAAGGACAGTATGTGATGAGTCACAAGTAGCAAATATATTTAATAATCAGTTTTTAAATATGACAGGAAATAAAATCACAGCAGTATGTTGAAAAAGAAACTCATAAAATTCAATCATTAGAATAAATCACCGACTTCTCCTTCCAAAATTAAGAAAATAATGCATTCTCTAGAAAGTAGAAACTAATCTGACTTTGGTGGTATTTCTGATCGAGTAATAAAGATCTGTTCCCCTGTCATAAACCCAGACTTACCTGAAATATGTAGTGCATCACTAACTCAAGGCATATTTCAAGGAAGACTGAAATGTACTTTGTTAAACCCCTCTTTAAGAAAGGTGATAGAGATGTCAATAACTACCAATCTGTTTCACTGCTGACATCATTTTCCAAAATTTTAGAGTGTGTGATGTATTTTAGAATTGTATCTCACCTGAGCAATAATAATATCCTCAGAAAATCACAGTTTGGGTTTCAGAAGGATTATTCTGCTGAGGGTGCTATTTACCACGTTCACTCACCTAGTTTTACAAGCAGTAAATAGTAAAATAATGCCAGCTGGTATTTTATGCAGTCTGTCTTTGTAAGTCACAGTTTTCCCCTAGATAAAATGAATCTTCATGGGACTGATAGTATAGCCAACCAACGGACAATGTCATATCGAACAAAAAGAATGCAGAAAGTTGCATTTAGTAATTTAAGCATTACATTCCAGGGACGTAATTGTGACTGGGGAGAAATCACATATGGGGCTCCCAAGTCTCAACCTTAGGTCCAATATTACTCTTCATATATGTAAACAATATTTTGTCTTATATACAACAAGCTAAATTAGTTCTATTTATAGTTGAAACTAGTATTGTAATCAATCCCAGCATTCATAGCCATGCGGAGTAACCGCACGGTCTAGGGCGTCTTGCCACAGTTCGCATGGCTCTCCCTGTCGGAGGTTCGTGTCCTGCCTCGGGCATGAGTGTGTGTGTTGTCCTTAGCGTAAATTAGATTAAGTAGTGTGTAACCCTAGGGACCGATGGCCTCAGCAGTTTGGTCCCATAGAAAATTACCACAAATTTTCAAAATTTTTCCAGCTTACATAAAGAAGAACTGGTAACTGATGTTCTTAAAAGTATCATTGACTGATTTTCTGCAAATGGTCTCATTCGCAATTTTAAAAAGAAACAACTCATTCAGTTCTGCATATCTAGGGATACTACACCAATGACAAGTGTGCCACATGGTGAGGAAATAATAAATTCAGTTCAAACTTCAAAATTATTAGGTGCCCACATTGATGAGAATTTAAATTGGAAAAAGAACGTTTAGGAACTTCGACAACAACTTATTTCAGCCACAGAATCATTGCAAATAATGAGAAGAGACAAATCAGTTACTTGGCATTTCTGCTTGTTTTGATTCAATAAAATTTTATGGGATATTGTTGTGCAGTAACTCATCGTTAAGATGGAAAGTCTTTGTTAAAAAGGTGCCGTAAGAATAATATGTTGAGCTCACCCACGATCTTGCAGTCATCTGTTTAAGGAGTTGAGCATTCTGACTACTGCTTCACAGTATATTTATTTCCTTATGAAGTTCATTGTAAATAATCTGATGCAGATCAAAAGGAACAATACATAATTACAATACCAGAAGGAAAAATGACACTCATTACTCCACATTAAGGTTGTCTTTAGCACAAAAATGGGTGCAAAATACTGCAACAAAAATTTTTGATCACTCAACCAGTTATATAAAATGCCTGACAGACAGCAAAGTAAAATTCGAAAACAAACTGTAAAGGTACTCCTTGACAACTTCATCTGATCCATAGAGGAATTTGTATTATTGACATGCGTAAAAGGTGGTGGGTAGGAGTTACTAAATCACATCTGTATATGTAACAAAAAATTCTTATAAATGTTCAGCATGTAGCCATATTTACATATTAATTTGTGATGTGAATGTAAAATGATTTGTTCCAGATCGTTGTGATATATCTTTCAAAATGGTCCAAGGAACATGAAACTAATGTAGTAACAAAATTATAGATATTTCCCGGTGTAAGGGACATTAGATACTATGTTAGAGGAGATAAGGTAATTGATTCTCATGAAGCTTCAAGTTCACAAGACGTAGTTCTAATGCAGATTCACTAAATATGTTTTTCTTGTGTCACTTTATCCAAACAAACAATGTAATCTAGATGTTCTGATGTGAGAAAACATTATTTGATGGTACCTGATCATTGTTTTTAAGAAAAAGTAGTTCTATGGTCAATTTCAGTCGCATTTTTAGCAAAATATTTAAATCAGATGCTATGAAGTGTGCATCATATGTCAGCCATTCGTGGCACTGGTCCACAGAATATACATGTTGTTGTTGCTATTGTTGTTGTGGTTTTCAGTCTGAAGGCTGGTTTGTTCCAATCTTCCATGCTACTCTATCCTGTGCAAGCCCCTTCACCTTTGAATAACTAGTGCAACCTACATCCTTCTTAATCTGCTTACTGCTTGGTCTCCCTCTACGATTCTTGCTCCCTGCATTTCCTTTAAGTACTAAATCGATGATACCATGATGTCTGAGAAAGTGTCCTATCAACCGATCCCTTCAACTAGACAGGTTGTGCAACAAATTTCTTTTCTGCTCAATTCTGTTCAGTACCTCTTCAGTAGTTACGTGATCTACCCATCTTACTTTCAACTTTCTTCTTTAGCACCACATTTCAGATACTTATATTCTGTTCTTGTCTAAATTGTTTATCGTCCATGTTTCATTTCCATACAAGGCTACACTCCACACAAACAGTTTCAGAAAAGACTTCCTGACACTTAAATTTATATTTGATTTTAACAGATTTCTCGTCTTCAGAAACGCTTTTCTTGCCACACCCAGTCTACATTTTATATTCTCTCTACTTCTGCCAAGATCAGTTATTTTGCTGTCAAATAACAAAACGCATCTACTACTTTAAGTATCTCGTTTCCGAATCTAATTTGATTTAATTTGACTATTATGCATTGTCCTTATTTTGCTTTTGTTGCTGTACATCTTATATCATCTTCTCAAGACACTGTCCATTCCATACCTTTCCAGAGTCCACTTCTGCCCTGTAAATGTCCTACAATTTAAAAACTGGTTTCGGAAACTCTGTCTTACAACTATATAATCAATCTGTAACCTCCTAGTGTCTCTAGGTCTCTTACACGTACACAACCTTCTTTCATGATTCTTTAACCAAATGTTAGCGATGATTCATTTAGGCTCTGTGCAGAATTCTACCATGCGGCTCCCTCTTGATTCCTTTCCCCTAATCCATATTCTCCTACTATGTTTCTTTCTTTTCCTTTTCTTACTATCGAATTCCAGTCTACCAACACAATTAATATTTCGTCTCCTTTAACTATCTGAAAAATTTCTTTTATCTCATAATACATTTCTTCAATCTCTTTATCATCTGCAGAGATGGTTGGCATATAAATATGCTCTACTGTGGTTGGTGTGGGCTTGGTGTCTGTCGTGGCTACAATAATGCTTTAACTGTGCTATTAATTTTCTACTATCGCTTCAGTTCTCTTGCGTATCCTGGTTCTTCACACCATCTCTAATGATCTTGTTGTCGACAGGGCTTCAAAGCCTAATTTTCCTTCCTTTGTTCTTCACATAGGAGTGGTCTGCCACTTCTTTCTACGTCATTTTGACTTGTAACACCTCACACCAAACGTTTGCGCCAATTAACCACTGTGCCATTTAACGGTGCATCGTTGCTGCTCATGACCATCGATTCAGCTTGGATTGCTGCAGCGTGGTTCCCCTTCAAACGATGAAAACTAACTATCGCACGGTACTCCATGTTATCAATGGGGTGCACCATTTTGTCTTGGCTTCGCGCCGCGCGTGGTAGCCGTGCGGTCTCGGGCGCCTTGCCACGGATCGCGCGGCTCCTCTCGTCGGAGGTTCGAGTCCTCCCTTGGGCATGGGTGTGTGTGCGTTGTCCTTAACGTAAGTTTACGTTAGATTAAGTAGTGTGTAAGCCTAGGGTCCGATGACCTCAGCAGTTTGGTCCATAAGAACTTATCACAAATTTTTCCTTGGCTTCGCTAGCGGCGTGCTGTTGTGCTTTGTCGTGGGGATAATTAAGTGTATCAGGCCAGATATGTATAAGCAAAAACAAACAACAAAGGAACAAAATCATTATGTAATTTTTTCTGGGGGGGGGGTAATTAAAACAGTGCAACTACCCCTTTTACTTATGTGTTTCGTGTTTTCTCTTAGAACCGATTCCATCGCATTATAAATTTAAGGTATGTACCCCGCACTCCTGTTTAGGTAGCCTGACGGAGACTCCCTAATCCGCGAGATTCGTGGGTCTCCACAGGAAGTCCTCCGCAGGTTGCGGCAGTGGAAGGAGCTGTGTCGTAGCCTACGGCTGGCTGTCCAGCCGCACACACACACACACACACACACACACACACACACACACACACACACACAGCCAGGGAGAGACAATCGGCGGAAGCCCCGCCCTACTTGGCCACGGGCCGTGGCGCCAGCCTGCAGCGTGCGCCTCTGCTTGTCTGCTGCGTTTGCTGCGCGTCTTTTAAGGACATCTCGTTTCCTTGATTTTCTTTTATCTTTCGTTCTTGCTCTCAGCGCTCCGTTCTTTCAGGTTGCTAAGGATTCCAGCTGCTTTCAGCTTCTTTAATTTCAATTAGCATTTCACTGGTACTAGGTTATTATTGACAACAATCTCAACACCAGGATTGCGTCTGCAGGCTTTTACTGGATTCCTGAATGTACACAACTGACCATTAAAATTGCTACACCACGAAACGACGTGCTACAGACGCGAAATTTAACCCCGACAGGAAGAAGATGCTGTGATACACAAATGATTAGCTTTTCAGAGCATTCACACAAGGTTAGCGCCGGTGGCGACACCTACAACGTGCTGACACGAGGAAAGTTTCCAACCGATTTATCATACACAAACAGCAGTTGACCGACGTTGCCCGGTAAAACGTTGTTGTGATGCCTCGCGTAAGGAGGAGAAATGCGTACCATCACGTTTCCGACTTTGATAAAGGTAAGATTGTAGCCTATTGGGATTGCGGTTTATCGTGTCGTGACACTGCTGCTCGCGTTGGTCGAGATCCAATGACTGTTAGCAGAATATGGAATCAGTGCGTTCAGGAGGGTAATACGGAACGCCGTGCTAGATCCCAACGGCCTCGTGTCACTAGCAGTCGAGATGACAGGCATCTTATTTGCATGGCTGTAACGGATCGTGCAGCCACGTCTCGATCCCTGAGTCAACAGATGTGGACGTTTGCAAGACAACAACCATCTGCACGAACAGTTCGACGTTGTTTGCAGCAGCATGGACTACCCTCTCGGAGACCATGGCTGCGGTTATTGACGCTGCATCACAGACAGGAGCGCCTGCGATGGCGTACTCGACGACGAACCTGGCAGCACGAATGGCAAAACGTCTTTTTACGGATGAATCCAGGTTGTGTTTACAGCATCATGATGGTCGCATCCGTGTTTGGCGACATCGCGGTGAACGCACATTGGAAGCGTGTATTCGTCATCGCCATACTGGCGTATCACCCGGCGTGATGGTATGGGGTGCCATTGGTTACACGTCTCGGTCACCTCTTGTTCTCATTGACGGGACTTCGAACAGTGGACGTTACATTTCAGATGTGTGAAACGTCCCCTTTGAAAAATTATATACGGCTGTGCTTAAACTGACACACAATATTTTTAGCGCAACGCAATCTGACTTTCAGAAATCCCTACAAAGGAATGGCCCTGACTAACATTAACCTGTACCTTTCACAAATCACTTATCTCACCAAAAATCTTCGTTACTCGAACTACTGCAATACAGCGAGCGCCACTACTGCCAGCTAAATAAAAGATTCAAACTACTGAAGGCACTAACTACTGATAGGCATAGTTAGCAAATGAAAGATTTTAATAGAGAACAAACAATGTATTTACCTTAATAATCATAATATATATGCCATCCAGTCTTACAAATTTCAAGTCTCTGCCATTTCTCTCCCCACATCCACCACTGCTGGCGGCTCACCTCCAACTGCGCAACGCTACGCGCTGTTCACATCCAGCTGCCCAACACTACAATGGCCGACAACAATGCAAACTAGCCACAGACTGCACACAGCACAGTCAGTGATTTTCATACAGAGCGCTACGTAACGTTGCCAATAAGAAAACATAAACAGCCTACTTACATAGCCCCCATGCTCCCCACAAAAAATTTTACAAATTGTTTTGGGCAGTGGCCAATAATGATTTGATAAAATTTTTCATAATTACAATAACAAAGAAATCAAATGCACACACTTATTGATACAATGTTGGTCAAAAGCTAAAATTTTCTCACAGTCCATAAAGACAGTCCCGATCATTCATCATGATAGTAATTACAGTTTTTTTTCACAAAGTCTCATTAGTAAAAGAAATTGCACTCAGAAGTAGTGGATTTCCATGCAGTCTTGAAGAAGTAGTGTTGTCCTTCCAACGGAAAGACAGTGCTGACTCTTGACATGCTGACAGGTAATGGGCCACAACAGAGCAAACCCACAGCAGAGTCATTCGAAGTTTTGAAGAATATTGGTAGGTAGGTCATCACAGAGTAGACCCACTGTAGTCCTGGTAGAGAGTATGGTATTGGTGGGCCACCAGAGGTGCAGACCCACTGCAGTCCTTGTAGAAATAATGGTACTGGTAAGTCAGCAAAGGTGTAGACCCACTGCAGTCCTTGTAGAAATAATGGTATTGGTGGGTCATCAAAGATGCAGACCCACTGTAGTCCTTGTAGAGATGGCCAGCAGCCATCTGCTGCGACTGTGCAGGTGCACAATCACCATCGAAGAGTCTTGCAGAGAAGATAGCAAGTCCTTAAACCACCACTTGTGCATGCACAAAGTTTTTGGAATTGTCCTTAGAACCAGCAATGCTGTTATCCAGTCCCTTGCTGAATTATTAACACACGTGCAAACACTAACAGTCCCTATTTCTCACATATTGTCCATATACTATGACCAACAGAAACGTGTGCAGTGAAATGAATGCTTACAAGTAATTTAATTTGATGAACTGGTGTCAATTACAATATTATAACATGAGAATACAGTTACAAAGGTACAAAATACATCATTAAAACATAACAATACAGATAACATTTGTAGTAATACAGGCTTTACAAAAGAATAGAAATAACATATACATCACTGTTACAGGAATTATGACATGAGTACATACATAAAAGATCAGAATAACTTTCGAAACATCAACTTCACACATGAGCATTAAAACAAAACAGAATAAATAATGTCTAAACATCTTTACAAAGAAAATAACATATCAGAAAATTTCTACAACATAGCTCTCGTCAGCTAAACACATAAAGACAGGAAAAAGACAAATAAACAAGGGTACATAAATACATAGTGGGATAACACAAGGAAAGGACAGGTTTTGTTTTATTGCAGTATTTTGCAAACAAAACTTTCTTTGCTTCTTGGAGATCTCCCTTCATTCATCATTATTCCCAAGAAGTCCTATCTATACCTCCTTCCTGTATTCTATTCATATTTCTTTCAAAATAATTATTTCTCATTGTACAATACTCGTTTTGGCCCAAATCTTTTTCATATAACTTAGCAATGCATTCTTTACCTATTCTCCATAGTCAGTTTCTTATATAGTCTACCCCTCTTAAGCTAACTTAAATCTACTGAGCTCAGTTGCTAAACTAAGGGATGAGGCAATGCAGCAGCACAAAACAATTAACGCAAAAAGAAATGAAAAAAATGCAGATTTGCGAAGCAAGCAGCATTATAGAAATTAGCAAAGCAATAGCAATATTACAACTAATATAAGGCAATGTGCAGCAAACAACAAAAATAAATCAGTAGTAAACTGGCTTAGAAGAGTAATACAAAGTCAAATTCAGTAGCACTATGCCTGGCAAACAGCAGCAGCATATGAAATAACCTATATCTAAACATGACATAGCTCAAGCAGAAAAAAATTACAATAAAGACAACAATGCAGACAAGGGAAATGTATATTCACATCTTAATGTCTATGTAATTAAAGTGGTGCACCACAAATTATTCTACAAAAGAAATTACCAAGTACTTGAAAAGAAAATTCTGTATGCAATTCCTGTGAAGGGAAATGTGTTTTTGTGCTCCTTCGTTTTTTTTTTAAGTACATCAAAGTTATTCTTCTTTTCTGGATCTGTAGGCATAAAATATTTATATTAGTACATCTATAAAATTTTATTTTAACCAATGCTGCAGTGCAGCTAGGAACTAGATATTAAAGAAAATGAACAAATATGTACGAAGGAAGGCATGAAACCTCATTCATTAGCCATATGGCATTTCATAAGGTAGTAAAAAAAATCTCTCAATTCTCGTAGAAAGATACTTGTCATAATCAGGTGTGCAGATGTAAGAATGTTTCCAAGTAATGAGCGTGTCGTATTTGCGGTGCTTTCTATAAAGGAATGTCAATAGCGAGGTTAATGGCCTCCCCTTTTTTTTCTACCTGTGCCTCTGAAAAGGACACACTAATGGCTTTTTCTCTAGCCGTCTGACACAGCTGGGTGCCCACGACGCGTTACGTGCAGATGGTCACTTAACTTTCTTACGGAAATATTTACGACAGCAGTTTCCGCTACAGTGACAGTCTCATATAAAAATATTTCACAGGTCAAGAATTTGCGTTGCAAATGTGTAGAAACAAAATCTTATGAATATAACAGTGTCTAAAAAATTTTCGCCGGCATTGTGATACATTCACGCATATACACACACATTTCATAACTTTTAAAGTATGATTCTTGGTTTCCAACATCCTTTATCACAAGTCAGAGTCCCTAACCACTACTCATTATTCCTTACCTTATTACACACATACATATTCGTCGACACTTCTTCAATATTTCATCATAATAAATACGTAGCATAATCAAATTCCTCATATAACATCGGCTTATTGATCATAAACATACATCAACAGCATAATGCACATCGTCGTCGTAATAATATCATAACATCTCAGTCAATTCTCAAAATCATCGTAGCTTCCTCCAATAATTAAAAAAAATTCTCTGCTCATGTCAAAAGTGTCATCTGCCTCAAACGTACTTTAAAAATCGTGATCCCATACCAAATATATCATTCAAAGCTCTCATAATATCACAATGGGTCCAAAAAAATATGAACAGTTCACAAAGTACAGACAAAATACAATTTCGTAAGTGTGAAGTTATCCAACGGTGTAATTACGTAAACATCTGTCACTGCCGTAGTAAAAAAGTTTGTCTCTCTCAGTTAAATGCTCAGATAGCTATGTAATTTATGTGTTAGAGGAATATGGTACCGATGTGTAAAGTTGTATAAGCAAATACCATATTAGCTAGGCCTCCTTGTGCTTGCTAAACACATGATACACAAAGTAAGTGTGTACCCCCCTGAGGATTAATGTAATTATACCCTCAGGTGTTACAGATTACAGCAATGGAATGAAATGTATCATGGAAAACTTTCTTTGTAATTCAAAAATCTTTAAAAATAAATGTTTTAAGTACAAAATTAATCACTTAAATGTGTGTCCTGTAGCGCTAAATGTGCATCTTGTTGTAAGATAATCTCTGTGGAAGTGTCATAGTTATTTTCCTCCGAAAGCTAAGTTCTGCAGAAGCCAATGTACTTACCTCATGATAAACAAAAGTGAAATGCTTTGCATATAGATATCTTAGTTATTACGCTTATCGTTGTGATGAAGAAATTACTGTGCTGTAACGTATTGTTGTGCTATGGAAAAGGCTGTCTCATTGTAGCTATACCACAAAAGTTACTACTAAAACATGTTTTACTTTCCAGAATAATTCAGAAAAACTGTGCAGATATAAAACAGAAACACCGCAAAAGCAACATTGTAAATTGTCACTCATTAGTAACGTCGTGATATAATCGTGTAGCTGTCACATAAACTAACCACTGTGTCATCTGGTATCTCTCAGAAAGTACTTTAATTCAGAATGTATTTTCAAGTAAACCAAAATGTTGCATTAAAATCTCATTACCAGTACTGGTAAATGTTCTAAGTATGTGAGCCTTATAGTCGTTATGTAATCGTGCAACTAACAAGCAAGAATGTACACACACAATAACACTGTGTCATCTGTTCACAATAACAATGCATTCGTAATTACTTTTCTAAGTTACCTATGCTCTTGACTGGATAGTTAGTTAGCTTTAAAACATAGTTGCATATTAACAGTTTGTAAGTGTGACAAAGAGTACTAGTAACGTGAAGTGAAAAATTTTATTGCAAAGACTAAATAAAAAAACAGATTATCTCTCAATAAATGGTTTTACATGTGAAATGTGGTGTAACCCTATGCTCTTCCTAGTACGCAGAATTTCAACTTAAATGCAATTATCATGTGGTATACGTCGGTAAGGAATCTTGGAATTTTTCTCAAGGTTAGCGTCTATGTTATTTTTCTCTGAGCCAGCCGGCGCACGCGGCAGCCTGCGGTGCGAGTCATTGTCTGTTCCTTTGTTGGCGCGCGTCGTTACTGGGATTAGGAGACCTAACTTCTACAAATTCGCCTTGCTGAGAAGGCCCTGCCCTGTTTGAAGCTCGCCAGTTCTGATGGAATTCAGATCTGTCGTTTTGTCGGTAGTTTACATAGTTTCTTGTTTGTCGGTTATGTGGTGGAGAATTTCTCCCGGAATTGTAACTGTGTAGTGGACCGTTGCGTCTGAAGTTATTCTGTCTCCCTTGATAATAATTATTTTGGTTCCCACATTGTCTGTTTCTATGGTTGTCTCTGCCACATTCATTACTATGGAAAAGCGATCTTTCTCTATAACTATTATTCTGCCAACGGTTGTCATACGGATGGTGTCTGTTTTAGTCATGATTTACGTTATAAGAATAGCTTTGTCGTGTCCAGTTATTATTTCTTTCGTCGCGGAATTTGTTGTGTTCCTGTTTTCGCGTTCCGCGATTTCCACGATTGTCAGTGTCAATTTCCAGTTCTTGTAACAGTCCCTGAAAAGCTTCAATGTCGTCTTTGCAACGTCCTGCCAAAATAATATGTCGTAAATGTTCAGGTAATTTGATTAAGCAAATGCGTATGAGTTCTGAGGGGCTGTATGGGTTTGACAGGTACTGATTCTTGTGCAGCATGTCTTCAAAATATTTCACAAGATTGGAAAATTCAGATTGTTCGAAATGTTTCATCATCATGATGCTATGTTTTACTCGGTCTTGTGTAGCTTGAGACCAATATGCTGAGAGGAACGCACGGTAAAATTCTCCTTCACTGTGACAATCGTGAATGACTGATTACATTCTTACAGCTGGTTCATTCTCCAAGTAGCCACACATAAATTCTAACCTGTGCTCCAATGACCAGTTGGGAGGAAAACAATGAGAGAATTGATGGACCCACGCTTGTGGATGAATGTCGTTGGCAGAATTCTTAAACGTTTTGAATTTACGTGTAGTAATGAACAGCTTATAGTCAAAATATCGTGTCGGCGAGTAGCATATCGGTCATTGTTACGTCGTGTCGGCGGTTCCATCTCAAAATTCGGTGTACCTTGCCAATTTCTTTCATAATTTCCGAAGTGCCCTGAGTTATTATTTTGTGGCTGTTCCGTATTTCTATGTCCCTCTTCCCGTATTGGAGCGCGAGTGGCCTCTGAAATACGTAATTCTTGTATTACCTGTGTCAGCTGATCTTGTACATCCCGGATTTCTCTTTGGTGTTGCGTATTAATTTGATTCTGATTTTGTTTGAATTTCTTAATTTGTTCGCACTCTTCTGTGTCAGTGATGGCTACAGGTCTTGTGTCATTCAGATCAGTTAAGATAAGCAGGTAAGTTAGTGAACTGATCTGAAAGTTCGGCTACTTTCTCCGATAGTGTACTTATTTCCTCAGTGTGTTTTTCTGAACCAAGTTTCAGAGTGTCCATTTGTGTTGAAATCGTATCTACTGTGTCCTTTAAGTTTTCATGAGTTTTTGCAAGTTGCGTAACCGAATCGGCAGATGCAACTGAGTCAACTTTAGCTTGCAAGGTGTCGTGATTTTCATGAACAATAGTTTGGAGTTATTTTATGGCTGCTTCGTGATTCTGTAATGCATTTTCATGCCGCGAAAAAATAGGTTGAAAATGCTCACAAATTTGTGTTTTTACATCATTACAGACTTTTTGACATTTCGATTCAATGTTATGTAACTCAGTAGTTAAATCTTCACGTGTTTGTTCAAGCTTATGTTCCACTGAGTCTAACTTTTGAAGATTTTGTTCCACTGTGGCTAACTGTTGCTGTGTTTGTCTCTGATTTTGTTCCATTGTGTCTAACATTTGAAGCTTTTGTCCCATTTGTTGCATTAATTGTAATAACAATGCACTGGTGTCTGAAACATGTTCCTCAGTGCTTTTTGGCAGTGAATTTGCACCGGCAACATTCACATTTTGACAAGCGGAAAATGTGTCTTGACTCATTTGAGAAAACGGTGAGAACCCAAAACCTGAGTCTACAGTATTTGCAATATTGTGTTCTGTCATTCCCAATTCCTGAGGCGAGCTGTTGCCGAACGCTCGATCGATAATGCTTCCCTGTTTACTACCTGTTTCACTGTCTACACCATTATTTGACGCCCGCTCCATTTCCCTATGCACAGTTACCAAATTACTACTTTGAATATTAGTTAATTCATTACATGGTGGCGTTAACACACTGCATTCGTCTTCCCTGTCACTTCTCAGTTTACTTTGGAGCCTAGTGTTACGTTTTTCACACGCCATTATTGTCACAATATTTTCACACGACAACACAGAAAAACACAATTTGAAGAGCAAAAATAGGGGAACACATTAACATAGCACTGAAAATAATATCTAGTTAATTGCAAGCGCAGCTGCGAAATACTTGGTGCAAATCTACATGCATGCCACAACTGTTTTACTGTACAACAATGAAAGACTGCAACTACAAAGGAGATTCTCTCTACAATTACGCACTAGCAATAAACAAAATCTACACTAATTACACAAACTACAAGAAAAAATCAGAAGATTCCAGTGAGGTATCCTCGGCTAAGGGTCGACATATGAAACGTCCCCTTTGAAAAATTATATACGACTGTGCTTAAACTGACACACAATATTTTTAGCGCAACGCAATCTGACTTTCAGAAATCCCTACAAAGGAATGGCCCTGACTAACATTAACCTGTACCTTTCACAAATCACTTACCTCACCAAAAATCTTCGTTACTCGAACTACTGCAATACAGCGAGCGCCACTACTGCCAGCTAAATAAAAGATTCAAACTACTGAAGGCACTAACTACTGATAGGTATAGTTAGCAAATGAAAGATTTTAATAGAGAACAAACAATGTATTTACCTTAATAATCATAATATATATGCCATCCAGTCTTACAAATTTCAAGTCTCTGCCATTTCTCTCCCCACATCCACCACTGCTGGCGGCTCACCTCCAACTGCGCAACGCTACGCACTGTTCACATCCAGCTGCCCAACACTACAATGGCCGACAACAATGCAAACTAGCCACAGACTGCACACAGCACAGCCAGTGATTTTCATACAGAGTTACGTTGCCAATAAGAAAACATAAACAGCCTACTTACATGTGTTACGACCAGTGGATCTATCCTTCATTCGAGCCCTCCGAAACCCTACATTTCAGCAGGATAATGCACGACCGCATGTTGCAGGTCCTGTACGGGCCTTTCTGGACACAGAAAATGTTCGACTGCTGCCCTGGCCAGCACATTCTCCAGATCTCTCATCAATTGGAAACGTCTGGTCAATGGTGGCCGAGCAACTGGCTCGTCACAATATGCCATTCACTACTCTTGATGAACTGTGGTATCGTGTTGAAGCTGCATGGGCAGCTGTACCTGTACACGCCATCCAAGCTCTGTTTGACTCAATGCCCAGGCGTATCAAGGCCTTATTATGGCCAGAGGCGGTTGTTCTGGATACTGATTTCTCAGGATATATGCACCCAAATTGCGTGAAAATGTAATCACATGTCAGTTATAGTATAATATATTTGTCCAATGAATACCCGTTTATCATCTACATTTCTTTTTGGTGTAGCAATTTTAATGGCCACTAGTGTAGATTATTATTGATAACAATCTCAACACCACGATTGCGTATGCAGTCTTTTAATGGATTCCTGAATGTATATTTTACCAAAACATAGTCAGTAGAAAATATGTGTATACACTATCTGACAAAAGTAACCGGACACCCCATTCAAACCGAAATTGACCCTTAGGGGCCGACAGCACCAACGCCGATTAGAAGTTAACCATGCTAAAGTTGGCATTTAACACTTGTCCATATAAAATTTGACTGCACCTATCTCGGTTAAAGTAAAAGAGGGAGTTAATCGCGGTTAAAGTTGACCGACGTCAGAGGTTCGTTTATCTTGTATAGATCACGGTTAAAATGAGGTAAACGTGTACCATATTAATATGGCGGCACGTTTCGATGTTTTAGATGGCACGGAAGAAGAAGAAATGTTATAACTTGACCATGTATATCGTCGCCGGAACTGTTCATAAATGGTTCAAATGGCTGTGAGCACTATGGGATTCAACTTCTGATGTCATCAGTCCCCTAGAACTTAGAACTAATTAAACCAAACTAACCTAAGGACATCACACACATCCATGCCCGAGGCAGGATTCGAACCTGCGATCGTAGCGGTCGCGCGGTTCCAGACTGTAGCGTCTAGAACTGCTCGGCCACTCTGGCCGGCTGCCGGAACTGTATTGGTGTACTTGTGGGCAGGGGAAATCCTTTTGGGGATTATGGGGACAGGATATTTGATGAGAGATTTCATCTTTCAAAAGAAACAGTGTGGATGTTATTAGGTGAAATCAACGAAAGAATGGAATTTCCTAGCTATCGGAAAGACCCTGTCTCGCCCATGAACAGACTTCTAATGATATAATGGCGTATGCAGCTGGCGTATTTAACATTGTTATAGGTGACAGTAACAATGCACATAGCACAACAGCACAAAGAATTAAGAATTACACTTCGTGATAGGTGGTTTCAGCCCACTGGATGTATTTTCTTGAGTCACTACAACAGTGGATTGCATTCCGAAAGGGATTCAATCTACTGGAACTTTTCCGCAACAGAAAATGACATTTTTCGTGTAACTGTTAAACCATCAATGAGCATAATATAATAATATGGGTCATTGTTCCTCAGTGAGCTGGAGTGGAATTAAACTATTTTGCTATTCTTAACAATGCTTCCCTTTTCACCCTAGCACTACACCCGTCTGTTTTTCTCGCATTCGAAAATGTTCGCATTACAGCCAACCAGCTGTAAAAGGATATCAGTTTCAAATTTTTAGAAATTCGGCGTCCTTTTCCTGCTCTCCAAAGCGCAGTAACAATTAACACATTACGACAACGAACTGAAAAGCGCCCGTAATTACCAAGAAGGTTACAGGCGAATGCTGCATGAATGTATAATGGGCGCATTCCGGTGTAACACACGGAATTAACTACGGTCAAATTCCCGATTGGCTGAGCGCGTTTTGCTAAACGACATTTAACGCTGGTGCAGTGCAGCGGCAACTTAATCCCGATTAAGCTGTAACCGTGATCATGGGACCCTCGTCTATCATGCTTTATGATAAACGTTGGCGCAGTCGGGGCTAGATACTGTATCACTAGAAACGGACCTGCCACTACAAAATATGGTGATGTTTCGGATTGTGGGGCGCTCAACTGCGCGGTTATCAGCGCCCGTACAAATTCCCAACCTTTGCTCAGTCCAGTCTCGCCACTTTCATGAACGATGATGACAACACAAACACCCAGTCATCTCGAGGCAGGTGAAAATCCCTGACCCCGCCGGGAATCGAACCCGGGACCCCGTGCTCGGGAAGTGAGAACGCGACCACGAGACCACGAGACCACGAGTACAAAAGGAGGCAAGAAGTGCTGCGTTGTCAGTAGAGAACAACAGCACCAGAATGGGTTGGTCAGGAGAGCTCAGTGCCTTTGCGTGTGAGCTAGTCATTGGATGTCACCTGAGTAACAAATCCATCAGAGACATTTCAGTCCTTCTAAAGCTGTCTAAGTCTGCAGTTGCTGGTGTGATTGTGAAGTGGAAACCCGAAGAAACGACCACGTCTAAACCAAGACCAGCAGACCTCATCTACTAACGGACAGTGACCGACGAGAATTGTGGGCTGTGGTTGTCAAAATCGCACGAAATCAGCGGATGCAGTTAGTACTGAGTTGCAAAGTGCTACCAGCAGTCCAGCTAACGCAATGAGTGTTCCAATATTCGAGCAGCACCTTATAAGATACACATTTCTTTTGTCAGTTCTAAGTGAAGCTTGAAAATTTTTAAGAACGATGCCACTGGACAGTGGATGAGTTGAAACGAGTGATTTGCTGTGATGGGTCACGCTATGCCTTGTTGAAATCCGATAGAAGGGTTTGGGTTTGGCGAATGATGCGAATGCCTGGCGAATGTTACCTGCCATCAGATGTAGTGCCAACAGTTGTGGTGGTCTTCTTAAATCACTTCAAGCCGTGTGCTGGTGGGCATTATCTTGCTGAAATGTAAGCCCAAGATGGCTTACCATGAAGGCCAAGAAAACGGGGCGTAGAATATTGTCGACGTACCGCTGTGCTGTAACGGTGCCGTGGATGATAACCGAAGATGTCTTGCTGTGGAAAGAAATGGCACGCCAGACGATCACCCCTGGTTATCGGGCCGTATGGCGCACAACAGTCAGATCGGTACGCCACCGCTCTTTGGGGCGTCGCCAGACCCACCTTCGTTGGCCACTGGGAATCATTTCCAAGCGGGACTCATTACTGAAGACAATTCTACACCGGTCAACGAGATTCCAGACCGAAGACGCCCGAGACAATGGTGAGATATCAGCCTGGCTTCGCCTTTCATATGACCCGACAACCAGGAGTGATAGTGTAGGGTGCCATTTCTGTTCATATCAGGACTCGTTTGGTTGTCATCTGTGGCACCCTAACAGCACAGCAGTTCGTCGACGATATTCTACGCTCCGTTTTGTTGGCCTTCATGGCAAGCTACCATGGGATTTCATTTCCGCAAGATCATTTCTACTGTTTGTCTTCGTGCTTGTCAAACCATATCTTGGCCAGAAAAATGAAGACATACACACAGTTAATCATACGATTGGTGCCTTTTGAACGAACAGCAGAGGATATCCTATAAATTTTGGCCATAAAGTGAAGCTGGTAAGTGATTCGGTGATTTAGTGTCAGACAACAAATCCAAATGTCCGGCGTTCAATCCTTAATCTGACCCAGGACTATTTCCGTCTCTTATCACTTCTTTCACATCTGGCAAACTTGTTTTGCTGTGTAAAATGTCGAGTTACATTGTGGTTCAGAGCCTTCGCTAAAGTGTGGATCACTGTAACTACCTAGGTAAAGTCATCAGAAAGCTAGAAAGAAGACAACGAACTAAACTGTACCTGGGTAGTGTCAGAACGCGCTTGGTGGTACAAGTGACATGACATGGTTTGACCCGTACAACAGTATGAACTCCAAGGATTTCGCCTTGGAAGCTTCGCTGCTAAAGTGAAACTTTGCCGGCTTAAGATGATCACGTGACAGAAATCTATTTCGTCAAATCCAGTAGACAATACAACTGCTTTTGACAGAAGAAAACAACAATTTTTCTTTAAAAATCGGCATGGTCTGTTGCAGTGTTGTTCCACGTTAAATGCAAAAACGAATACTGCATCAAACTCCACTTTATCAGTGAACTGCGCTAGCAGCTCGCTACGGTACTGTGAAGAGGGAATCGAAATGTGAACCAAAACTAAAGACTATTACCGGCTAGCAAACAAAAATTAGTTACGTAACTTTATTTTTCCTAGGTAATAATTAAAATTTTATTACTACCTCTTATACTTAATCGAACATAAGCATACTATTCATAGAGATAATACAGATCGTCTTACGTCTTTGTATCCTGTCTACCTCTTTCTTTTGCTAGCTGTCAAAATTCTTTTCTTCTGGCAATTCTCTCGGCGCTATTTAGGAATCTTTGGGACGTCGCCTCGGTCATCCTGTCTCCAAACATCGTTATGAGCATCCGTAGAGCGACAGGTCGTCGAAGGCCTGATCTCACCGCCACTCATACTTCGTTACGCGAGTTAAACCAGATTGCCAACAGGGCCCAGATTTATTGGTAAATTAGTGCAGCATAATTACTTCAAGTAGCTGTAACCGACTTGGGTTTATTGAGTTATGTTGGTCTGCACTCGTCTAGCCCTCCAGCGCTCTGTTGCAGTACCACATCGTTTCCGACTGCTGTGTAGAACATCAACGGCATTATAAAAACTGGAGAAATCTGTAATTGCTGAGTACAGCCTCACAAACACAAAATACTGTTGGGCGAAATAAAAGTTTTGTCCCAGGCTTCTATGTGCTGGGATTCTGTAATTAAAGAGGCTGTAGAAATAAGAATACGCGACAGGAACTTCAACCGTAGCAATGGATATAATTTTAGCGCTACTTGGAAGCAGAGCTGTCTATGCAGTTTTGACAGTCAGTTGCTCTTGATGAAGGCGATGGAGGTAATCTGTTGAAAGATTGAGGTTTTACCCTGAATTGACGCGGCAAGAAGTCTGATAATGTTTCACCTTATTGTCGTCAGGGAATCAAAAAGCCTCGTTGCAGACTGTAACACATTTCTACCAATAAGCGAATAGCGTATCAAAACAAAATTGTTGCTTCTCTACGACTGTTCACTAGTAACAGAATAGAAAAACTTATTTTTTGACTTAATGAGGAATCACTAGCCCTTTATACAGCGTAGGACTCTGTATTGGAAGCCGCATTAGTTACTGTCATTCGGTTCCATCAGCTAATTGTCTACCATATGCAGATGCCGAAGACCCTACAACCTCCACCCTTCCGTCAGGTGTATAGCACGCTGTGAAGTACAACACTGTTTGTCCATCTCAGCCTAGACAGAACAGATGATGATCTTTTGTCTGACTACGCAAGGCGGCAGTAGCTCTGTGGGGTAGTTGGTAGTTGCGGCTTTTATGGCAAAAGAAAGGTGGTAATATAAGAAAAAAATTCTAGATAGATATTCAATTTGAGAACAGACTACATATCAAATATCCTACACTGCGACTGATTTATTCTGAAACTGCTTTCCATAACAAATGTATGAATGTTCAGCACATCTACAGGAACCGGGAAATAAATGAGTTTCAAACGTCACATCTATAGCGAAGTCATTACAGTCGAGCTCGGATGGGTGAGAAATGAATAGGCAGTTCGGTACGTCCTTTTCAAAGGTGCCTTCGCAGCATTTTCCATAAGGAAACAAAGATAATGGCAGAAAAATATTCAGATTAAAACTTCACACGTCACAAAATCTAGAGTAAAAAATGAACAAGGCATTCTTTTGGGTATAGGTAACGGCTACCATGTTACGAAGTCTGTGAAGTTGGGAAATCATCGTATGCTATCGACTGAACCTTTGGCTGCCGATTTTCTCAGAGAAGACTGAGTAAAGAGGCGCAGGGGGTAATGCACTGAACTCACATTTGCGATGTGCTAGGTTCAGATCGCCGTGGCCATTCATTTGTACCGAGCGAGGTGGCGCAGTGGTTAGACACTGGACTCGCATTCGAGAGGACGACGGTTCAATCCCGCGTCCGGCCATCCTGATTTAGGTTTTCCGTGATTTCCCTAAATCGCTCCAGGCAAATGCCGGGATGGTTCCTTTCAAAGGGCACGGCCGACTTCCTTCCCCGTCCTTCCCTAATGCGATGAGACCGATGACCTCGCTGTCTGGTCTCCTTCCCCAAAACAACCAACCATTCATTTGTAGGCCTTACGTAGGATGGTTCCTTTGGAAAACATAAGGCAAATTTTCTGCCGCGTCTTCGCCAAAGATGAATATGTCACCGTTCATTAATGAGCGCGTTATTGGAGAGTGAAACCCTAATCTAACTTTTTTTCTACGTTATGGCACCAAAGTTATATGCCCAACTTAGCTGAAACTTACATAAAATGAAGAAAACCTATTCAGCTACGTAGCTACGTGTGTCAGAAAACGGCACGATGTGTGTAGCTATCGGTAAGATTCAAACTTAGCCCGTCGGTGCAAAAAGTTTCGAGACTGGATTAATAAAAAACAGGGAAGATAGTGGTTTTAATGCTTCAGGTGTCCTACATAGTTTCCCCCCCCCCCTCCCACACACACACACACACACACACACACACACACTTGAGTACTATGTGATACTGCCAGAAAAGCTCTCCTTTGGGATGTTGCTCAACTCTCGCGTCACATTGGCTTGAATTACATGAAATATATTCGAAGTTGCGAATATGAACAACCATCATTTGTATAATGGGATGACGACAGTGAAAAATCTGTACCGGATCGGGACTCGAACCCGTACTTCCCGCTCATCGCGATCTGTCACCTTACCATTAGGCTACCCGACCACGACCCATGGTGGCAACCATATGCCTACAACCTGCGTTCGTATATTCTCGTCAGAAGGGACGTTGCATAGTACTACTGAACAACGCAGAAACTGCAATATCGTATTGGCTTGAATGTCACGCCGTCTAGGCTTTGACTCTTCATGTGAATTTCTGCGCTATGACTTTTCGTGGTAGGTTCGTATTGACAACACCAAGTCTTGTCTTAGTGATATTTTTTCAAAAAAAGAATTATCTGCGTTTTGGATTTCAATCAAGTATCGGCAGGCGTCCACGTGTCGTTTTTATCCATGAGGTAAGGTGTGCGGGAGGAACTTCGCACACACTTTTCTGTTCTTCAAAACGTTCTGGAGAACGTCATGAACACTTCATTCAGAGAAGTTGCTTCATTGAGATTTCTAACACTACAACGGTGACATGCTATGGCCACACTTCACTACTTAACACTTCCAGCTCACAGCTGACTGATCGAAAGCACGCCTGTTGTTTCAAGTTGCTAGTTCAAGCTGTCACCATAGTTACCGTGCTGAAGTCGCTTTTACGCGAGGAATAAAATCCGTCTAGGAACTTTTTGGACAGTCAGTGCACGTTTTGGGGACATCTGGCGTGCAATGTGTTTTCCTCATATTGACATAACGTACTTCACTCTTGTCATCTTAAATAGCGGATATATGCGCTAAATGGAAGCCGAAGAAGCCGCCGCGCCTAAAATTCACCTTTAATTGTGGTGTAAACATGTATGACAGAGTTGAATCTAAGCTTTGAAAATAGACTGCGGTCTCTTGTTTAGCACTTCATCCGAGGTTTTTTTTGGAAAAAGAGTCACACCAATGACTCACTTGTGACACACCATTGTACTCCCATTTTTTCGTTTATACGAGTTATCGCATACTTTTAAAACGAGTAAGGGAATTTAAACGACTGTGATATGTTTACGTCCCCAGTAAACAAGAATTACTAGTGTTGACCAAATAGCGAACTACTAAGACTGTTGCATAGCGTCACTTGTCTGCCGAAAACGTTTTACTGATTATGAAAATGGTGGTTGTGTATGTCATACGGATCACCATGACTGTACTCGACTGGACCGATAATTTGCACAAAATACACTCATTGGAAAAGATCGCTACACCAAAAATAATTAGCGTAGAGTAATGAAATTTCTGGAATGCATTTTTCTAAGCAATTTTTATTTAATCGTATGGTGATTTATACAATATACAGTTGATATAAGGCAAATGATTTTACACAATATACATATGACATTAGACAATATTAAACCTTAAAGTCCGTGTTTTTCAATCAGTTAATTAATCTGGGTGAGAGAGAGAACAAGTCATCGGGAATTCCAGGGTATGAATGAAGTGGACAGCGTTGGACTTGTCTGCTCTTCTTGATTACAAAAATGGTTCAAATGGCTCTGAGCACTATGGGACTCAACTGCTGAGGTCATTAGTCCCCTAGAACTTAGAACTAGTTAAACCTAACTAACCTAAGGACATCACAAACATCCATGCCCGAGGCAGGATTCGAACCTGCGACCGTAGCGATCTTGCGGTTCCAGACTGCAGCGCCTTTAACCGCACGGCCACTTCGGCCGGCTCTTGATTACATCCAGCCCCATTTGTACCTGAAGTACCTACAACAACCATGTCCAATCCTTAACCTGTTGAGGCGGCACCAAAGGTTCCTCGGTAGGTCAAAACCTTTTGGGTTCTTTGTGGGATCAAGGTGATGGGCTCTTGTTCCCAATGTTTTTGTTGCCCATTCATACTTCCAGCTTTCATTTAGATCAAAACCATCCGCGATGAGTTGTCTTGCAGTAACACTTGCTGGTCTTCTTGATTGCAATCGTTGCTGTGGCGGATGACAGAATTCCTAGTGCAGTGGTAGAGAGGGTGATGCAGAGATTTTCTTGGCCTCCATCAGTAGAGCTTGTTTCGGCTTAGTGAGGTTCAGGGATGTGACTCAGTACAGGTGACCAGTGGCATGGGGTTGATTTGATGGAACCAGTAATGCAGCGCATTGTGTCGTTCAGTTTAGTGTCTACCTTCTCCACAAGTACACTTTCCAACCAGAAAGGTGCACAGTACTCGGCAGCAGAGTACACAAGACTAATGCCAGATAAACGCAGACATTCAGCAGGGGTTCCCTAGGTGGTACCACTGAGCTTATATAGTATGTTGTTCCTTGCAGCAACTTTATGAGAAAGCTTGGTGATGTGCTCTTTGTAGCTCAGGGTTCTATCTAAAGTGATTCTCGTAGCCCTGTTACACGACCTCGTTCAGACTCAGTGAGGTGTTGAAAATGGTGTCCTTGTCGCATTAAAGGCATTTTTGACAGAAATTAACTCACCACGTCCAATCTCAAAGGTAACTATAAGCAATATATTTAAATGATTAACATTAAAAGATCACGGGTTAATGCAAGCGCGAGGTAAGCCATTGCAAATGCCAAACGCTGGTACATTAATAACCGGTGTAGCTGCAGAATATTGAACGTAAGTATGCTAGAATTTTGTTGTACAGGTGCCAGATGTCAGTTTGCAGGATGGACTTCCGTGCCTATTGCACTTGGTCGGTCAGTACAGAACGGTTAATGTTGTTTGTCGATGGAGCTGGAGTTTTCGTCCGATGGTGACCCCTACGCTCGACTGGAGACAGATCTGATTATCGAGCACACCAAGATAATATGTCGACACTCTGTAGAGCGTGTTGGGTTACAACAGCTGCATGTAGGCGAGCTTTATGCTGTTGGAAAACCCACTTGGAATGCTGTTCAAGAATGGCAGCACAATAGGTCGAATCACGTGAGTGACGAACAATTTTGCAGTCAGGGTGCATGGGATAACCACGAGAGTGGTCCTCCTGTCATAGGAAATCGCAATCCAGACCATAACTCCAGGTGTAGGTGCAGTGTGTCCAGCAAGCAAACAGGTTGGTAGCAGGCCCTCAACTGGCCTCCTTCTAACAAACACACGGCCATCACTGGCAGTGAGGCAGAACCAGCTTCCAACAGAAAGCCAACAGACCTCCACCCTACCATCCAATGAGCTCTCGCTTGACACCACTGAAATAGCAAGTATCGGTTGTTTGGCGTCGGTGGAATGCACGCTACAGAGCGTCTGGCTCGGAGCTGTCCTTGAAGTAAGCGATTTGTAAAAGTTCGTTTTGTGACACTGTGGTGCCAACTGCTGTTCCAACTGCAGCTGCACATGCAGTACGATGCACTAGAGCCATACGCCGAACACAATGGTTTTCTCACTCGGTGGTGCCACGTGACCACCCGTATCGATCGTACATTTTTGTGACCACCGCTGCCAGAAATCATGTACAGTGGCTACATTTCTGCTAAATCTTTCTGCAGTATCGCAGACGGAACATCCAGCTTCTCGTAGTCCTGTTACACGACCTCATTCAGACTCAGTGACGCGTTGAAAATGGTGTCTCTGTCGCCTTAAAGGCATTTTTGACTGAAATCAACTCACCACGTCCAATCTCAAAGGTAACTAACACTCACCAGTTTTACAGCGTGTTTTTAAAGCAAACCTGATTTGCATCCTCTTAGTGACGAAATTTGTGCAAAATATGTATAAACGTCATCTTTGGGATGTAGAAACGCATCTACCAACTTTCGTTTATGTCGCACAATTCGTTCTTGGTGTTGCGATATTTTTTCGTCAGTGTAATTACACTACTGCCCATTAAAATTGCTACACCAAGAAGAAATGCAGATGATAAACGGGTATTCATTGGACTAATATATTATACTAGAACTGACATGTGATTACATTTTCACGCAATTTGGGTGCATAGATCCTGAGAAATCAGTACTCAGAACAACCACCTCTGGCCGTAATAACGGCATTGCTACGCCTGGGCATTGAGTCAAACATAGCTTGGATGGCGTGTACAGGTACAGCTGCCCATGCAGCTTCAACACGATACCACAGTTCATCAAGGGTAGTGACTGTCGTATTGCGACGAGACAGTTGCTCGGCCACCATTAACCAGGCGTTTTCAATTGGTGAGAGATTTGGAGAATGTGCTGGCCAGAGCAGCAGACGAACATTTTCTGTATCCAGAAAGACCCGTACAGGACCTGCAACATGCGGTCGTGCATTATCCTGCTGAAATGTATGGTTTCGCAGGGATCGAATGAAGGGTAGAGCCACGGGTCGTAACACATATGAAATGTAATGTCCACTGTTCAAAGTGCCGTCAATGCGAACAAGAGGTGACCGAGACGTTTAACCAATGGCACCCCATGCCATCACGCCGGGTGATACGCCAGTATGGCGATGACGAATACACGCTTCCAATGTGCGTTCACCGCGTTGTCGCCAAACACTGATGCGACCATCATGATAAGCTAAGTACTGACAAACTTATTTGTGCTCTGTAATACAGTTCTTAAATTTAATAGATTTCAGCGGTGTTGCGTGCCGTTTTTGGCGAAATAACGACTTAATAAACTTTTGTAATCGTTCGCTCGCTGTGTTTTATAGAGTTTTCAGTGTGTTGAAGTCGTTTAGTAAATTTCGTGCTTTAGTTCTCAACTGACGTTTACTATTCTTTCTAGTGAAATGTTTCAGTAAAATTTTCGTTTAGTGTTTTAACTTCGCTTAGTGTTACAGTGGTCGTTTTAATTTTTTGGTTTTAGCTAATAAATTTCTGAAGTTTTGCTGTATTGGTATCGGCTGTGTTGTAGTAGTATTAATACAAGTAGCTGCTTTCTTAGTAGGCAGAGAATTTCGAGACCATTATTGTTAGTTCTTAAATAGTTGTACTGGTGTAACTGAACTTTGGTAACGTAGACGTATAGTTTTTTTCAGTAACCGTAAAATTTTACCATGAGTGAAAAGTATGGGCTCTGTCGTAGATTTGTGAGTAGTGGATTACGGTGTGGGATTTGTTCAAAGTATTTTCACTGGGGGGAATGTAGTGGGGAAGCCAGTGGTCATTTTAGGGAGATCCTCTCCTGGGAATGTAGAATCCGTAGTAGAAACAAGTTAATAGAGGAGCAGGAGCGTAAGATCTGTGCCCTTCAGGTGCAGTTACAATGCGCAAAGGAGGAACTAGATATGTTGAGGAGGGTGAAGGGTGGCGGGGAATGGGAACTGGCAGTTGGCAAGAAGGTAGCTAGGAAGAGGAGGTATTCAGACAGTTTTACTTTGCATACATGCAATAGATACGACCAACTGTTAGAGTTGAGTGGAGAGGAGCCTCGTGTAGCCGTAGATGTAGGTAACTTGCAGCAGTCCTCAGCAATTAGGAGGCCTAGGTTAGTTGCAAAGTCTAGCAGAAAGAAGGTTCTGCTGCTAGGTAGTTCCCACGGTAAAGGTGTGGGCCAACAGTTGCAGGAAGTGCTTGGGAGTGAGTACCAGGTCACCAGAATTGTGAAGCCTAGTGCAGGGTTGGCTCAGGTGACTGAAAGCATAGGGGAGTTATGTAGGAAATTTGCGAAAGAGGATCAGGTAGTGATAGTGGGTGGAGCAGGGAACAGTCTCGATAGGGACGGGGAATATGATATCAGTGGTGACTTGGTTAAGATAGCTACTCAGACTGGTGGCACTAATGTGCATTTTGTGCAAATGTTTCAGCGTCATGATCGGCCTCACATTAATGCGGCTGTTAGGCGCGTTAATGTGGGCTGGGGAGGGCACTGATGGTGGAGGGCATGGATCACATCTCAGTGGTGCCAGTTGGGTCTATCAGTAGACGGGGTTTCACTAGGCATGGCCTGCACCTCAATAGGTATGGGAAGGGGAGGCTGGCTAAGCTTATAGGTGACAGTGTAGTGGGTGGTGGTAGTGGTGGTGGTGTAGTGGTATCACTCATGGAAAAATTCGTGTAGTAGTTGGTGTTAGAGCTGCACCTTTTTTAGACTGAAGTCAGCTGATAGGTATACCTGCTTAAAGGAAGTGCCTGTAACTAAGGGCTCACCTCCAGAGGATGTAATGCTTCCAAGTAGAGGAGGATTTAGCATATTTCATCAAAATATAAGAGGTATTAGAGATAAAGTTAGTGAACTGCTAATAGATGTTAACTCTGAAATTATTGGTATATCAGAGCACCACTTAAATAATTTGATAATTCAGAGGCTTCCTTTACCAGACTACAGATTAGCTGGCTGTTTCTCAAGGAGTTCCTTGCGGGGTGGGGGAGTGGCTCTGTACGTAAAACAACAGTATTTCATTTGAGTCCATAGAGTTATCACGACACTGCACTGAACAGATATTTGAAAGTTGTGCAGCATTAGTTGAATTTAGTGAAACTAAACTTCTAATTGCTGTTGTTTATAGGTGCCCTAACTCCGACTTCAGAGCATTTTTGCTTAAGCTAGAGAGGGTTCTGGATTCACTTTGTAGAAAGTACCAGAAAGTAGTTATATGTGGTGACTTCAATATTAATTTTGTACATGATTGTGTAAGAAAAAGGATATTGGTAGATCTCCTAAATTCATATGATCTGATGCAGACTGTGTTTTTTCCAACTAGGGTGCAGGGGAACAGTAGCACACTCATAGACAATATTTTTATTCATTCTTCATTTCTAGATGGGCATTCTGTTAGTAAAGGGGTGAATGGCCTTTCAGACCATGATGCACAAATTTTAAAACTAAAAGGTTTTTGTACTCAAACCAATGTCGTATTTAATTACAAACTACGTAGGAAAGTTAATCCAACAGCAATAGAGAGTTTTTCGAAACTTTGTCAGGGAACAAGAGTGGCAAGATGTTTATAGTGCCGATAATATAGATGATAAATACAATGCTTTCCATAACACATTTCTCATGCTCTTTGAGAGTTGCTTTCCATTAGAACATTCTAAACTGGGTACTAGCAGTAATGGACAGTCCGAATGGCTGACTAGTGGCATAAGGATATCATGTAGAACAAAGCGGGAATTATATCAAAATGTTAGAAGTAGTCACAATCAAGCTACAGTAGCCCATTACAAACAGTATTGTAAGGTGCTTAAAAATGTTATGAGCAAGGCAAAAAGTATGTGGTATGCAAATAGAATAGCTAATTCACAGGATAAAATTAAAGCCATATGGTCAGTTGTGAAGGAAGTGTCCGGTCAGCAGCACAAGGTTGATGATATAAACTCAGTTCGCAGTAATAATATTTCTGTTACTGATAAATCAGATATATGTACAGTATTTAACAACCATTTTCTGAATTAAATAAAAATTTAGTTTCTACAGGAAATCATATAAATTTCTTAGCAAATGCCTTTCCGAGATTGACGTCTGAAATACTCCTCTGTGATACAGACAAGAGGGAGATTGAGTCAATCATTAAATCACAAAAGACTAAGGACTCTCATGGTTATGATGGAGTGTCTAGTAGAATATTAAAGTACTGTGCTGCACATATTAGCCCTGTATTTAGCCATATTTGTAATTTTTCCTTTAGGAATGGTCAGTTTCCTGAGCGATTACAGTACTCAGTAGTAAAGCCGCTTTATAAAAAGGGAGAAAGGGATAATGTAGGTAATTTTAGACCTATTTCTATGCCATCAGTGTTTGCAAAAGTTATCGAAAAGGCTGTGTATGTAAGGTTAATTGATCATTTTATATCACACGATTTGCTATCAAATGTACAGTTCGGCTTTAGAAGTCGTTTGACAACTGAAAATGCTATATTCTCATTTCTCTGTGAGGTACTGATGGGCTAAACAAAAAGTTTCGAACGCTTGGCGTATTTTTTGATTTAACAAAGGCATTTGACTGTGTTGATCTCACAATATTGCTCCAGAAGTTGGACCATTACGGAATAAGGGGAGTAGCTCACAATTGGTTCACCTCTTACTTTAGCAACAGGCAGCAAAAGGTCATTATTCACAATGTTGATAACGGCTGTGATGTGGGATCTGAGTGGGGTACTGTCAAGTGGGGGTTGCCCCAGAGGTCAGTGTTGGGGCCGCTCCTGTTCCTTACTTATATAAATGATATGCCCTCTAGTATTATGGGTAACTCTAAAATATTTCTGTTTGCTGATGACACTAGCTTGGTAGTAAAGGATGTTGTGTGCAACATTGACTCGGTTTCAAGTAGTGCAGTACATGACCTCAGTTCATGGCTTGTAGAAAATAAACTACCGTTAAATCACAGTAAGACTCAGTTTTTACAGTTTCTAACAAACAATTCAACAAAACCTGACGTTTTAATCTCACAGAACTGGCATGTGATTAGTGAAACTGAACAGTTCAAACTCCTAGGTGTTCAGATAGATAGTAAGCTGTCGTGGAAAGCCACGTTCAGGATCTTGTTCAAAGACTTAATACTGCCATTTTCACTATTCGAACAGTATCGAAAGTGACTGATCCTTCGACACGTAAATTAGTCTACTTTGCTTATTTTCATTCACTTATGTCGTATGGTATTATGTTTTGGGGTAACTCTTCCCATTCTAGAAGGATATTTTTGGCTCAGAAACGGACGGTTCGGGCAATAAGTGGTGTGAGTTCACGAACCTCTTGTCGACCTCTGTTCACGAGTCTGGGTATTTTGACATTGGCCTCTCAACATGTATATTCCTTATTGTCGTTTCTTGTTACCAATATTAGTTTATTTCCAACAATAAGCAGTTTTCACTCGGTTAATACTCGGCAGAAATCAAACCTCCATTTGGATCGGACTTCCTTAACTCTTGTGCAAAAAGGTGTGCAGTATACTGCTGCAACCATTTTCAATAAGCTGCCACTCGAATTCAAAAATCTAAGCAGTAATCCACCTGCTTTCAAATCGAAACTGAAGAGTTTCCTCATGGGTCACTCCATCTATTCTGTCGAGGAGTTCCTTGAAAAATTAAGCTGATTCTCATTGTATAGTTGATAGCGTTTGCTTAAACTTATGGACTGATTTTCTTGCAGGTTCATGAACATTTATTTTTATCTGTTATTACTTTTATGTTCTAAGTACATGTACTGACACGTTCCATGACCATGGAGATTTGCTCCTCAATTTGGTCCTACGGAACTTGAAGTGTAAATAAATAAATAAATGGTGTAAACAGAACATGGATTTATCCGAAAAAATGACGTTTTGCCATTCGTGCAGCCAGGTTCGTCGTTGAGTACACTATCGCAGGCACTCCTGTCTGTGATGCAGCGTCAAGGGTAACCGCAGCCATGGTCTCCGAGCCGATAGTCCATGCTGCTGCAAAAGTCTTCGAACTGTTCGTGCAGATGGTTGTCTTGCAAACGTCCCCATCTGTTGACTCAGGGATCGAAACGTGGCTGCACGATCCGTTACAACCATGCGGATAAGACAGTGTGCGATTTGCAGGGGGGGATGGGGGGGATTTCCCCATCTCTGCATCAGACCATCCCCTCCTCTGGTTTTAGTTTATGCATCCCAACCTGGGATGTTTATTCCCCACGCACTGGAGTAAAACTTGACATATAATGTAAATTTGTGGAGCCGAACACAAAGTTTTTAATAAGTATTACTATTAACACTATTAATATGTTTCAGTTTTCTGTCATCAGAATAAGTACAACGTTTCACAAATGTGCCTCTACGTTTTGAATTCCCCTCGTATATCTGTACCTTTAAGTAGATGATTTTGTAAATAAGCTTTACCTATTATGTACTTTTAAAGATATAACAAGGGATGGCTTTTCTGATAGTGCATACGCGTCAATAGTGTTTCGACTTTAACATCTATTTATAAATCGCTGTTTAACCATGCGTAATGCCACAGTCCAAGCTAGTAACATATATAATTCTACTAACCCCCTAAGACATCCCCCCCACTGGTAGAAGCACAAATCGCACCCTGGGATAAGATGCCTGTCATCTCGACTGCTAGTGATACGAGGTCGTTGGGATACAGCACGGCGTTTCGTAAACCCTCCTGAACCCACCGATTCCATATTCTGCTAACAGTCATTGGATCTCGACCAACGCGGGCAGCAATGTCGTGATACGATAAACCGCAGTCGCGATAGGCTACAATCGGACCTTTGTCAAAGTCGGAAGCGTGATGCTACGCATTTCTCCTCCTTACACGAGGCATCACAACATCGTTTCACCAGGCAACGCCGGTCAAATGCTGTTTGTGTATGAGAAATCGGTTGGAAACTTTCCTCATGTCAGCACGTTGTAGGTGTCGCCACCGGCGCCAACCTTGTGTGAATGCTCTGAAAAGCTAATCATTTGCATATCACAGCATCTTCTTCCTGTCGGTTAAATTTCGCATCTGTAGCGCGTCATCTTCGTGGTGTAGCAATTTTAATGGCCATAGTGTATGAAGCATCACAGACGATTGTGCTGCAAAAGTACTGCTGCATTATACGCACTCGTGTGTTCCCACGTTTTCGTAATGGAACGTTCTAGAAAGGAGGTACATTGGAAAATATAAGAGGCCTGTGTCATTACTACTCTTTCTGGTTGTGTGCAGTGTATAGTAGGAAAGTACGGGGTGCCGGTCTCGTCCACAGACGGCTGCACTTCCTTTTAAAACTGGCTGTCCCCTTGTGCAGGTGTTTAAAACCGGCTTGCAGACGCCGTAGTGGTCGGTCGCAGCCAGGAAAGGAACGGAACGGTCCAGCGGACCTCTCTAAGTCGACACGCAGTACTCGCTTGCAACTGCGCTTGCGCGGTCTCGATACGTCCAGGACTACAGCCTGAACATCTTCAGTCAGCGCAAGCTCTGGGCTGTGTATATGTCTCTTCCCACTACCTAACCCAAAATACAGGATTTACAAAAATAAAGACCGTATTTGACGCAGTAATAACTTGTAGTGCATAAGAAGGATGAAAGATCCGTTATAGTTAAGTTTTTAATTTTTTGTTGATGGCTGGGATACATGCTTAAAGCGGGAATAGATTTAGTAGTACTGACATTCTTCTGAGTTGCGAACAACGTCGTATTATAAATTTGCGAATCAACTTTCGGCTACCTGCAATAGTGCTCGAAAAGTTGATTCATCTTTTTACAAATGATGTAATCTACAACACAAAAGGATATTACGGTAACCAACCCACGCTGCGAAAGCCCGCGAACTCATATCCCTGTACTTCTATTGTCGCCATCGCGATTTATAGCGCTACACACATTTAAACAAAATTTTATTTTGATCCCTCCTTCGTTGGATCGTGCCTTAGATTACTTTGGTGCTCACTAAACACTTGTATGGCACCTACTGGAATACTGCTCAAAACTGTAGTGTCGACATAAAGTGAAAATCGAGAATGTAGAATGGAGAGTGTGAAAGGAAGGAACGCGAATAGTCGCGGATTTGTTGACTATCATTAAGTAATGACAGCTCGCATAGAGGCGCGTATCAATGGATCTATACGATACCTTATTGAATCGTACAACCTGAACACTATCATTTTTCATGCATTTTGTAGATATTTTCAAATATAGTTATCTTTCCTCGTAAAGAGTTTAAATGACAAGCGCGGGCTACATTGATATAGCGTCACTCCTACTCCTATCAGAGCATATTTTTTTCTGTAGATATAACGGTTGTAAGTAAATGACAGAGGCTAGCGAAATCAGGATGAAGTCATGAGCCTCCAGTGTCTGTGGTGGTGGGGGGTAAAACAATACATGAAGAGTGCCTGAGCGTGTTCCATCACCTAAATTTGCACTGCCGCTAGACCGGTGGGAAAAGAAACACCAAGTCTGGTGCATATTTCATTAGTAATCAAAACAACTTTGGTCCTGGGTTCGAACCCAGCCAAAGCTTAAATTCTGAAGGAAAAAAACACCAACAATCAGTAATGGTGGCCGAAGACTCTGGCGGAAGAAGTTAGCCTCGTTATGTCAACAGCTTTGCCAAAGAGGGCGGAGGAACGGACACGAGTTTCAGGGCAAGCTTTGACCCCTGCGGTGGGAAACTGCTCCTATAAGGCGGAATAATCGCAGTGGTCAACGGCATGAGGATGCAGAAGTCAATGGAAATCTCTGCATTAGAGACATAGAAGTGTATCCACAGGACATGGACCTGTAACGTCATGATGGATTGAAAAAGATAGTGGATTTTTCCCCCACTTGCATCTCCGGGAGCAGACTGCCAAGGTAGAGGTAAAAAATGGAGTAACGAAAGTAGAATTTCTAATGAATAGGAAAGTAGGGCAGAGACTGAGTTCTGTGAAGGGTTGCCTTCATCAGAATCGACGGCAAACCAGCGCCAACAACAATAATTCAGGTGTACATGCGAAAGTCACAAGCAGAAGATGAAGAGGAGGAGGGAGGAGGAGGAGATTAGTGTTTAACGTCCCGTCGACAACGAGGTCATTAGAGACGGAGCGCAAGCTCGGGGTAGGGAAGGATGGGGAAGGAAATCGGCCGTGCCCTTTCAAAGGAACCATCCCGGCATTTGCCTGTAGCGATTTAGGGAAATCACGGAAAACCTAAATCAGGATGGCCGGAGACGGGATTGAACCGTCGTCCTCTCGAATGCGAGAAGATGAAGACACAAAGGAAGTGTATGAGGATGTTGAAGGGATAGTTCAGTATGTAAAAGGAGATGGTAATCTAATAATCATGGGGGATTTGAACGTGGTAGTAGGGGAAGGAATAGAGTAAAGAGTTAAGGGAGAATATGAGATGGAGAAAGAGGACATCTGTAACCATTTTTAGTTTGTAATAGCGAATACTCCGTTTAAAAAATCACGAGAGTAGGAGGAGGTACATTTGGAAAAGGCCTGTAGATGCGAGAAAAGTCCAGCTGGATTACATAATGGTCGGACAAAGATTGAGAAATGAGATGTTGGCTTGGAAGGCATATCCAGAAGCACATGTAGACTCAAATCACAATTTAGTAATGATGAAGAGTAAGCTGGACCTTAATAGACTTTTCTGTAAGAATCAATGTAAAATAAAGTGGGATATTGAAATACATAGGAATGACGAGATGTGTTTGAAGTTCTCGGAGGCAATGGATACTGCGATAATGAATACCACATCAGGCAGTTTGTGAGGATCCTATATTCTCCCGCGTCATTATATTTATCATTCTTTGTGACATTCGGTCGTAAAACTATCGATCTGCTTCATCGCAGAGTGTATAGTACGTTAATGCAACTACCGTTCGTTTAGCCGAGTCCAGCATTCCAGAGGAATCGCTGCCTACTGACAGTGATTCCAGTAGTAATGATTGTTGTTTCTTGGCACGAGCACTTAGCTCTGCAGTCGAGTCAGTGACTCAGTGTTAGACAGGCAGTGGAATTCAGACGATGTGCTTGCCGGCATTGGTGGGTCTTACTTGCTAACTTGCTTTCGGGATAATTATTCGCGCTGCCTTAAGTTCATTTGAAGAACTATGGACATTTCCAAAAAGGGCTGTCACAGAATTTGGACAGACAAACGTAGATACATGAAAGATAATTGCGAAGAAACTATTGGTAACCGAAGAAATACGTCAATTCATCAACGAAGGGAGGAAGTGCAAAAACGTTGCGGGAAATTCAGAAAGACAGAGAAATAAGTCACTTAGGAATTGAATAAACGGAAATTGCAGGAAAACTAAGGAGAAATCGCTGCAGGAAAAACGTGAAGAAATCGAAAAAGAAATGGCCATCGGAAGGATGGATTCAGCATGTAGAAAAAACCGAAGCAAATTTCGGTGAAATTCGATATGAAGAGTACGGTGGCAATTCCAGTGTTAAGTGCAGAGGCGAGAGCGAATAGGCGGAAAGAGCACATTGATGGCCTCTGCGAGTGGGAGGATTTGTCTGGTTACGTGACGGAGGAGGATATGATAGTCGATATGGTAGACACAACAGATCCAGTTGTAGAGTCAGAATATAATATAGTTTTAGAAGACTTGCGACCAAATAGGGGACAGAAGAGATAAATTATGTTGCTTCGTAATTTCTGAAAAAAATTGGGAGAAGTGGTAAACAAGCTACTATTCTAGATAGTAGGACCTATAAGTCTGGAGACATACCATCAGAGTTTTGGAAAAATCTCACTCACATAATCCCGAAGACAGCAACGGCAGATACGTTCAAGAACTATTGCACGATCAGTTAACGGCCCATGCAACCAAGTTGCTGACAAGAATAATACATAGGATAATGGAAAAGAAAACTGAGGATGAGTTAGATGATGACCAGTTTGGCTTTAGGAAAGGTAAAGGCACCAAAGCCGCAAGACCTTAGAAAAACCTAGACACCTTCGGCTTAAAAAAAAGTATTCGACAATGTAAAATTGTGCAACAGGTTCGAAATTCTAAGAAAAATAGAAATAAGCTAAAGAGCAAGACGGGTAATATACAGTGTGTAAATGGACCAAGAGAAAAAAAAGGAGGATGGAAGACCAAAAATGAATTGCTCGGATTAATTAGGGTTCTAGACAAGGATGTAATCTTTCTACTCTACTGTTCAGTGTATACATAGAGGAAACAATGATGGATATAAAAGAAAGGTTCAAGAGTGCGATTAAAATTCAGGGTGAAAGGATATCAGTGATAGTAGTTCTTGATGGCTCTGCTACCGTCAGTGAATGCGAGGAACAACTATAGGATGTGTTGTGTTGAATAAACAGCCTAATGAGTACAGAATATGAATTGAAAGTAAACCTAAGAAAAACGAAAGTAATGAGGAGAAGCAGAAATGAGATCAGCTCTTAACTAAACATAAGAAAATGTGGACCACGTAGTACACGCAGTGGAGGAGTTCTGATAACTGGGAATCTAAAAACATAAGACAGACGAAGCAGGGAGAACATACAAAACAGAATAGCACAGGCAAAGTGGGCATTCGTGGCCAAGTGGAATCTACTAGTATCAAACATAGGCCTTAATTTGAGAAAGAAATTTATGGGAAGGTATGTTTGAAGCGCAGCATATATTATGGGAAAACCGTAAAAGAAGAGAATCGAAGCGTTTCAGGTATGGTGCTTGTAATGGTCGCCTAGTCGTAGATATTCCTAATTGCTATAATCGCACTATTTCACTCCCATTTCGGAGCTTGTTAGCACTTGATGTTAGGTTGGCACCATTAAAATGCATTGTGGTAATCGCTGCTGCTTGTTGGATCGCTGCTGTGTCTCGATGCTGATGCTGGCTCTAAATCTGGTTGTCTAGGGTTAAAAACATGAGGTCCCGTGTTTTTTATGTGCTTTTGATGATAAAGAACGAGCGAAACCAACAAATATGTAAACTTCAAATATTTATTACTTTGGTGGCCATCTTAATTCCACTGTCCACCAAAGACCATGACACAACACAAAGTAGTACTTCCTTTACATGTTCTTTGCATTGTTTATCCACCTCAAACAATAACACACAAACACACTTTACCAAAGTGACATTCCGACTGCGCCCCCGACCCTTCTTGCTGCTGGTATTTATAACATTGTCAAAGAACTACTAAAAAGAGATATAGTTTATAAGTCACATGTGCATCTGTTATCATAATTTGTGCAGAAAAGTTATTAATTTGCATCGAGTGACATAATTTAACATGTTATTAAAATGACAGACAGATTTGTTGACTTGACAGAATAATTCTTTGTTACAAAAAGGCCGTTTTTTAGAAATTTGTCAATTGACTTCTCTAATTTGCATAAATAAGTAAATAACATGAATTATTAAGAATTACATTGATTTTCGTCTAAAATAGGATTGATTACATGAATACTGAGTAAAAACGCTCCTAGTGAACAAATAGGTTTCACTGGGTGATTTTTATTTAAGGAGATCCAAAATACCTAAGTTGGCCACTATTTTTCGTACTTCATATTAATTATTTAAGATGAACTTAGTGTTTTTACATGATGACATTTGCTGTATCAGTGATCAAGTGATATTAACTTTTGTGTGGGTTAGTTATTCAGTATAATTTAATGGGTTGGCTGTTTATGGAGACATGTTATGCAATCATTGTTAACATACACAATAACTTTTCTATAATCATAAATACTCGTTAAACTGGTTGAATTTGGAGGGTATCGCATACTTCGGTAAAGTAAAGCCTTTAATATATTCCGTTACATGCTATAGAAGGATGCAGAAAATTATTTAGACTGATAAGGAATGACGAGGTTTTCCGCAGAATGGGTGAAGAAAGGAACGACAAGAAGAAGGGTCAGGATAATAGGACGCGACTTGAGACTTCAGGGAATAACTCAAACGGTACTAGATGGAGCTGTAGAGGGTAAAAACTTTAGCAAAGACGGAGATTGGAACACATCCAACAAATAGTTGACGACCATGAGATACATCTCTGTGCCCTTTTTTAATTCCCGAATAAATTAATCCTCCATGCCGGTCTACTGACACTACAACTGACCCTACACATGTATCGTAGCGTCTTTTACGTAACCAAAGTACTAATCCAATAATGGTTCATTGCACTATGATACATTTCCAAGAGCCAATGCACTAGGCGAAATTAGGCGGTAGATCTGTACACTGCTTGCATCTTTTTTTTAAATCCAGTACATCCAGCTGGCTTGAGATTCGCTTGGATCTAGGACGAGCAAAAATAGAACATTTTAACAACATATCACAATTTTATTTATGAAGTAACATGAAATATAAGAATTACCATATAAGGACTGTTCAGCCAGAAAAAGGTACTCAACTATGGTATTGAAAGTAATGTGAGGAAGTGAAATAAATTAACCTATATTTCAAACAAAATAGAGAACTTGTAAATAATGAACGAAAAGTCATCTAACATGTTTACTGACAGGTAACATACTCTACCGAATACCGCTAGATTATTTTTTCTTGTTTTATGAGTTACCGTCAAAAGGCCGCACACTGTAGACACTTTATACATCCAGATCAGAAAACGAAGTTCCAGAGAATTAAATTACTGCAGATTTATCAACACTAGAGATATTATTCTTGTTAGTTTAGATATTTACCTAAAGTAGAGATGTATTTTTATATTAGGAACTCCTTAAACAGCTATTTAAATTTTAGAGATTCATTGAAAGGAAAATTCATTTTAGGAGGTAGATCAATGTACACTTTTCTGCAGGTGTAATTCACATATTTCTGTATCATGATGAAGTTCTTCATTTCACAGTGTAGATCAAGCTTACTCCTTTGGTTGTGTATGCGATTTGAGTTGTCTGATTTGTGCGGAAACCGACTCTCACAATCAAACAGATCAGAGAATATTTTTACAAAGATTTCTGCATGAACGCATAACGTGTAAATTACACATGACTGTACTGTTATCACTCTCTTTTGTTCGGTGTAAATTTCTGTTGCCTGTGGGTGGTTCTCCCAGTATATGCACTACTGGCCATTACAATTGCTACACCAAGAAGAAATGCAGATGATAAACGGGTATTCATTGGACTAATATATTATACTAGAACTGACATGTGATTACATTTTCACGCAATTTGGGTGCATAGATCCTGAGAAATCAGTACTCAGAACAACCACATCTGGCCGTAATAACGACCTTGATACGCCTGGTCATTGAGTCAAACAATGATTGGATGGCGTGTACAGGTACAGCTGCCCATGCAGCTTCAACACGATACCACAGTTCATCAAGAGTAGTGACTGGCGTATTGTGACGGCCCAGTTGCTCGGCCACCATTGACCAGACGTTTTCAATTGATGAGAGATCTGGAGAATGTGCTGGCCAGGGCAGCAGACGAACATTTTCTGTATCCAGAAAGGCCCGTACAGGACCTGCAACATGCGGTCGTGCATTATCCTGCTGAAATGTAGGGTTTCGCAGGGATCGAATGAAGGATAGAGCCACGGGTCGTATCACATCTTAAATGTAACGTCCACTGCTCAAAGTGCCGTCAATGCGAACAAGAGGTGACCGAGACGTGTAACCAATGGCACCAATACCATCACGCTGTGTGATACGCCAGTATGGCGGTGACGAATACACGCTTCCAATGTGCGTTCACCGCGATGTCGCCAAACACGGATGCGACCATCATGATGCAGTAAGCAGAACCTCGATTCATCCGAAAAAATGACGTTTTGCCATTCGTGCACCCAGGTTCGTCGTTGAGTACACCATCGCAGGCGTTCCTGTCTGTGATGCAGCGTCAAGGGTAATCGCAGCCATGGTCTCCGAGCTGATAGTCCATGCTGCTGTAAACGTCGTCGAACTGTTTGTACAGCTGATTGTTGTCTTGCAAACGTCCCCATCTGTTGACTCAGGGATCGAGACGTGGCTGCACGATCTGTTACAGCCATGCGGATAAGATGCCTATCTCGACTGCTAGTGATACGAGGTCGTTGGGATCCAGCTCGGCGTTCCATATTACCCTCCTGAACCCACCGATTCCATATAATGCTAACAGTCATTGGATCTCGACCAACACGAGCAGCAATGTCGCGATACGATAAACCGCAATCGCGATAGGCTACAATCTGACCTTTATCAAAGTCGGAAACGTGATGGTACGCATTTCTCCTCCTTACACGAGGCATCACAACAACGTTTTACCAGGCAACGCCGGTCAACTGTTGTTTGTGTATGAGAAATCGGTTGGAAACTTTCCTCATGTGAGCACGTTGTGGGTGTCGCCACCGGCGCCAACCTTGTGTGAATGCTCTGAAAAGCTAGTCATTTGCATGTCACAGCATCTTCTTTATGTCGGTTAAATTTCGCATCTGTAGCGCGTCATCTTCGTGGTGTAGCAATTTTAATGGCCAGGAGTGTAGAACTGGAAGGTTTTAGAGAATGGAAGTAAATGTACAAAATTGTTAAGGCTTTCGTGGCCACTTGTTGACAAACTGCCTATTGGCTTCTGTTCCCCCTCTGCTGCCTATGACCCGGTTGCATAAGTTTAAGAGAGTATTCGTGTCTGCTGCACGTTGCAGCTGAAGGTTCCACAGGCGCCGAATTTGAGAGCGGCCGCGATACCGAAACCGATACGAGCGGAGTCGTGTTACGCCGACGGCGAGACGGAGGTGGCGCCCGCCCCCTGGCGTATCGTGCGGCGAGGTTCGAAGCCTTCGGCCTCACACTTCGCCGGCTGTTCTTTAAAATCCACTCCTGTGCGGAGAAGCCGTCGCTAGGAAAATCGAGTGATACCAAAGACAATCAGGGTCCTGACCAATGTGACAAAATCACTTGTAAGATTCCTCATTAGAGTCCCTAGTTTAGTATTCCTAGAATATCTTGACGTGAGGACTGCACGTATATTGGTTTTCAGAATGAAGAAGTAGGACTTTATCGTCAAGTGGACTTGCATGCTCAGTAGTAGATACTACCAACCCTCAGGCGTCTACCCACTGGCAACTGCAGACGATGGTGTAATAGTGTCATGATTGTGAGCATCTATAGAAATTTATCCAAGACGGGGCAAGTTCCGAAAATTTCCACTTTTGTAATAACTGATTCGGTGAGTTTCTGGACGTAGTGCCCTAAAACTGAATTAGAAATCACACGGCGCTTACTGCATCTCAAACGATTGAGAGTTATCCACTAAGTGTTCTCTTTAGATATATTACTTTGATACCGAATTGGTAAACAAAAAAATGGTTCAAATGACTCTGAGCACAATGAGACATAACATCTGAGGTCATCAGTTCCTAGAACTTAGAACTACTTAAACCTAACTAATCTAAGGACAGCACACACATCCATACCCGAGGCAGGATTCGAACCTGTGACCGTAGCGGTCGCGTGGTTCCAGACTGAAGCGCCTAGAACCGTTCGGCCACAGCAGCGGGCCAGTTGGTAAACACACTCGTATTCCATTACAATATGCTAAATACAAACATTTTTTATATTATTAATGTAAATATGAATGCCACAATTTCATTCAACGATCTGAAATTAATTCTTCTTGTGATTAAATCCTGGGTACGGTATTCGACAATTTATTCACCAAAATTTTTCTATGCATATACCGGTTGTGTTAGCTTTACAGTGAAAATTAAAAATCTAAAACAGAAAAAAGTCTGAACTGTTGACAAAACCATGTTGGACAGCAACCACGACAATTGGAAAAAATGTGAAATTAATACTTCCCAAAGCTGAAAAACAGAAATAAACTTGACAGGTCCCAGTATTTCCCATCGTTCTCGCCTTTGCTAAATCGATTATTTCTTGAAATTGCTTACAATCATTGCTAGAAATGCACAAGAATTCTGGAATGAATATATGGTCTATACTCGCAGATTCCAGAAGGGAGTACAGTAGCGAATTATCTGCTACTTGTGTTCTGTTCATTTATAGCCTTTAAGCACTGATAGTTATTGTTAACAAGGCTTAGTGAAGTACCTTCCTATTGTTACTGTCCTCTGTTAATACACTCCTGGAAATGGAAAAAAGAACACATTGACACCGGTGTGTCAGACCCACCATACTTGCTCCGGACACTGCGAGAGGGCTGTACAAGCAATGATCACACGCACGGCACAGCGGACACACCAGGAACCGCGGTGTTGGCCGTCGAATGGCGCTAGCTGCGCAGCATTTGTGCACCGCCGCCGTCAGTGTCAGCCAGTTTGCCGTGGCATACGGAGCTCCATCGCAGTCTTTAACACTGGTAGCATGCCGCGACAGCGTGGACGTGAACCGTATGTGCATTTGACGGACTTTGAGCGAGGGCGTATAGTGGGCATGCGGGAGGCCGGGTGGACGTACCGCCGAATTGCTCAACACGTGGGGCGTGAGGTCTCCACAGTACATCGATGTTGTCGCCAGTGGTCGGCGGAAGGTGCACGTGCCCGTCGACTTGGGACCGGACCGCAGCGACGCGCGGATGCACGCCAAGACCGTAGGATCCTACGCAGTGCCGTAGGGGACCGCACCGCCACTTCCCAGCAAATTAGGGACACTGTTGCTCCTGGGGTATCGGCGAGGACCATTCGCAACCGTCTCCATGCAGCTGGGCTACGGTCCCGCACACCGTTAGGCCGTCTTCCGCTCACGCCCCAACATCGTGCAGCTCGCCTCCAGTGGCGTCGCGACAGGCGTGAATGGAGGGACGAATGGAGACGTGTCGTCTTCAGCGATGAGAGTCGCTTCTGCCTTGGTGCCAATGATGGTCGTATGCGTGTTTGGCGCCGTGCAGGTGAGCGCCACAATGAGGACTGCATACGACCGAGGCACACAGGGACAACACCCAGCATCATGGTGTGGGGAGCGATCTCCTACACTGGCCGTACACCACTGGTGATCGTCGAGGGGACACTGAATAGTGCACGGTACATCCAAACCGTCATCGAACCCATCGTTGTACCATTCCTAGACCGGCAAGGGAACTTGCTGTTCCAACAGGACAATGCACGTCCGCATGTATCCCGTGCCACCCAACGTGCTCTAGAAGGTGTAAGTCAACTACCCTGGCCAGCAAGATCTCCGGATCTGTCCCCCATTGAGCATGTTTGGGACTGGATGAAGCGTCGTCTCACGCGGTCTGCACGTCCAGCACGAACGCTGGTCCAACTGAGGCGCCAGGTGGAAATGGCATGGCAAGCCGTTCCACAGGACTACATCCAGCATCTCTACGATCGTCTCCATGGGAGAATAGCAGCCTGCATTGCTGCGAAAGGTGGATATACACTGTACTAGTGCCGACATTGTGCATGCTCTGTTGCCTGTGTCTATGTGCCTGTGGTTCTGTCAGTGTGATCATGTGATGTATCTGACCCCAGGAATGTGTCAATAAAGTTTCCCCTTCCTGGGACAATGAATTCACGGTGTTCTTATTTCAATTTCCAGGAGTGTATATACTGTGACACGCACCGTGTCTCTGAATGTTGCCCTTCGTTATGGGATTTAATACATATGAAGAATGATTGAGCGAATAAATGAAATTTGTCGACAGTGTAGTGCGGTGGTCCGATGGAACAATACAGTTGTGATCCAGTAGGACTTTTCTTCCTATCTACCTTTCTGTGCGGGCCTGAAATGGTCAAATGTATGTGAATTCCTAAGGGACCAACCTGCTGAGGTCATCGGACCCTAGATTTACACTCTACTTAAACTAACTTATGCTAAGAACAACACACACACGGACACACATACACACACACACATACACACACACACACACACACACACACACACACACACACTCATGTCCGAGGGAGGACTCGAACCTCCGGCAGAAGGGGCCGCGCAATCCATGACATGGCATCTCAAACCTCGCGGTCACTCCGCATGGCTGTGCGCCAGAGACATAAAGAATGATTTGATTAAATGAAGGTTCTCCGCACGTAATCAGTATTGACAGTATAACTGATTAAGTCTCACCATCTTTTCTTTCGTTTCAATCGTGTCTTAGGACAACGACTATATTTCGACTATATTTTAGTCTTGCTAGGCTGGACTCCTCGTGGAAGTGAGCGACTCATGGGCTTTTGCTTGTTTGTTTGGAAGACAGTGACCCAGGCTACACATGTTCCGTCCCTGTAAGTGCTTACCAGCTATTAAAACTTTTAGCCAAGTTATCTTTCCTTTTCCAGGTGGCGGTCTTTTCAGTTATTTCGTACAGAAATTTTTCCTCCTGAGCCTGCTTCGTTACTTTGTCTCATTACCTGATACGATGTTTATTCATTCTGGTACTTAAGCTAATTTACTCACGACATAACAGAATACGTAACGTGTTACTGCTACGTATTTCGCATAACAAAGTCAGCCACCTCTATATCATCCAATTTTTCGCCTGAATTACTGTTCCTGTTACTGCCTTAAATCTGATGAACTGCTGAAAGTATACAAGTACACGAGTAACTCAGCGTCGTCGTGGTGTGCTGTCTGTGTCAGACCATGAAAGCATTCCCGCCTTCAGCCTTCTGTTGCCGTCGTGCATGAAAGGTTATGGTCCTGCCACATGCATAGCTACGCCACCCCACAATTAACTATCTAGCGTAGCAGTTTCTTCATCCAGAGTTTCTGACAATTTAGAAATAATTCATTGATGGTTACAATGTCTGTGCTTATACAGTGTCTGTATTTCGACAATACAATGTCCTTAGAACATACATACATATCTGAAGGAACAGACATTGTCACTGACGGTTAAACTTGTGCTCTACCGGGTCTCGAAGCTGAATTTCCCCTTATCGCGAGCGGTCGTATTAACAACTTCGGCTATCCGAGCACGGTTCCAGGACCGATCCAAACTTCCGTACGTCACATAGTCGCAGAATGCGACTCTAATTCGTAATGTTTACTACAGCCGCAATCGCAAGTGACAGTGCCTGTTCCTTCAAACATGCATGCCTGTCTAAAGAGTATTTATTGTGCAGATATACCGTATAAACACACTCATTGTAACCAACAATGATGTATCCGTGTCGCCAGGCTAAAATGACTATACGACTCCGTCCGAACGGGCCTAGGAAGGTCCAATGGTACCGACTGAACGCTGTATCAATCCTCAGCCGAAGGCTTTACTGAATGTAGATATGGAGAGGCATGTCGTCAGTACAACGCTCTCCCGTTAAAATGACTACGTACACTGACGGAAAAAATTGGAACACCTAGAAAGAGTTGTGCGACTTAAATGAAAGTTGGTAGGCATGTTTCGACATCTGAAAGTTGATGTCTATTCAAATTTCGCACGAGTCGCATAAAGTGGCCCTAGTAGCGCCATTATGAGGATGCTTTAAGTACACGCTGTAACCGTCGTGAGCGTTAGATAGGTTTGAGATTGGACGTGGTGAGTTGAAGTTACTCAAGAATATCTTTAGGTTGACGAAGACGCCATTGTCAACACCTCACTGGGTTTGAATGAGGTCGTGTAATAGGGCTACGAGACGCTTGATGTTTCTTCTGTGATACTACATAAAGACTTGGCAGAAATGTAGCCACTGGTCATGATTACTGGGAGCGGTGGTCACGACAATGTACGGTCTCAAGAAAACTGAGCTCCGGACTGTCACGTGTCACCACCGACAGGGAAGACCACAGTGTTCGGCGTATGGCTCTGGCGTATTGTACAGCACCTGCAGCAGCTGTTGACACCACAGTGACACAACGAACTGTTACAGATCGGTAACTTCAAGAACAGTTCCGAGTCACACGCCCTGTAGTGTACATTCCACTGACCCCAAACCACCGCCAATTTCGACTTCAGTGGTATCAAGCGAGAGCTCATCTGAGCCATTGATGGCCGTGTGTTGGTTACAAGGAGACCAGTTGAGGGCCTACAACCAACCAGTCTGCGTGCTAGACACACTCCTGGGGATACGGTCTGGGGTGTGATTTCGTATGACAGCAGAAGCACTCTCTTGGTTATCCCATGCACCCTGACTGCAAAATTGTTCGACAGTCTGGTGATTCGACTTGTTGTGCTGCCATTCGTGAACAGCATTCCAGGAAGTGTTTCCCAACAGTATAACGCTTGCCCTCATACTGCAGTTGTAATGATCTCTGAATGTCGACATGTTGCCTTGTCCTGCTCGCTCACCAGATATGTCTCCAATAGAATACATATGGGACATCATCGTCCGACAACTCCAGTGTCGTCCACAACCTGCGTTTATCGTCCCCGTATTGACCGACCAAGTGCAACAGGCATGGAAGTCTATCCAGCAAATTGGCATCCGGCACATGTACAACACATGCATGCTTGCATTCAGCAGTCTGGAGGTTACACCAGTTATTAATGTACCAGAATTTCATATTTGCAATGGCTTATCTCGCCCTTATATTAAACTGTGGTCTTGCATTGTTAATCACTTAAATATGACAAACGTATTCCCGAAATTTCATTCCTCTGCATTAACAATTTTTTGGTGCTGCAATTTTTTTCCGTCAATGTAATATTTGTTCCCTCTGGGTGAATTACGAATTGCTCGAGCATAAAGGTTGTGACTGCGTGACGTATGGAAGTTTGGATGGTTCCCGCAGGCGTGTTCGGACAGCCGAGGCGACCGCTCACTATAAGGGGAAATCCGATTTGGGTCCCGGTCCATCACAAATTTTCTTTTGTCACAGACAGCTGACGTCAATGCGTAGTTGCAGAATGCGAATCTCTTTCCTAATGTCTAGAAACTAGAACATTAGTTGCAATGAAACAGTAGCGTTAATTTATTTGGTAGTAAAACTATGATTTTCGTCACTGTAGTTGACAATTTGCTTTTTCCATACAATATAAGCTTTCAAGGCCGGCGTTTGATTAAGACTTTCAGGCTGAAGAGCTCTTGTCGACGTATAAAATTACTCACTGAAGTTTTGTTTCCGAATGCGGGAATCTTTGGAGGTAAAATGGCAATTTGTCTCTGTAGTCGGAGATTAAATGTCACGGAATTGTTTTATGTACAGACTCCGGCCTCTCAAACCGGAATTATTTTCGATTACAACGTGAAATAGTAATGACTGTGCTTGAGGTAGCAACTTTAGGCACGATCTATATCGTTACTATTTACTGATAATTAGGCTATATACTGGTAATCAGAAACAACTTTTATACACAGTGAGGCAGCCAGTTTTGTGGGGGACAACTTTTGTGAGCAAATTCCACCAAACTCGAATATCGAATACCAAATACTGTACAACGTGCTTTCGGTCACTGTTTATTAACACATTTCGAATAAATTTAGCTGTCTAAGTTGAAGCAAAAGCTCAAGCTCAACGGACAAAAATTTTTTCACCCCCAGGAGATGTCAAGGAACACCAACTCTAGCCTTGATAATGGACTCAATTATGCCAGGAAGAGTGTTCACAAGTTTCTTCAGGTACTGAATATCCAGCTGAAGCTACTCATTGCTGATTAGATCTTGCAGACCAGCTGAAGCCATTCATTGGTGGTCGGATCTCGTAGAGCTACCAAATTGCAGAAATGCTAACTGCAACATTTCTCCCACTGTCCTAATCCCAGATATTTTCAGTGCGATTAAGGTCGTGCTACCTAGCGGGCCATTCGACGTGCAGTAGGGTGAATGCCCGACAAATAAGGATCGTAGTGTGGAGCTTTTGAAGGCAATTCTTGTCGTCTAGGAAGAGGAAAGCGTCCATAGCATACTCACTATTAAGATGTAGAAGCCACCAAGAATGTCATATAAATATCCCGGTTCATGTTCACGGCAACTTGAATGAGTAGTCACAAGTCGAGCTATGAACAACACTCCCAAGCATCACAAAACCGCTTCCTGACTGAACTGCACGCTCCATACACTGCCAATGAACCTCCTCACTGGTCCATTGGTCCACTCAGATGTAAGACATTGAGTGCACATCGTTTGAAGAGGGTCAAAATCGCGACTCGTGGGACCGCACTACACGCCTCCAGTCAGATACTGCGAGGTTCCTATGACGTCTACTGAAGATATGGAGCTTCGTGATTCTCTGTGGACATTGGCCTTTCGTGAGGTTCCCTTCTGAAAGTTCACCTGGAAAATCGTTGATATGGACGTGCAGTGATTGGCAGCGGCGATTCCAGGCGGGTTCGAAGTCGACTGTTATTCGCAAAACGCGACTCTCGTCTTCGGTCTGTCGGTTAGGATCTTTCTACGATCATTGTTCTTATGCTGTGTTATACAGCTGCAAGTGGTGCTCTTCCTTGTAAATACGTAGGACGGCCCGCATTGAAACACACACACACAGTGTCGAGGATGCATTTACAGTTTTTATCAATATACTCGCAGACATTTTTAAGACCTGTTGTCCAAAAGTTCTGAAAAGAAATACGGCAACAACCAGAAAACATGACTATACACCCAAGTGGTTCACGCCCACTCTGCAGAGGGTTAGAGCATTGGTTATGATTTATTATGATAAATATAAAAATCATGATGCAGACAAAGCTAGTTATATGAAGTTAAAGAGTAAATACAGATCTGAATCAGGTTAGCAAAGTGTGAGGCAAATGACAATTACATTAATAATTCTGACAACAAACGTAAAGCTGCATGGAATGTCGTAAAGACTGAACTGGGGAGAAGTAAGAACTGTAAAAGTGATGACTGTAATGTGAATATCACACCAGATGAATTCAATGCCTATTGCGTTAATGCTTGTGACATAAGTTCCTCTGCTGCAGCTGAGTCAAATAATAAACGTCAACAGGACCTAAAGGAAGGTGTATCTTTCCTACAACATTTGGAACATATTTCTCCTACATGTGAATGGAAAGAGGTCCAGTTAAGTGATATCATGAGATCAATTGCAAAATTAAGAAGTTCAAGAGCAGAAGACAGTTATGGTCTTTGTAATTTTGTAATTAAAAAATAGGAGATATAATAGCATTTCCACTCTGTGTACTTGTAAATTGGATGTTTTATAGTGGTTGTTCCCCAACATGTTTAAAAATGACAGTGGTCACACCATTACACAAAAAAGGAGACAAGTCATGTCCAAGTAATTATCGACCAATTTCTCTTATACCCATTCTATCGAAAGTAATAGAGCATTGCATGCAACTCCAAATCCATAAGCATCTATCTGCGAACAACCTCCTTAGTGATTCTCAATTTGGGTTCAGACCTATGTTATCAACTGTGAAGGCAGTGGAAAATATTATTTCTTTCTGCATTTGAACCCAAACTTCCTGTAAATGCCACACTTGTAGATCTAAGTAAAGCTTTCGATTCTGTCAACCACAGAATTCTATTAAGTAAGCTGTGCTTGTATGGTTTTGAAGGCAAAGTACTATCTCTGATTACGTCTTATCTGAGTGAGAGAAAACAAATAGTACATTTTAACAGAAACAAATCAAACACACTGGGTGTAGCACAAGGTGTGCCACAAGGGTCCGTGCTTGGACCCTTGCTTTTCATAATTTATGTCAATGATTTGTTCAATATGATGCCTTGTAAGTCCATACTATATGCAGACGACACCACCTTTCTTACAGCAGATAGGGCCTTGGACATACTCAAGCACATAAGTGCAGAACAACTCAGAATATCCAGTGTATGGTTCGGAGCAAATGAATTACAAATTAACTACTCTAAAACTGTAAACATTCTATTCAGCCTATGTAACAATGACAACTGTAGTTCCTCAGTTAAGCTTCTTGGCATTCATCTAGACCCAAAATTAACCTGGGAAACTCACACCAATTATTTATGCAAAAAGTTATCCCGAGTCACCTATCTGCTAACTGAGCTCAGGACTTGTGTGACTGGTGAGCTACTGCTAATTGCCTATTATGCCTTTTTTCATAGCCACCTCATGTATGCAGTACTGTTATAGGGCAACACCTCTGGGGCAAAAAGAATTTTTCTTTGGCAGAAAAAGCCCATTAGGTGTATTGCTGGAGTGAGAAACCACGTATCATGTAGAGACTTTTTCAAAGAGTTAAAAATACTGACACTTTCATCACTGTTTATTCTCAGTTGCTTAGTGCACATAAAGGAAATCCAAGAAAGCTATTAACTGCGTGAGTTTGTACATAGTCATTACACACGCTAAAGGTAGATGATGCACATCCCAGTTACTAGGCTTAAAAAACCCAAAACAGTTACACATACACAGGGATACAATTATTTAACATGCTACCACCTACAGCACACAGTGTATCACTGAATGTCTTCAAAAATATTACAAAAAGATGGCTTGGACAAAAAGCATTCTATACAACAGAAGAATTTAAAGTATGTAATAAAAATGATCTAATCTATTAAAACTGCTGTATGACATGACCACCATATTACATGAGCACTTCTGAAAATGTTATTGTATCATGCGGTTGTGCTTTATTTACATAATGTATTTTTACTCAATAGTTAACTGCTGTATGACATGACCACCCTATTACATAAGTTCTCCTGAAAATGTTATTGTACCATGCTGTTGTGCTTTATTTACATTATGCATTTTCCCCAATGGTTAACATGTATTAAGCCTGTCTCATTTATATTTGTTAAAATGTTTTTTCTTAGCATGTGAATCTCCTTTTGTCATTCTGCACGACACATTTATGTTTAATGACTACTAAAAATGTGCAGTATAAAACATATTTACTCATTCAGAATGTTAAAAATGTATGACTTATTTTGTAATTATATAATGTATGTAAAATGACGGCATCAATTGCATGAAAAATGCTTGAAGATGGATCAATAAATCAATAAATCAACACACACACACACAGGCGCACTAGCACACACATACTCAAAACAGACAACTTCATTTACAGTGTACTTATGATCACGTCAAAATCCGATAGCTCATTTCTGCCATTGTGTTGTTACGTCTCGACGTCGAACCATTTTAGTGCGCTCATTTGACACAAGTGATCTTTGGCGAGCCTGCATTAGACGACATATCAATTAACATGAGTCTTCATACCCACTAGTCAGACAAAAAGCAACTTAAGATTCCTATTCTGTAAACCGAATACTAACCAGCCAGATAAATGCACAGCTACATCATACTGGTCAAGATACCTAAAGGTGTGTCGCAGAGGGTATCTCTCGTACAACTAACTGATCCCCTCTTACATGTTCCACTCGTGAATGGTGTGTGGGAGGAATAATTGTCGGTAAGCCTCTGTATTAGCTCCAATTTCTAGAATTTCCTTATCAAGGTCATTTCGTCAGATGTATGTGTAAAGAAGTAACATGTTTCCAACTCTTCCTAGAAACTGGTCATTCGAAATTCCTTACTAACTCTTTTCGTTATATCCAACATCTCTCCTGTAACGTCTGCCATTGGAGTTTGTAGAGCATAACAACAGTGTTTTACTGAATCTGAAATGTCAACAAATCTTAATTACCTTATCGTAGTAGTATTGGCCATTCAAGTATCCTTAAAATATCATAATTTCATAACACTGATTTGCAAGAACTGGTATTTACTTGGCTATTTGTATCTGTTGAATTATACAGTAAACTGACTTTCAGTACAAAGTAATGTCACAGTAAGTGTTATTTAACCAAGGTGCCACATCACCATTGTGATATGTATAGCTCACTTTATTTTCAAGCAGTGATTTATGTGAAATCTCAAATCAAAAGACAGTTTGAGACAACAATGCTGAATAGGAAAGCTTCATATTTTATCAACAAATGTCTTGGAGTTGAGGATCTCCTTGTTTACATGCTTGTGGGTGTCACAGTGTGAACCATATTAAAAAACTGATATAAGCCAATAACAGCCAGATGAATCTAAAGTCTTTCCACTGTATCACTCATTCTTAACAAAATAGACAAGTTAAATGCGATTTATTTGTGCCATAATCTACAATTTTTGATCTTTTAATTCGTTGTATAGAATATGTGAAGTTTATAATTAAATAATTCCTTGAAAATGAAACGTTTTGCATAAATTATTATAGTGCACTTTACAGTTACAACAGTTTTTGTACACAAGATGTAATTAATAGCATAAATGCTTATTGAATAAGTATAATGAAATGTTTCTTCATAGTTTTAACAAACTTTGCAATCTTATTTGTAGTTACAACTGTGCATAGATAACTGTACCATTGTATTTCTAAAAGAACAGACACCATTTTTGATCCAACTGACACTACAAATTAACATACAAAGGAATTACAGATCTTGGCTGCAAGTGGACATTGATTGAAATCAATGGGAAAAGTTGAAAATTTGTGATGGACTGCAATTCGAACTCGGGTCTCCTGCTCACTAGCCAGATGCTCTGACCACTGAGCAACCCAGGTATAGTAGTCTTGCAACTGCACAGACTACCCTAGCATGCCTACCATCAGACCCAAATGCTCAGCTTATCCACTCACTACAGATGTTGTGCCCCTTGCCCATTGTCCATTGTCCTTATTACTCATAGCATTTTGCTGATTCCCATAAGAATTTGGGCCTGGTGTGCTTCCTGCACTGAAGAGACATTTTGTCATTTTGTATTAATTGTATATATGTGTGGCGTCAATTCTTTTGGTCATGTCTGAAATAACAGACACCATTTTTGATCTAGCAGTCATTATGAATTAACATCCAAAGGAACTGCAGACTTCGGCTGGAAGTGGGCTTTGATTGAAATCAACGGGGAAAGTTGGAAATTTGTGCAACTTCATGCTAGGGTTGTCGGTGCAGTTGCAATGACCAATGTGTCTAGATGGCTCAGTGGTCACAGCGCTTGTCTATCTGGCTTTGAATCCCGATCTGGCACAAATTTTCAACTTTCTCCATTGATTTAAATCAACGTCCCCTTGCATCCAAGCTCTGTAATTCCTTCATGTGTTAAATACACCATTCTCTATCTCAGTTTGTAATATTGTCAACCATAAATTTGGCGCCATGTCACAGATTTTGCGGCCCCTCCCGCCAGAGGTTCGAGTCCTCACTCAGGCACAGGCGTGTGTGTTGTTCTTAGCATAAGTTAGTTTAAGTAATGTGTAAGTCTAGGGACCAATGACCTCAGCAGTGGTCCCTTATGAATTCATACACATTTGAACATTTTGAACCATAAATTCTTCGGGGGAACGGCACTTGTGCAATAACAGGCTGTACAGAAATGTTTTCAGATAGCCTGTCTCCCTATCAGATATGAAGGTGCAATAAATGGTACACCTCATGTATGGTCTGCAGAACAACAAGACATTATTGACTTGGCTTAAGCATGTAGTCCATAATATTTCCATGCTGATTTCATTAAATCTTTTAATTAATCAGTTTCTCCTGTTATCAATGTGGAGAGAGAAGTTTGTATTCAGATAATAGTACATGTATATCCACAGAAATTATACTGCAGTTTTTCACTTTCATAGAATTTCTGTGCAGCCAAAAACTAATTTAGGCAATGATTATTCAGAATCTGTTGATTATCCTTCAATAATTACCCTACCCCAGTACTACAGTAAACTGTAGTTTACTGTGGAAACCAAACCATGTGTTATTCATTGCGAATCTTTACATTATTGAGAGATGAAGGCTATGTTACAGACAGACTAAAAAGAACTGTGATCCTGCTGGTTTCCAGGTCCATACTCACTGGACCAACAGAACTAGCTGGGATTTTGCTATTATAATAAGACAAACTGACGTTTTTGGCCGTAAAGGGGCCGCAAGCGCAAGTCAGCAGATATGTCCAATCAGTGAGTGTTCCATGAAAGTTGTGGATGGATCTTCTAATGTCTCTTCAGCCACCTGTCCTAATACCTTTCAGGTATGACCAAATTCTAGAACTAGTCTTCTACCCTTAAGCATATAAATTTCGAGAAAATGAAGAAGGCATAGCTGAATTAATTGTACTTAGCTTATTTATAATGAAGTTTTGACGATAGTCCCCCAGGCAGCTGCTTCTTCTTCTTGTGAAAACTTGTAAAAATAGGTTTTGGTAGTACTTTTAAGTTGATGTTTGCCTTTAAATAAATAGTCTAGGCCATGCTTTTATTTTCCAAAAAATGGTTTAATAGTAGATTCTGATACACTTTCACAACAGATTACAGTATTCACAAATATTAGTGATGACAACAGTTTATAGAGTGACCCTCGACACACATCCACTTCCTGGGATCCCTGATAACTAAGTGTATCATCTGCGTTGATACACCAAAGGCCTTGTAAAATCTCTGTGTTCAGGCTGGAGTTGTTATTCCAGTTTTTGTTTGCATACTTTTGATACAGGTTAATACCATTACAAAAACTAGACAAATGTGAACATACGGTTTAGACTAACACTTGTGGTAATTACTGGTAATTATTTAAGGGAGTATGGCGTTTATATTCTGATGAGAAAGGTGTACTTAATTTGATTTGGGGGTGTTTACCACTCTGATTGACAAACAGGCATTTTGCAGCTTTGAGTTCTTCTATGAATAGGTTACATCTGTTTAATTTTATCTGTCAGGATTTACAAATAATAGAAGTAATTTTGGTGTGAACACTTTAGAGAATCAACTATGCTTTTGAATTCAAAATTATGACACAATTTTCACATTTCAAATTCGGTTATTTTTTGTTTGGGTAGAAGTGACAAAAACTAGGAAGCATTTCAGTGTCTCTGTCTCCAAAGTTTTCAGATGTGACATACAATTCCAAAAGATAATTTAATTATTAACATTACTGCACAATTTATAATTTTCATATTTCAGTTTGTTATTGAAATTAACATGGCTATTTGTATGACATTAGTGCTCAGAGGTTTATTTATATGTGATATAAATTTTTAAGGTTTCAAAATTTATGTTTTCTTGACGATTGTATAGTTGCAAACTTGGTTGTAAGTTTACATTGAAGATAACTTTCAACAAGTTGTAAAATCCATATTATATTTCTTGTCTATAGAGCTTATAGGATGACTACAGATGTCTGTCGAAATATTGTGTGAACAGTTTGAACTGATTGTAAAGATGAACTAGAAAGTTTTACTGAATCTACTGATATCATATCCATGATGTTATAACCTGAATCTCTGACATTAATGGATATTACTTCCACTGTCATGCACTCAGAAGTGAACATTTGTGCAATCTTCCAGTGATAATTAAAGTACCTCACATGTGGCATAACAGCAAAGTTTCTCTGCTTCTGAGGGTCTCTCCCCTAGTATCCTACAAAATTATTTTCATGCATGACAACACAATCAGTTGCCAGCATGAGTTCTTTATCTTGCCAAGTGAATTATTTAACAGAAAAAATTTTTGCTTTTTGTAGTGCACTGTCTTCCCATGCTACAAGAGACACACACACATACACACATAAAGAATGTTCTTCTTTAAAGTGACTTTTATGTTTGTAGAATGAAGGCTTTCACGACCGGGTGACATGGCTGTTGATATACTTTCCGGGATGTGAGGTCGTGGTCCAAGAACTTTTCTGCTCCTTACGTTTCGTCCAGGACTGAGCTGGACTTCCTCAGAGGCGCTGCTCTGCTGAGTCTTGCCGACTGACTGGTCGGGTTTTTTTTTTTTTTTTTTTTTACTTTATTGTAATTTTAAAACCTGTACAATTCAGGTTGGCTGGCAGCGGCACACAAACGCCGCTCTTCAGCCATAGCGATTTACAAGAGTATAAAAACAAGGTGAATAACAATGAACAAAGTGACGGGCAAAAGAGAGAGGTCACATAGACATAAAAAACACGGTGTCGTTCACATGTGACGATAACAACACTGAAAAGACGTGGGCACGGCGCACAAATCACTGATGAGTTCGACGACACAAGTGAACTTAGGAGTGGGACGGCGGACACCAAAAACACTATACGACGTCACACACACGAGACACAAAAGGCGACGATCTCCGGCGCGCGAAAGTTCACTAGACGTGTGCGAGTCCGGGGACCTGCCAAGAGAGGAGGAGGAGGAAGGGGAGTGGGAGAGCGAGAGGGGAGAGCAGAGATGCCACGGGCAGGGGAGATAGGGGGGAGGGAGGAAGGGGGAGAGGAAGCCCGGGGGAAGAGGAGGAAGGGAGGGGACAGGGAGATGGAAAAAGAAGGGAAGAGAAGAGAAGGGAGGGAGGGTGCCGAAAGGAAAGGACACGGGGAACTGGTCGGGTGTCTGAGAGGGACTTATATACTGTGAGAAAGGGGGGCGTGGTTCAGGTGACACGTGATGAGCAGTGATAATCCATAGCAAAAATAAGGTTGACTATCGATTACCACCTTGTCAAAGATAAAAATTGTTAGCAATTTTGTAGAGCCACTGTCCATATATCGCTAAGTTTCATAGCCTCCTCTTTCCTATTAAAATTATCGTGATGTTTATAAATTTCAATAGCTTCTCTATATAGCCGTGGATAGTAATTTAACATTGTAGATAAAACTTCGGTATCCGAAAACTTCACTTGGTGGTTGCCTGGTTGAATAGCGTGTTCCGCTACAGCTGATTTTTCCATTTTTCCAAGTCGACAAAGACTTTTATGCTCTTTCAGTCGTGTGTATACACTTCTTTTGGTAGTACCAATGTAAACTTTACCACAGGTACATGGAATTTTATACACACCACATGTCGACAGGGGACAGCGTTTATCCTTCACAGATCATAGTATTTGACTTATTTTCTTTGTTGGTTTAAAGACCGGTTTTATGTCATGTTTTCGTAAAATCTTACCGATCCGATCTGTTACTTTTTTAATAAAAGGGAGAACTACTGTATTTTTCTGTCGTTGTGGTTCATTCTTATCTTTTGGTTTTCTGTTCCTTGGACGCAAAATTCTGTTTAGCTCTTTTCTTGAGTAGCCGTTTTTTTTTCAAAAGCCTGCTTCAGATGTTTCTCTTCAGCATCCAAATGTTCAGGTGTACATATCCGTTCCGCTCGATCGACAAGACGACACCCCTTTTTTGTTGTGGATGTGTCTTCCCAAATATTTTTTTGCCAGTATCCTCAAAACTCCATGTCCTATCAAATCATCAGTCTGTCAGATTCTATCATTCTGCTACAGTGTTCTTCATACCAGCACCTATGGTTTCCTTCAAAATATTGTATGTTACACATTTTCTTAATTTTCAAAATATATGTTTTATCATCAATGTTACTGAAATTCACCTTGTACTGATGTTTAAATTTAATATTGGCTTCAATATCTGATTTGACAATGAACCATAATGTCTTTGTATTGTTTTATGTTTCGTAACAAGCATATTTTACTAATATTTTATGTACCATTCTTATGCACATTTTGTGGTTGTTTGATATCCATAACAAAATCGGAATCGTAGTTGATTTTCAGCTCATTATTTAACAGACTCTTCTGGCACTAGAGATTTTTATCACTTGGCTATTCTTTTACGGTTTTTTTCTTTTTTTACCACATGTTAGGAGAAATATTCCATTACATACTCCAAAACAATTAAAGAAGGAAGCAAAATGCTCAGTTCATGGATTAAAGGGGTGCAAATACCAGCATATTTCTGTTGCCAAAATCCCTTTTTGTACATATTTTTAAGATCCTAGTGTGTCAGTTTTTGTAAGTTCAATAAACAGAGCTGAGTGCTCAGATATTCTCAAATAGAGGCAAAAGTTATTAGAATTATGAGTTTGATAATTAATGAGGAATTTATCTACATTAATTGTGGAGTGTTTTTTAGTACCTTTGAAAAAGTTTAACATATAATCAGATATCTGAATTAATCATGATTTTTTTAAACTTACTGCTTTTAACTGATATATTTAAAATGGAATCTGTTGAAATCAAAATCTTCTTCTGTCTCTCTTCCTGCAGTTTTGCAGTGATACTGAAATTTATTTCAGACAGTGTTAGCTACGTAGTTCCATAAATACTGTACAATGATTTACCCACAGCACAGATCATTTAATTCTTTAGAATGACTGCCAGAAACAAAGTTTTTAATTTACACTAATGAAATTACTCTTTACTGGAGCAGGGCCTCCATGATATCTATCATTTCTACAGAAACTGCTATTGGCCTCAAAAGCATCACTTTTGTTTAACAGTTGTATGTAATTATTTGATATTCATTGTTCATTTAAGTAGATAACATTGGTATTTATACCATTTAAGAATGTGTTTGAAAATTCTGTATTCAAACAAAACACTTTTATTCCAAGCAGAAAACATTTTTGTGTTCAAATATGTTCTGAGGTGGGTGTTTTCTTCAGTTATATTTACACTTATTTTCGACTGTCACTTATGTATTATGACCCCTATTAGGTTGTTTGTTTTCATTGTTATAGACAATTTTATTAGCATCTATGAGTATTTTTCTAAATAGCATGACCCTAAATATAAATATTTATTTATTTGTTTTTGTCTATATAGATGTCTTTTTCAGTACATACATTGTACACAAGATGTTGGACAGTAAACCTTTTTAGCTCTTGGTTTTACAACCATCAAACATACATCATTTAAATTTTTATAACAGATTGAATCTATACAGATAATAACTACAAATTTGTTTAAATACTGTATATTTATAACTTATTTCTACAATTCTACATCTACATCCATACTCCGCAAGCCACCTGACTGTGCGTGGCGGAGGGTACTTTGAGTACCTCTAACAGTTCTCCCTTCTATTCCAATCTCGTGTTGTTTGTGAAAAGAAAGTTGTTTGTATGCCTCTGTGTGGGCTACAATCTCTCTGATTTTATCCTCATGGTATCTTCGTGAGATATACATAGGAGGGAGCAATATACTGCTTGACTCCTCGGTAAAGGTATGTTCTAGAAACTTCAACAAAAGACCGTACAGAGCTACTGAGCGTCTCTCCTGCAAAGTCTTCCACTGGAGTTTATCTATCATCTCCATAACGCTTTTGCTTGACTCCTCGGTAAAGGTATGTTCTAGAAACTTCAACAAAAGACCGTACAGAGCTACTGAGCGTCTCTCCTGCAAAGTCTTCCACTGGAGTTTATCTATCATCTCCATAACGCTTTTGCGATTACTAAATGATCCTGTAATGAAGCGCGCTGCTCTCCATTGGATCTTCTCTATCTCTTCAATCAACCCTATCTGGTACGGATCCCACACTGATGAGCAATATTCAAGCAGTGGGCGAACAAGTGTACTGTAACCTACTTCCTTTGTTTTCGGATTGCATTTCCTTAGGATTCTTCCAATGAATCTCAGTCTGGCATCTGTTTTAACGAAGATCAACTGCATATGATCATTCAATTTTAAATCACTCCTAATGCCTACTCCCAGATAATTTATGGAATTAACTGCTTCCAGTTGCTGACCTACTATATTGCTGCTAAATGATAAAGGATCTTTCTTTCTATGTATTCGCAGCACATTACACTTGTCTACATTGAGATTCAATTGCCATTCCCTGCACCATGCATCAATTCGTTGCAGATTCTCCTGCATTTCAGTACAATTTTCCATTGTTACAACCTCTCAATATACCACAGCATCATCCGCAAAAAGCCTCAGTGAACTTCCAATGTTATCCACAAGGTCATTTATGTATATTGTGAATAGCAACGGTCCTATGACACTCCCCTGGGGCACACCTGAAATCACTCTTACTTCGGAAGACTTCTCTCCATTGAGAATGAAATGCTGCGTTCTGTTATCTAGGAACTCTTCAATCCAATCACACAATTGGTCTGATAGTCCATATGCTCTTACTTTGTTCATTAAACGACTGTGGGGAACTGTATCGAACGCCTTGCGGAAGTCAAGAAACACCGTATCTACCTGGGAACCCGTGTCTATGGCCCTCTGAGTCTCGTGGACGAATAGCGCGAATTGGGTTTCACACGATCGTCTTTTTCGAAACCCATGCTGATTCCTACGGAGTAGATTTTGTAGTCTCCAGAAAAGCCATTATTCTCGAACATAATACGTGTCCCGAAATTCTACAACTGATCGACGTTAGAGATGTAGGTCTATAGTTCAGCACATCTGCTCGACGTCCCTTCTTAAAAACGGGGATGACCTGTGCCCTTTTCCAATTAAAGGTATGAATTACTTATTTTCTTGCATAAGATACTCTGAGATTGAATAGTTGCAGTTTTGCAGTAGGTAGGCTGTCACAGACTTTTTAAAGTTTTGTAGTTCAGAATTATTTCCTTTACAGTTTGTTTTAATGGTAGTGGATACATTGTACGGTATAGAGAGTAGAGTGATAAGTCTACTGCATTTTGTGTCTTGTTTGTACCCTTTCATGTGAAGTAGACTATTACAACGTTGTTCTGCTTTTGGGAAACTGTGTTCTTTCACAGATATTTCAAATAATTTTGCGAATTGATTTTTTTTTTCAGCTATAATTATTTCTATTGGAGCAATGTATCCTCCTGGCACCATCCTATACTTTCAACCTTGAATTTCTTTATATGCCTCACTTAGTATTATTTCCAAAAAACATTCTTTTTAATTATTAGCTACTTATTTTTTCAGTACATTCTGGTACTACACAAATCTTTAAAGTTGTTTTCCAGTAGTTGTACAACTTTTATCTGTGTTGTTTAGTTATTGTGACAATTACCATCTTAATAGCTGAAAGTGATACCATCTGAACAGAAATTTTTGTTGTATCGTTTTTCGTATAAAGACATTTGTAATAGTCAATATCATCCAAAAAAAATTTCTAAATAATATCATATTCGGCATATTCCTGCATTAACTTTCTATTGTTTGTGTTTGAAACTCTCAGATTTTCTCACTCCATCTGAGATTTTATTTACATTTTCCTTCTTCATATCTTCAATGTTTGCTTCAATTCCTGTAGTGCCTCTTTTAAATAATTTTACCTTTCATTGGCATCTAAATAATATTCACTTTTCAAGATGCTAAACGTTTTGGTTAATTTGAACTATCAGCAGCATACTTCTGCACTCTTAAAAGAATTCTCTTGATCCACATTTTGGGCTTTCTGCTTGTTGAGATTGATTTTTCTAGCCTTTTATCTATTTCTTCCATTACAGAAGAATGTTGAGGGCTCTAAGGTAAGGAGTGAGGAGGTTTTCCACAGAACTGGTAGGGAAAGGAATATATGGAAAACACTGACAACAAGAAGAGACAGGATTATAGGATGTCTGTTAAGAGACCAGGGAATAACCTTATGGTACTATAGGGAGCTGCAGAGGGTAAAACCTGCAGAGAAAGTCAGAGATTGGAATACACACAGCATATAATTGAGGACATAGGTTGCAATTTATACTTTGAGATTAAAGAGGAATTTGTGGTGGGCCACACATAGGTTGCAATTTATACTCTGAGATGAAAGAGGAATTTGTGGTGGGCCACATCAAACCAGTCAGAAAACATATGATTTAAAGAGAATCTACTTTTAATTTGATTCTTACTAAAATTCAAAAATGTTTTAAAAATCTCATATGCTACAGATTTTTACTGCTAAACAAAATATAGTCACTCAAGGTATTAGTGCAATTTTTTCCTTACCAAGTAAATTACTATTTGTTTTGTTCTGGAAGAATGTGTTAAAATCAAATGTGTTGTCCTTATCAGCAAACGTCGTCTGTCATTTGTATTACCACATTCAAAGTTTACTACTGAAGTGGTGGTATTCGCTGTCATATATCGATTTCTGTAACACTACGCAGAGGTTTTCTACCTCCTTATAAGAATATAAGCATATTGGTGCACAAAGGTGAATTATTTTCGTAAAACGTATTCCTTTATTTCTAAGTGCAGTTACGTTATTCTTTCTAAGATTCATCCGATATCTGTAATCCACTTTCTTTATTTTCGTGTCAGTAAATTCCTCCCGGTTTTCTTCTGCAATACAATAAAAGACACGATTTTAATTCTGTTTGGTGTTTGTTTTAATAAAAAGAAGTAAAAGCAGTTGGATTTCTAAGATGTATGTTATTGTTTAGTCAGTTAAACTTCGAGTAGCATGGTAATGGTGTTCAGTAAGTGGTTGTCTCTCATGGCTTACAGCAAGGGTGTCCAATCCGCAGCCTGCTGGCCGCATGCCGCCCAAAGCAAGTATCAGTGTGGCCCAAAGCAAATAACAATATGGCCCAAGAAATGAGCGTCTATCACACAATCGGTTTTTTAAATTAAAAAGATCCGTAATATTCCGTCTATGTAAACTTATGATAAACTGAATATTTTCAATTTGAGGCTCCCGCCACACTTTGATATTCTTTCATTGGTCCATCCTACTTTGTTTTCCTAAACATCTTTTGTTAATGTCAAGTATATTTTCTGTAACCCAAAAATACTCCCTTTCTTCCAATGTATCCCAGGTAAGCTAAAAGGTTGGAGACCCTGACCTAAGGCCATTGCCTGAGCTCCCCCATCTATTACTCCCATCAGCCTTTTACTCGAGCCAGACTACCGACAACCTAGGAACTCGTGCAGAGCAATATAGACTCCGACAGTCCTACCCAAGATTCACCACTGCCCAAAAAGTTTCCCGAGACACGTGGAGTATGCTAAACTTCGACAGAACTATGTTCACAGCAGCTCGGCCTAAGGCAGAGTGCTGGGATCAAAATGACATTTCATCTGTTGATGACATGCCTGCATATCCTTGCAATCAATATCGTTATTTAGTAATCAGTCAGTCTGTGTCTGATTTGTTGACTTCTAATGCATTCATTTCTCGAGAGGTTGCATACATTCACTCACCACCCTCTCTGTTGTTCTCCATAAACTGATTCATTTGTGTGCAAGACTACTTTGGATATTAGAATCTGTTCTAATCAACCCTCTTAATCGATTCTACGAACTTATTAAGATATCTCCCCATAGTTCTTGAAGAAGTACCTTTTGCAGGCTAAAATGTGATCATGATAACAAAAAGTCAGTATATATATCGACACCATGAACACCCAGACCGAATGTTACCTTACAGATACTCCAGTACGTCCACGACAGTCAGGTACGTTGATGTCTGAGTACATTATGACTATTGGGTGTGTCTAACATTGGTGGAACTTTACGGGTGGATATCACAAAACAGTATTCCCAGAGGAAGTGGATGTGCAGCTCACCGCCATCTTTTGGACTTTGAGAAAAGTCGAACCATTGGCATGGTGAACTTGACAGCAGCGTACCGACACATCACACAGCCTTCAGTGACTGCAGAACGTGTGGTGATGTGGTAGACTGAGAACAACAGTGTATCTAGAAGAGTAAGCACACGTCCTTCAGGAAGGGCTGAACCACGAGAGGACCATAGGCCTTTTCGATTGGCTCTTGAAACAAACAGGTGACAACGGGTAAATCTGGGCGTAGGTTACAGGCAGAGTGTCACCACAAACGGCCGTGAACAGATTTCTGGAAACTGGGTTAAGATCTCGAGTTGCCAGGTGTCGTTTAGCGCAGAAGTCAAGCCACAGACAACAGAGATTTTCTTTGTGTAGTGCCAGAGTCAACTGGGTCTTCAGGTAAGATTCTGGGGTGTTCAGCGATATCTCATTTCCGTTTGTGGCGGTCAAATCAAAGCCAATTTCTCTGTAAACATTATGGTACAAGGTTACTGGAAGCAGCTATTCTCAGACCATATTTCTCCAATCCCTGGAATCATGGAGTGGGGGAGCGTGTCTGGGACTTGATTGGCAGACAGATACCTTCTTATGAGCCCCCAGTCGCAATCATAATGCAGTAGCACAACATCTGTTTCAACAATTATAACAAATTCCTTAAGATGACATTCGTAGGCTGTTTGCTTCCATGGTACAACGAATGCAAGAGTTTATTTGTGTCTGTGGGAGTTAACACCGAGTTACACCTCATTCTGATGCTGATGACAGACATCTGTTTCTAGAGGAATGAAATTATTTTTTTTAGATTTGGTGGCTCTCCCTCCGGTCTAGATAAAAAGCTGTGAGGGACATGGATGGAAGTATCAGTACAATATCCAAAGAAACACCCCCTACAGGCGAGAGTATTATATCCCTAGTGATTAACTGCCGAACATTCGCAACAAAGTGTCAGAGTTTGAAGCATTGCTGAAGAGCTGTGGAGTTCGCAACACTACAACAGAAAGCTGGTTACAACCCACAATTGATAGCAGTGAGATTTTTGGGAGAAACTAAAGCGTTCATCGAAAGGATAGGCTAATGGTAAATGCCAGTGGTATCTTTGTCGCAGTAGACAAGAAAGTCAAATACAGTGAGACATAAATTGAAACTGCGCGCGAGATTGTCTGGGCAAAACTCAGTATGGAGGGTTGGTGTAAACGTGTAGTTGAATCCACCTCCAAATGTAATCGACAGGTTTAGTGAAAACCTAAGTTCATTAGTACGTAAGTGAGCCTATCATACTGTCATGATTAGAGGAAACTTTAATCATCCAACAATCACCTAGGAAAAATTACAGTAAGTGGTGGGCTAACAAGACGTCCTACGAAATATTATTAAATTCGTTCTCTGAAATCTACCTAGAACAGATTGTTCGGAAGCTCACTTAGATCTAAGTGAAACATATAGACCTACTCTCTTTAAAGATGTCCACACAGAAATTGGTATAAGTGAACATGAGGCAGTTGTAATAACAATAATTATCAGTATACATAGGGCAACTAAAACAACTAGAGGGAATTAAATGCTATGGAAACTAGACAGACAGGCAGTAGTGCTGTATCTCAGTAAGGAACTCGTAACATTTAGCTTTGGAGAGAAGCATGTAGAATGTCGCTCGGGTTTAGAAGAATAGTTGAAGATGCACTTCATAGATATGTATCTATTACAACAGTTCATGATGGGAGAGACCCTACGTGGTATACAGTCACTATATAGAAACCTCTACGGAGGCAGAGAGTATTGTATAATAGTTGTAAAACAAAAGCATAGGGCTACAGACAGGAAGGCGCTGAATGAACCGCATTTGGCTGTCAAGAGAGCAATGCGCAAAGCGTTCAACTACTGTCATAGCAGAATATTATTGAAGGATCTCTCACAAACCCAAAGAAGTCCTGGTCATGCACTCTAAGACAAAAAAAGGAAATAAATAATTACTACGCACCACGAAAGAGTTACGCAAATTGGTCACATACAGATATTCATACAGATATCGAAGGAAAATGCAAATTTATAAACTTTAATTATAAACTTTGCCGTACGATGGATGAATGTGTGATGCTGTAGCGAAATTTCACTACGCAGCTGGCAAGGAGAGTAAAGGCTTTGCGAATTTCATTCTGTGTACTCAGTTGGACAGCAACTATGACCCACAGACCGGTGCGTGGACCATAACACAGATGTCAGCTTTTGAGAGAGGACGTGTAGTTGGGCTCAAAGAATCCGGTGGGAGTAGTTAGAGAATCGCTCGACATTTGAATAGGAGTGATGCTGCTGTTTGAAGATGTTAGCAGGAATAGGTGAACCATGGCCGAACACCGCATTAAGAAGGAAGCAGTTGATCTATAGAGACGACAGAATAAGAGGACTCAGCAATTGTCCAGGAGCCGTTCAGAACTCCGGATACATCATTTTCATCAATTCGACGTGTAACTGGTGCTACAGTGACCACGAGGATTGTTAATGGGCGGCTCACAGAAACGAGATTGACTCACGGCGCGCCTTGCACAGACTACCACTGACCTCTGTGCACCAACAAGCACGTTTGCAGTGGTGTCGGTCACATTCGCCCTATAATCTCATTGAATGTAATAGAATTGTGTCGAATGGTGAGTCCCACTTCGAATTTTGCCCCGATGACCAGCGAAGACGTGTCCTGAGCCACCACAGACAGCGGTGGGTTAACACCCTGATTGTCGCCCGCCATACGGACCAAAAAGCAAGAATGATGGTCTGGGGTGGCACTCCATTTCATAACAGGACCCCTCTGGTTGTTATTCGCGGAACTCTTACAGCAGAGCATTACGTCGCCGATGTTGTGTGCCTAAGGAAGATAGTACGCGCCTACATACGACGAGAATTTCTACTGTTTGTCTTCATGCTCGCCAAACCCCACCTACGCCAGCAATGTCGCCGGCTCTCCCCAGCTGAGAACATTAGGAGAATTATGGGCAGATCCCCCTCCCCCCAACCACATCGGGATTTTGACGACCTAACGCGCCAACTGGAAAGAGATTGGTAAGGTGCCCCTCAAGAGCGCATCTAATAAATCTGTCAATCAATTCCAACCCGAATAACAGCTTGCATAAGGGCCACATGTCGACCAACTCGTACTCAGCTACTCAATTTGTGAAGCTCTTTCTCTTCAATAAATCATCCATTTTTTCTGAAATTGTAATCACTTATATGTCGGTACATGTAAATCACATCTAATGATTTCCGGATATTTCTTACATGGTGTGTCTGTTTGTTTTTCTTTTTTCTTAAAGTGTATGTAAAGGCTGTGAATGGTACCAAATATCCAGACATTCATGAGCGAGCCAGGGAAGGAAACTGCTGAGGTTAGTAAAGAAATGGATGAAACTCTGACTCCGTTTGCAAATGTTTCTTTAGAAATGAAATGTTCGAGTATAATGACTTTTCTGGAGACTAGAAATCTACTCTGTAGGAATCAGCATGGGTTTCGAAAAAGACGGTCGTGTGAAACCCAGCTCGCGCTATTCGTCCACGAGACTCAGAAGGCCATAGACACGGGTTCACAGGTAGATGCCGTGTTTCTTTACTTCCGCAAGGCGTCGATACAGTTCGCCGCAGTCGTTTAATCAACAAAGTAAGGGCATATGGACTATCAGACCAATTGTGTGATTGGATTGAAGAGTTCCTAGATAACAGAACGCAGCATGTCATTCTCAATGGAGAGAAGTCTTCCGAAGTAAGAGTGATTTCAGGTGTGCCCCAGGGGAGTGTCATAGGACCGTTGCTATTCACAATATACATAAATGACCTTGTGGATAACATTGGAAGTTCACTGAGGCTTTTTGCGGATGATGCTGTGGTATATCGAGAGGTTGTAACAATGGAAAATTGTACTGAAATGCAGGAGAATCTGCAACGAATTGATGCATGGTGCAGGGAATGGCAATTGAATCTCAATGTAGACAAGTGTAATGTGTTGCGAATACATAGAAAGAAAGATCCTTTATCATTTAGCTACAATATAGCAGGTCAGCAACTGGAAGCAGTTAATTCCATAAATTATCTGGGAGTAGGCATTAGGAGTGATTTAAAATTGAATGATCATATGCAGTTGATCTTCGTTAAAACAGATGCCAGACTGAGATTTATTGGAAGAATCCTAAGGAAATGCAATCCGAAAACAAAGGAAGTAGGTTACAGTACACTTGTTCGCCCACTGCTTGAATATTGCTCATCAGTGTGGGATCCGTACCAGATAGGGTTGATAGAAGAGATAGAGAAGATCCAACGGAGAGCAGCGCGCTTCGTTACAGGATCATTTAGTAATCGCGAAAGCGTTACGGAGATGATAGATAAACTACAGTGGAAGACTTTGCAGGAGAGACGCTCAGTAGCTCGGTACGGGCTTTTGTTAAAGTTTCGAGAACATACCTTCACCAAAGAGTCAAGCAGTATATTGCTCCCTCCTACGTATATCTCCCGAAGAGACCATGAGGATAAAATCAGAGAGATTAGAGCCCACACAGAAGCATACCGACAATCCTTCTTTCCACGAACAATACGAGACTGGAATAGAAGGGAGAACCTATGGAGGTACTCAAGGTACCCTCCGCCACCGTCAGGTGGCTTGCGGAGTATGGATGTAGGTGCAGATGTAGAAAATTCAGGGTTACTGCTCCAATTTAATTCTCGTACCACTGCAAAGATGACTGGCGTAGGTATTAGTGTCAGTGATGTTGACAAACAACTAAAATCGCTAAAACTGAACAAAGCTTCAGGGGTCGATGAAAGCCCTGTCGGATTCTATACCGAATTTGAGGCTGTATTAGTTCCCCTTAAGCATAATCTACCGTAGACCCCTGAACAAAAAACCGTGTCAAGTAGTTAGGTGAAAGCACAGTTTACACCTGTCAACAATATCCAATATCCTCGACATCCAGGCCGGCCTTTGTGACCGAATGGTTCTTGGCGCTTCAGTCAGGAACCGCGCGACTGCTACGGTCACAGGTTCGAATCCTGCCTCGGGTATGGATGTGTGTGATGTCCTTAGGTTAGTTGGGTTTAAGTAGTTCTAAGTTATAGGGGACTGATGATCTCAGATGTTAAGTCCCATAGTGCTAAGAGCCATTTGAACCATTTTTCGACATTCACGTTTTTTAGAATCTTAGAACATATTTTGACTTAAAATGTAATGAGGTATTCCGTACATCTCAACCAGCATGGAATCTGAAAACATCGCCTGTGTGAAACCCAACTTGCCCTTTCCTTACACGACGTACTTAAAGCTGTAGACCAAGGAAGTCCAGTAGCTACAGTATTTCTCGATTTCCGAAAAGAATTTGACTCAGTACCACTGTTATAACTGCTGTCAAAAGTAGTATCGCAAGAGGGACCAAGCGAAATTTCCTTGTCTGGATTGAGGACATCTTCGTAGGCAGGGTGCAGCATGTTATCTTGGATGGAGAGTCATCGACAGATGTTGAAGTAACTTCTGGTGTGTCCCAGAGAAGTGTAGGAGACCTTTGCTGCTGGTGTTGTATATTAATGAATTTACAGACGCTATTAATAATAACCTCAGACTTTTCAAAGATGATGCTGTTTTTTAAGATGACGACGAACGAATCGTCGCCAATGTGAATGACTGGTGGCCAATGCTAAATAGAAACATACAAATCTCTTCTTTTCATATACAGCAGGTTTGTCAGTGAAGTCGATAAGGAGCTGGCTGCATGGTCTGGGTCTACAACGACTAAAATTATTAGAAGTCGTTGGTAAAAAATAATATATTGTACTTAACTGGTGGTACAGGAGTCTTCATAGTCAGGAGGAATATAATTATAAACAGAGAGCTATAGAGGCATCACATAGGCCATTCTTTAACTAAGCGCCTTATCAGAGGTTGCTTCCTATCAGCTGAAGGCTATACTACTTTCCTACTTGACTAGCTTGCTGTCCAAGTATCGAGAGGGTACGTTTCTGGATGAGGTATCGAATATATTGCTTCCCCCTACTTATATCTCACGAGGAGATCACGAATGTAAAATTACAGAGCTTCGAGCGCGCACGGAGGCTTTGCGACAGTCGTTCTTCCCGCGAACCATACGCGGCTGGAACGTGAAAGGGAGGTAACGACAGTGGCACATACAGTGCCCTCCGCCTCACACCGTTGGGTGGCTTGCGGAGTATAAATGTAGATGTAGATGTGGACGTCCCGAGCAAGAGTGGCCGTGCGCACGTTAGAGACATGTTGCAAGCCGCGGAACGGCGCTGGTCTCGACTCACTGGTCCAGCGATACTAGTACGGACCGCGGTCGATAACTGCACCCCTAACAAGTGTGGTATCGAACGTTGATACCACACTGTTATCATGTACTCTTTGAAAAAATCACACAAACATACAGTCGGATCTTGATAAGATTTCGAAGCGCTGCAAAGACTGGCAACTTACTTTAAATGTTCATAAGTGTAAAACTGTGCACTTTACGAAACAAAAAAACATACTATTCTATGACTACAATATCAACGAGTCACAACTGGAGTCAGTCAAATCGTACAAATATCTGGGTACAACACATAGCAGGGATGTGAAATGGAGCAACCACATAGACTCAACTTCCTGGCAGATTAAAACTGTGTGCCCGACCGAGACTCGAACTCGGGACCTTTGCCTTTCGCGGGCAAGTGCTCTACCAACTGAGCTACCGAAGCACGACTCACGCCCGGTCCTCTAACAGCTTTACGTCTGCCAGTATCTCGTCTCTTACCTTCCAAACTTTACAGAAGCTCTCCTGCGAACCTTGCAGAACTAGCACTCCTGAAAGCAAGGATATTGCGGAGACATGGCTTAGCCACAGCCTGGGGGATGTTTCCAGAATGAGATTTCACTCTGCAGCGGAGTGTGCGCTGATATGAAACTTCGCAGGAAAGCTTCTGTAAAGTTTGGAAGGTAGGAGACGAGATACTGGCAGAAGTAAAGCTGTGAGGACCGGGCGTGAGTCGTGCTTCGGTAGCTCAGCTGGTAGAGCACTTGCCCGCGAAAGGCAAAGGTCCCGAGTTCGAGTCTCGGTCGGGCACACAGTTTTAATCTGCCAGGAAGTTTCATATCAGCGCACACTCCGCTGCAGAGTGAAAATCTCATTCTGGCACATAGACTCAGTTGCAGATGAAGTAGGTGGCAGACCTCGGTTCATGTGTACACAGAAGATTACTTACAAATCATTAGTGTGGCACACTATAGAGTATTGCTCAAGTGTGTGAGACCTGCACCAAATAGGGTATACTGAACGTATACAGAGAAGGAAAGCAGGAATGGTCACAGGTTTGTTTCACTCGTGGGGAGTGTCATAGATTAAACTGGCGGACTCTTGAAGAGAGACGCAAACTACCTCAAAATAGCGTACTTAGCAAATAGTCAAGAACCAGCTTTAAATTATGACTTTAGGAATATGCTACAACCGCCTACGCATCGCTTCCGCTGGGATCGTAAGAACAAGATTAAATTAGAGCGCGCACAGAGGGATTAAACAGTCATATTTCAGGCACTCCATACATGTATGGAACTGGATGAAACCGTAATAATAGGAAGCACCCTCTGCCAAGCACTTCACAATGGTTTCCAGAGTATGAATTGAGATTTAGATAAATATCTGACTGGTACTTCATGGTGTAACACGTTCGATTTCCACCACTGTAGCATTTCAAAGAAGCTCTGGTACTCTGAACACATAAAACATTATTTACTTTCGTTAGTGCCAGCTGTTGTGAAGACCATGAAATTGTGTTTTACCGTGAAACTGCAGCAGTGGTTGGTTATATTGGAAGTGCTCGCTGAGTGTGCTCAGGCGGATGTAGCGTCGTGTGGCGCTTAAGTGACAATATGGCTTGCCGCTCACATGCCAGAGCGTGCTCTGAGTTGCGAGCAAAGCGGTTCAACACTACAATTTTGCCGACAGTCTTTTGGCGGCGTTTGGTGTGGCTACAGACATGAAATATTTCCATTATCTCTTCTGTTTAACATACCGACGAAACAGTTCTCCAGAGTTAGAGCAGAACATAGCAAGAGTGGGAATGCGGCCTTTGATTTGTTGAAGCAACCGTCCGATTACATCCTACGTTGAAAGGCGCTTTTTGTTACCCTTCGTAGAGGTTTCTGTCATTAAAGTCATATTTAAAAATGTGAAATCCTTCTACAAATACAGGGTGATTCGCAAAGAAAGAACAGGTTTGAACTGTTTATCAGAGCAAACTGTGAAAGATAGAAACACAATGCGCATGTCACTGGATAGAGGGAGGTTGAAAGTTTTATGTTTGCACAGACTCTATACCATGCTCTCAACACGAGAACCATGCGTTGCTCGAGAAAGGCTCCTGTTTATTGAATCGAGAGCTTCAACAATTAGATTTCTCAGATCTTGAAGAGTAGCTGCTGTAGGTGGGGAAAAGACTGTCTTTTACGCACCTCCACAGAAAAAAATCGGAAGGCATGAAGTTCCGTGACCTGTGAGACCAAACAATGAGCAAGATCTTGTTGTCCACCTCTTTCAATCTATCGTTGCGGTATGGTGTTAAAGACAACGCCGTACGTCAAGGTGAAAGTGAGGTGGGGGGGGGGGGGTGGGCGCCGTCATGCATAAAAATGAAATCACTAGAATATTCGTGAAGTTGAGGTAAAATCCAATTTTTCAGCATGTCCACGTATGACATTCCTGTCACAGCTCCCTCCTCAAACAGGAAACGACCGCAAATTTTGTGAACAGAAACGGCACAAATCACATTCAGTTTCGGTTGTCTGAAGAAGTTACTGGCCTGCCCACCTTGTGGACATCGAGGGCTACGTGTGAACGCATCTCCGATACGCTCGACGTTTTCATCAGATGAACGTGGCCGACCGGCGCACTCTTCCCTCTGCATGTGCGATCAGCTTTTACGCCAGTCGTAAATCAGCTTGTGCAGAAGTAGCTGTTTGCTGAATTGTTGGCGGAATGCACACTGCACTTCAGCAATGGACTGACTCCAACACATAAAATGATCTCTTACGGCGTTATCGCAATGTTGCTACAAACAAACGGCCGCGCGGGATTAGCCGAGCGGTCTTAGGCGCTGCAGTTATGGACTGTGCAGCTGGTCCCGGCGGAGGTTCGAGTCCTCCCTCGGGCATGGGTGTGTGTGTTTGTCCTTAGGATAAATTTTCAGTTTATAGGAAATTGAGTTCAGAGTAGTACTCTAATAATTGGGAAAGGCATTTGAATAAGGTCTTTCTAATTGTCTTGCGAGAGTGAAGATACAACAGAGAAAACCATTCAGTCTTTATTCGTTGTAAATCAGTCTTTAGCAAGTGCATCTTCATAATTACAACCGTCTCATAATCACACATATTACTGTAAAATACACATTCATTTAACAATGTAAATCTCTACGTTTACATCCAGTTCCGTATGTTAAACTTGCCTTCTGTCGCACATATTCTCAGCCGTTCCCTCTTTGTAGCTCCCCGCAAATGTCAGGCGTTAAATGATTTTTTTAATGATAAAATTCTTTTAACGAATGCTCGGGATGAACATCCTGAACTCTTCAAAAACTGCATAAACAACTATATTCACAACAATTTATTTGCTTCATTTCCCATTAGTGATCGTGTATCAGCAAGATACAATGTACAAGGGCCGTTCAGTAATTAAAGCAACACATTTTTTTCTGAAAGTAGATTGGTTTTATTCAGGAGTCCAGTAAACCGTATTATTCCCCACTCTTCTGGCTACAAAACCTATTTTTCAACATAATCTTCGTACAACGTGAAGGTCTTAACGCCACCTTACTGGAAGGGCTTGTATGCCTGCATGGTACGACTCTACTGGTCAACGTTGGACCCAATGTTTTGCTGCATCAGTTCAAAAATGTGTGTGAAATCTTATGGGACTTAACTGCTAAGGTCATCAGTCCCTAAGCTTACACACTACTTAACCTAAATAATCCTAAGGACAAACACACACACCCATGCCCGAGGAAGGACTCGAACCTCCGCCGGGACCAGCCGCACAGTCCATGACTGCAGCGCCTAAGACCGCTCGGCTAATCCCGCGCGGCGCTGCATCAGTAACCTCCCCATCATTCACATACTGCTTCCCATGAAATGCATCCTTCATTGGGCCAAACAGGTGGAATTCGGAAGGTGCGAAATTCGGGCTATAACTAACGTGGATGCCTTACCTCGTTGCCACGATGACAGGCGCTTTTGTTCACTGCCAGGTCTCCTTAGACATTCTGCAAGCGCCTATGAATATTGCGATGTCCTGGTTTTACGCCGAAAGAAACTCATTGACAGCTCTCTGCTCGGAACGCACCTCCGTTACAGATGCCATTCAGAAGCATACAGCGCCGCCACCGACTGGAACTTCATGAAACTGTAAGGGCTGAAGCGGGAATATTCCACGCTGTCCGACAACAAATTCCTGTTTTTCAACCGAAACTGGCCGAGAAAAAAATGTGTTACTTCACTTATTGAAAGCGCCTCTTATTTTCAATCAGTTGTTTACGAACAACAAAAGAATATTAGTAAGTACAGCATGAGTACAAATTCGAGGAAATGTCTTAGGCGGCCTATATCTGAAATGGATCTAACTAATGCAGTACATTGGCTCAAATACTGCAGTAATCGGTACAAAGATTTCCAAGCTGAAGAAAAGGAAATGTGTCAGTTTCGGCCTAAGAACTAAATCAATAGGCAATTTCTAATATGTAAATCGTCTTGGACATCTTATTTCGAACTGTTGCCAAAAACGTGGCATAAGAAATTCAGCCGTACAGTTTATAGCTAAGAACTTCATATTTCTTGGCGCTTCTGCACTCAGCCACGTTTTAAACAATATACTCCTACAATTTGACGAGAAATAACATGGTCCACAAAAACTACTCTGTGGGATTAGAAGTGCAAAAGAATGAAAGTATGTAGTTCTAAGCTTTATACTCACTATATGCGTTTACCGTATTGGTATAGTATATGTGTTGTTGTGGTCTTCAGTCCAGAGACTGGTTTGATGCAGCTCTCCATGTTACTCTATCCTGTCCAATCCTCTTCATCTCCGAATAACTACTTAGCCTCCCTCTACGCCTTCGGTTCTAGGCACTTCAGTCTGGAACCGCGCGACCGCTACGGCCACAGGTTCGAATTCTGCATCGGGTATGGATGTGTGTGATGTACTTAGGTTAGTTGGGTTTAAGTAGTTCTAAGTTCTAGGGGACTGATGACCACTTTGAGCCTGATGACCACTTTGAGCCTCCCTCTACGTTTTTTACCCTCCACACTTCCTTCCAATACCAAATTGGTGAGTCCTTGATGCCTCAGAACGTGTACTACCATCCCATCCCTTCTTCTAGTCAAGTTGTGCCACAAGTCCCTCTTCTCCCCAATTCTATTCAGTACCTCCTCATTAGTTACGTGATCTACCTATCTAATCAAATGGTTCAAATGGCTCTAAGCACTATGGGACTTAACATTTGAGGTCATCAGTCCCCTAGACTTAGAACTACTTAAACCTAACTAACCTAAGGACATCACACACATCCATGCCCGAGGCAGGATTCGAACCTGCGACCGTAGCAGCAGCGCGGTTCCGGACTGAAGCGCCTAGAACCGCTCGGCCATAGCGGCCGGCCCCATCTAATCCTCAGCATTCTTCTGTAGCACCACATTTCGAAAGCTTCCATTCTCTTCTTGTCTACCCTGTTAATCGTCTATGTTTCACTTCCATATACGGCTAGACTCCATACAAATACTTTCAGAAAAGACTTCCTGACATTTAAATCTATACTCTATATAGTATCTATAACTCTGTATATGCTGATATTTATGGGCACCATTGAACATTGAAAGATTTTTTCCTTTATTTCAGAGTTGCTCAAGCACGGCGCAGCTCTAAGGAGGAAGAATGACGATTGCTGCAGCAATACACCTTCAGAGAGTATCCCAAACTTGTTCTGTGGTAACAAGATGGAAGATTGTTCACAAGAGGACCTCTGTGTCGTTGAATGCTGTGGTCGTGCGTGAAAAACTATTGTACTGGCATATCGACGAGCGTGGCCATTATCATCTCTAGAGAACAGATCAGACACAGTTCGCATATGAAGAGACTTTCCTCGTTACACACAGTTTCATCGCCACACAAAGACACTGTCTTGTCCAAAAACAACTCATTCTTAGATGTTTGATGGCAGATAGCCTATTCCAATTACTCACCGGATCCAAACATTGTTGTTACATCTCCCACGTCTGCAGGTTAGTGGGTATTCGCAGCGACTTCTGCGTTTTTTGTGACTTCCTCTAACAATAGAGCCGCCCCTTCTGACAGACTTTCACGAAAGTATGTTGTTGTTGTGGCATTCAATCCTGAATACCACAATTCAGTTCAAATGGTTCTGAGCACTATGCGACATCTGAGGTCATCAGTCCCCTAGAACTTAGAACTACTTAAAACTAACTAACCTAAGGATATCACACACATCCATGCCCGAGGCAGGATTCGAACCTGCGACCGTAGCGGTCGCGCAGTCCCAGATTGTAGCGCCTAGAACCGCTCGGTCACAGCAGCCGGCCAACTATACAGTTACTGTAGACCTGTACAAGTTGATCTTCCCTGAGAGAAAATACCATTGTACTTACTTACTTTCCGTGTCCGGAACTAGACTTCAGACTTCCAAAAATCAGCAGCCAATATTGCCTTGTCATTTGCCTCCCATAAGTCATTCATTGTGCAGGGCTGGTCTAAATATGGACAGATAAGCAGGTGTTGAGGATCCTGGACAGGACCACACAGACAGAGAGTGTTCTCATCCTCTTTTAGGAAACCCCATTGCTGCAGGTTTGTCTTGCACTTTGGCATTTCTACCCTCATACGGTTTAGGGTCCTCCAGACTGTGTATGGTAGGTCTCCACCAGGCGCCAGTTCTTCTTTTACATCTTTATGGGGATTTCTCAGATCGATTTCCCACCTTTTCAAACGATTCTCTGCAGCGGACCCTTCCAGGGCTCGGGTACGTGACAGGAAACTCTTCCTCGAACAAAGCCGTCGGTCAGCAGGCTGGTGTCCATATAAAGGGTGACGCATGTCCTTTTCTTGCTTGGTTTTTTCGGCTTCTGTTATTTACGTCGTATGTTGGGCGGTGCGATCCCCATGATTAAGTACATCTTGTGCACTGTGGTTGGCCACAAGCATCCGGTAACAATCCGTGCCATTTCATTCACCGCGACATCAACTTTCGTCGCGTGTGTTGATGCAGACCATACTGGAGAGGCGTATTCTGCGGCTGACACACTGAGCGCAAGGGCTGAAGTTCTCAGGACTTTTGGGTTTGCACCCCAGGATCCGCTGGTTAGTTTCCTGATGATGATGTTTCTAGATGAGACTTTTTCCCTTGTGGCATTACAATGATGTTTATAGGTCAGTGTGCGATCCAAAGTGACACCAAGATATTTGGGCGTTTTACAATGCTCGAGACGTTCACCTCTCCATATTACATTTAATTCACGATTTGCCTCCCTTTTCTTTAAATGGAATGCACAGACCTGCGTCTTGGAAGGGTTCGGCCTTAGGTGGTATGCCTCATAATACTGGGAGAGAGCTTCCAAGGTACTGGTTAATTTCTCCTCTACATCCATAAAATTGTTACCTTGGGCTGCAACTGCAGTGTCATCGGCATACATAAATTGGCGCGTGATGTTCGGCACAGGTTGGTCATTTGTATATATATTATACAGAGCTGGGGCGAGGACGCTTCCCTGAGGTAGGCCATTTCTCTGATTTCTCCACCTGCTCTTCTTGCCCTGGAGACAGGCAAAAAATCTCCTGTTATGCAGGAAAGTACCTATCAGTGATGTTAAATGGTAATCTCTTGTCACATTATATACTTTCCTAAGGAGCATCCGATGGTTTACGGTATCATATGCAGCTGAAAGGTCTATGAATGCCACTCCCGTGATCTCTTTCCTCTCAAACCCATCCTCGATATGTTGGGTCAGGTTCAGGACTTGACCGCAGCACGATTTGCCTGGTCGGAAACCTGCCTGCTGTGGGATGATCTGTTGTTCCAGGACGCTTTCTATGCGACTTAGCGTCAGGCGTTCCAAGATCTTATAACAGTGACATAAAAGAGACACAGGTCGGAATTTTTTGGATCATCAGAGTCCTTTCCTGGTTTCAGAAGTGCAACCACTCGGGCTTTCCTCCACACCTTTGGAATATGGAGTCTTTCTACACATGCGTTTATCAAATCTAGCAGCCACTGTAGGGTATTACTGCCAAAGTTTTTAATTTGCTCGACTCTAAGTTCATCAATACCAGGAGCTGTGTTAATCTTCAAGCTGGAAATGACTGCAGTGAGTTCTGACATTGTAAATGGTGCCTTGAGGTGATGATTTTCCTCTGCCGGATCAAGTGCTAATGGTTCCTGGTACTTTCTGCCGTGGGTTTTGCCATTCATAAGGAGTGTAGTGGCGACTTGGTCTGCCGTGACGTTAGTAAATTTATCATTTGACTTTGTGGCGTCACCGTTAAGGTTATTTAACAGTTTTAAAGCCCGCCTACTGTTCACTTTCATGTCCAGATTCTCCATGAGGTCACACCATTTGGCTTTGCGGTTCTCAGCTATGACTGACATGAGTTCATCACCTGCTAGAAGTGTCTCATCATCAAATGGGTCGTTATCGAAGAGCTTCTGGTATCTTTCCAGTAGTGGCTTTGCGTCCTCAGACAGTCCCGTAATATACTGTGTTCTGCATCCTCGCGGTATTGTTTTCCTAGACACCTTCTGAACGAGTTTGACAAAAGAGTCGTACGTCTCAGGTTGTGGGGGGATTTTTGTTATTTCTGCATCAATGAGCTCTCTAAATTTCTTCCAATTGGCCTTTTTAAAATTGAACCTTCTTTTGAAAAGAACTTGTTCAGGCTTAAGAACTGCATTGACCGTGCAAATTATGGGCCGATGCTGCGTATGGGGAATTGGCCCCCCAATCAGTTTTCCACATTGGCCAGCGAGTTTCATACTAACAAAGAATATTATCGGGGTTGTACTCTTTCTTCCATCTGCCACTATTAAAGGAGCTTGGCAGTTTCGGGTCATGTATGAGCACTAGATCGTGTACCTCAGCCCAGGTCTCTAGTTCCACTCCGCTGCTGTTAGTTTCTTTATAGCCCCATGTAGTGCTCTGACAGTTGAAATCGCCCAATACAAAACTAAAGTCTTGGTAACTGAAATTACCAGGCTCAGTGAAGACAAAATCTGATTCTGGGGGTTTGTACACAGAGGTAACGTTATACTGCTGAGTTCGAACGGTTAATATCTCGATGTCTTGCCTGTCAGTCAATGATGCAGAAGTGACTCTAATTCCTGGTCTGGTGAATATGGCACTACCGTATCGTTCATGTGGTCTCTCCAAGATCATCTTCATTCCATCTGTTTTGGGTGTGGGTCTTGTACTGCCCCGATGAGTTTCTTGAATCAGGAGGAAGTCTTGATATTCTTTACATAAGTCAGATAATAAAACTTCTTTGTCTCTCGATATTCCTTCAATGTTTATCGACATCATCACAAGTGGCCTTAGAAAAGACCGTTTGGGTAGGGTCTTATTGGTCTTCATTTTCTCAGAAGTCCGTTCCGGTTGTTGAAGGATTAGCCGCTGATAAATCAACGTTGCCCGGGGTGCGCCCGATTGCGGTTCTCGTTTGTATCTTGCTGTCGCAATCTTCGGGGAGGCTCCTTCATTGCACCCCACTGTTGTAATTTGATCACAATCTTGTACCACGAGATAGGGCAGTTGGTGAACACTTCTGGCGCTTCGAGCCTTCGCAGGCGCATGGAGAGCTCAGTCAGCCTCCGTCTCGCCACCGTTGAAGTCAGTCATCTTCAGATGGTTGCAGTGGAACGAAGCTATGGGAACCCTATTACGAATATTATAGTTACTCAGATGAAGGAATGTGGATGCAAAAAAATCTCAGGGAAGCCCTTTGTGACTGTGGCAGGAAACACCCTTTTCGCGTCGTCACGCACGATTACATCAGTTTAACGACAAACAATAATACCAACAATGACACCGATTACACTACTCCAAACATGCAGACCAATTGTTGCCAACCTTTCTGAGACCATTACCCCTGAGTGAAATCAGATATAAGTTAGTGCCCAAGCCCCCCTCTCCCCCCCTCCTCAGCATCATCAACATTAGTTAAACTTTGGACTGAAAAAGAATTTTCTTTGAACTCTTTTATTGTTAAAATGAATAAAGATAAACTATGTTTAGTTTCTGTAAGTGTTTTATTAAATCACAAGCTAACAAATCAAGGAGACAGTTGGTACTGCTTTTTTCTACCAAATTTTTATGGTTCCGTACTTCAGTTGTTACGAATAGAACTGTTATAGGCTCACTTCGTTGTCCGTCTGTCTGTCTCTCACGATACCTTTTCCTCAGGAAGTGGTAGAGGTATCAACTTGAAATTTATGTCATATACTAACGTTTACTGTCCGTTGGTCATGTATAATGTATTTTATTTTCTCTATTTACATTATACAATTATATAAACCATTTCTGGAAAGTGCCCCACATCCAAGAAACGTGCTATGGTACTTAAGGGGGAACTCCAAAAGTAAGTTATTACGCCAAGCAAAGTGACTTTTATTGAAAGCTGCACCATATGTCAAACTGATACAGATACATGACACTATTTTTCTACACAGTGACCAAGCCTTTGTAAACAACGTTCTGAATGTTCTACCAATTCTTCAACTCCTCGACGGAAGAAATTCGCTCGTTGGTCACGGAGTCATTGGAGAACAGCTGTATAAACGTTCTCATCGTTGGAAAATTTTCTCCGCATGTTCTTTCAGCCTTCCGAAAAGATGGAAATAGCATGGAAAAATATCTGGACTTCCCGACCAGCTTCACCCACCATTTCACTACGGCCGGGAGCGATATTGCACTTGGTTCATATTCTGCCAAAATTCCGCGGTGAATCCGTGTGCAATATAGATGCTTTACCTACAAGAATCGTACTGTCCCGTGTACTTCGACTTTGAAGCGCATTTACGGTTGCCGCTTCGTAACGCAGTAGAACGTGTGCACAGGAAACAGTAACGTGTACTGTCTTCTGACAACACGTCACGCTTGTTGCTCAGTAGTCTTACCGTGGGAAGACATGTGTAGCTTACTTTCGGAAGTCCCTACATACGTGATTTAACAAACCTAACAGCGGTGTCTCTGTTGTAAACATAAGCGCCTGGCTGTTGAACCTGACATTGAAGGAAACTATAATTTAATATATTTACATCGGTATAAATTCATCCGCACATTATGCGGAAAAACACTTTTTTTCAGTCCAGGGTACCTTGAACCCCTACATCCACAACCTCGTTTTTTATTACCACAGTACCTTCGCTAATGAAGATAGGTTTTCTTTATTTCAGATTTCTACTTACCACAAAATAATAACATCACGAAACCGTGCACACCACAATGAAATCGCAAAAGCAGTTCAGTGACTGACAGGCTATGTTAACAATGCCCCCTGAACAAGAAAAAAAACATACATCTCGAACTAAGATCATTGACATCACAGTCTCAAGTAGTGTGTGAGAATAACGCTTTTTACTCACTAAGCTGTAAAACGCGCGTATGCGTGCAGATGGGTTAGGCCCATCCCAGAAGCTCTCTGTCTCCCGGCTGCTTCCATAAGTGTCAGGAATGAAACAACGAAAAAATAAAAAATATTTTTACAATTCGCACGACAGAACCTGACATTAGGAACTACAGCACAAGCACTTGTGTTCCCTGTCGCCGAATACTATTCTGCCGTTTGGAGTAGAAGTAGCCACGTCATCCACGTAAATGATGCGATGAGGAACGTAACAGGACTCTTCTGTCAGTACTCGCCAACATCGCCAATCCAAATTCTGACGACGATAAGCAGTAACACATGAAGATCCAGAGACTTACCTGCTCATGAAATACTGAACAACTTACCCAGCACTCGATTAAAGTCTAGAGAACCAATTTGAACAAACGTGGGCCATCTCTTCCCTAACAGATGAATGGAGAGATCAGTGGACGTCCGTCCATAATCATTAAAAGTTAGACTACATTGGTCCGACCATCCAGCTCCCGAGTGCGGGCCAGTCAAGAAAAATATGGATCTCCCTCACCCGTATTAGAACTGGCCACGCCGTGACCAAAGCAAAGTTACGCAAGTGTGGAATTGCCGATGACGACCAATGCGACTGCGGAACTTGGGAACAAACACTGGAGCACATTTTGTATGACTGCCTAAGAAGAAAATGGACCGATACTTTGAAAGAATTCGTAGACGTAACACCTGAAGCAGTTAAGTGATCGAAGTGTTTGGGTAACCAAATATCATTGATCGTGACCGGGCCAAATATCTCACGAAATAAGTGTCAAACGAAAAAACTACAAAGAACGAAACTTATTTAGCTTGAAGGGGGAAACCAGATGGCGCTATGGTTGGCCCGCTAGATGGCGCTGCCATAGGTCAAACGGATATCAACTGCGTTTTTTTTTTAATAGGAACCTCCATTTTTTATTACATATTCTTGTAGTGCGTAAAGAAATATGAATGTTTTAGTTGGACCACTTTTTTCGCTTTGTGATAGATGGCGTGGTAGTAGTCACAAACATATTGCTAACAATTTTAGACGAACAGCTGGTAACAGGTAGGTTTTTTAAATTAAAATACAGAACGTAGGTACGTTTGAACATTTTATTTCGGTTGTTCCAATGTGATACATGTACTCTAGTGTACTTATCATTTTTGAGAACACATCCTGTTATAGCGTGATTACCTGTAAATACCACATTAATGCAATAAATGGTCAAAATGATGTCCGTCAACCTCAGTGCATTTGCCAATACGTGTAACGACATTCCTGTCAACAGCGAGTAGTTCCCTTCCGTAATGTTCGCAAATGCATTGACAATGCGCTGACGCATGTTGTCAGACGTTGTCGATGGATCACGATAGCAATTATCCTTCAACTTTCCCCACAGAAAGAAACCCGGGGTTGTCAGATCCGGTGAACGTGCGGACCATGGTATGGTGCTTCGACGATCAATCCACCTGTCATGAAATATGCTATTCAATACCGCTTCAACCGCACGCGAGCCGGACATCCAACATGTTGCAAGTAAATCGCCATTCTGTCATGTAGTGAAAGATCTTGTAGTAACATCGGTAGAACATTACGTAGAAAATCAGCATACATTGCACCGTTTAGATTACCATCGATAAAATGGGGGCCAATTACCCTTCCTTCCGCAGCTCGTGGTCATGCGGTAGCGTTCTCGCTTCCCGCGCCCGGGTTCCCGGGTTCGATTCCCGGCGGGGTCAGGGATTTTCTCTGCCTCGTGATGACTGGGTGTTGTGTGATGTCCTTAGGTTAGTTACGTTTAAGTAGTTCTGAGTTCTAGAGGACTGATGACCACAGACGTTAAGTTCCATAGTGCTCAGAGCCATTTGAACCAATTACCCTTCCTCCCATAATGCCGCACCATACATTAACCTGCCAAGTTGGTCGCTGATGTTCCACTTGTCGCAGCCATCGTGGATTTTCCGTTGCCCCATAGTGCATTATTATGCCGGTTTACGTTACCGCTGTTGGTGAATGACGCTTCGTCGCTAAATAGAAAGCGTGCAAAAAATCTGTCATCGTCGCGTAATTTCTCTCGTGCCCAGTGGCAGAACTGTACACGATGTTCAAAGTCGTTCCCATGCAATTCCTGGTGCATAGAAACATGATACGGGTGCAATCGATGTTGATGTAGCATTCTCAACACCGACGTTTTTGAGATTTCCGATTCTCGCGCAATTTGTCTGCTACTGATGTGTGGATTAGCCGCGTCAGCAGCTAAAACACCAACTTGGGCATCATCATTTGTTGCAGGTCGTGGTTGACGTTTCACATGTGGCTGAACACTTCCTGTTTCCTTAAATAACGTAACTATCCGGCGAACGGTCCGGACACTTGGATGATGTCGTCCAGGATACCGAGCAGCATACATAGCACACGCCCGTTGGGCATTTTGATCGCAATAGCCATACATCAACACGATATCGATCTTTCCCGCAATTGGTAAACACGAGTAATGTATTAGGAAGCAAATACCGTCCTCACTGGCGGAATGTTACGTGATACCACGTACTTATACGTTTGTGACTATTAGAGCGCCATCTATCACAAAGCGAAAAAAGTGGTCCAACTAAAACATTCATATTTCTTTACGTACTACACGAATATGTAATAAAAATGGGGGTTCCTATTTTTTTTTAAAAAAGCAGTTGATATCCGTTTGACCTATGGCAGCGCCATCTAACTGGCCAACCATAGCGCCATCTGGTGTGCTCCTTCAAGCTAGACGAGTTTAGTTCTTTGTAGTTTTTTCGTTTGACGCTTATTTCGTGAGATATTTGGTCCGGTCATGTCATTTCGTCTTATATAAACTTAACTGTATGTACTTTTAAAACATAATTGTGTAAGCCATAGGCTAAATAAATAAATAGGAATCCGTCAAGTTTTGTCACCGCCACAGAGATAGTACCCGATGCAGTCTGGGCCCCCCCCCCCTTCCCCCACCCGTCCCATTCGCGAACGATACGTGGGAAGAACGGCTTTCGAAGAACCTTCAGCTGAGCTCTGATTTCTCTGATTTTCTCGTCGTGGTCATTTCGTGAGACGTATGTGGGAGGAAGTAATATGTTGCCCGACTCTTCTTGGAACGTTATGCTCTCAGAATTTCAACAATAAACCTCTCAGTGATTCAAAGCCAATGTAGTTTATCACATCCGTAACGCTCTCGCGCTCATTGAACAATCCCGTGACGAAAGGCACTGCTCTCCTTTGTATCTTCTCTATCTGTTAATCAAAACTGGTGCGGGTACCAGACTGATGAGCAACACTTTAGATTCGGTCTTACAAATGTATTGTAAGTCATTTCTTTCGTGGATGAATTCCATTTCCTTAATGTTCTTCCAGTGAATTTCAGCCTCGCTTTTCGTACAATTAGTTTTGTGTGGTCATTCCACTTCAGGTCGCTCCAGACATTTACTTGTAGATAAATTACAGTTCGTACAGTTTCCAGAATTTTTGTCGATAGTTTAATCGAAGAAATATGCCAGTTGTAGCACACTCTATAGAAAGGATCGTATTAGGGGAAAGCAGCGTCAGAACGTGAAAGCCCAAGTAGCCTACGTGGACGGGTCGTCGCCGGAAGCAGCGGTCGGCAGATGCGGGGCACAAGGCGCCCTTGTGTGCGTTACGCAACAAGGAGCCACTGTGGCGGGAGATTAGCTGTCGGCGGGGGCGACAGCGCGCGGACCATCCGAGGCGCTTCCAGACGTGAGAGTTGCGCCAGCTTCCCATTCTCCAGCGCGAGTACAACGTTCACAGCAAATGACTTGCAAGTCGCTGAACTCGTTCGTATCAGAACCATCTCATCTGGAGCAAAACTACATATTATTCGTCTGATGCAACTCTCCACGCTAGCCTATCATGTGCAAGCCTCTTCATCTGTGCATAACTACGACAACCTGTTGTTGTTGTTGTGGTCTTCAGTCCAGAGACTGGTTTGATGCAGCTCTCCATGCTGCTCTATCCTGTGCAAGCTTCTTCATCTCCCAGTACCTACTGCAACCTACATCCTTCTGTGTCTGTTTAGTGTATTCATGTCTTGGTCTCCCTCTACGATTTTTACCCTCCACGCTGCCCTCAAATGCTAAATTTGTGATCCCTTGATGCCGCAGAACATGTCCTACAAACCAGTCCCTTCTTCTTGTCAAGTTGTGCCACAAACTCCTCTTCTCCCCAGTTCTATTCAATACCTCCTCATTAGTTATGTGATCTACCCATATAATCTTCAGCATTCTTCTGTAGCACCACATATTGAAAGCTTCTATTCTCTTCTTGTCCAAACTATTTATCGTCTATGTTTCACTTCCATACATGGCTACACTCCATACAAATACTTTCAGAAACGACTTCCTGACACTTAAATTTATACTCGATGTTAACAAATTTCTCTTTTTCAGAAACGCTTTCCTTGTCATTGCCAGTCTACATTTTATATTTTCTCAACTTCAACCATCATCAGTTATTTCGCTCCCCAAATAGCAAAACTTCTTTACTACTTTAAGTGTCTCATTTCCTAATCTAATTCTCTCAGCATCACCCGACTTAATTCGACTACATTCCATTATCCTCGTTTTGCTTTTATTGATGTTCATCCTATATCCTCCTTTCGAGACACTGTCCATTCCGTTCAACTGCTCTTCCAAGTCCTTTGCTGTCTCTGACAGAATTACAATGTCATCGGCGAACCTCAAAGTTTTTATTTCTTCTCCATGGATTTTAATACCTACTCCGAATTTTTATTTTGTTTCCTTTACTGCTTGCTCAATATATAGATTGAATAACATCGGGGAGAGGCTACAACCCTGTCTCACTCCCTTCCCAACCACTGCTTCCCTTTCAGGTCCCTCGACTCTTATAACTGCCATATGGTTTCTGTACAAATTGTAAATAGCCTTTCTCTCCCTGTATTTTATCCCTGCCACCTTTAGAATTTGAAAGAGAGTATTCCAGTTAACATTGTCAAAAGCTTTCTCTAAGTCTACAAATGCTAGAAACGTAGGTTTGTCTTTCCTTATTCTTTCTTCTAAGATAAGTCGTAAGATCAGTATTGCCTCACGTGTTCCAATATTTCTACGGAATCCAAACGGATCTTCCCCGAGGTCGGCTTGTACCAGTTTTTCCATTCGTCTGTAAAGAATTCGTGTTAGTATTTAGCAGCTGTGACTTATTAAACTGATAGTTCGGTAATTTTCACATCTATCAACACCTGCTTTCTTTGGGATTGGAATTGTTATATTCTTCTGCAACCTAAATTCATCAAAACCCTCTCACTGAATTTATTTCTGGGTCTCCCTCCACAATTTTTACAATTTACAATTTTTACCCCTCCCCTCCCCCCCCCCCCCCCGTACTTTCTTCCATTATCAAACCGACTGTTCCTTGATCCTCTGAATGTGTTCTTTAACCGATCCCTTCTTTCAGTCAAGTCGTACTATAAATTTCTTTTCTCCCCAATTCGATCCATTACCTCCTCATTAATAATTGGACCTACCCATTTAATCTTTGCTACATTGCAGACAAATATCTCCCGAAAAGACTTCCTAACATTTAAATTTCAGATGTTAACAAATTTCCCCTTTTCAGAAATGCTTTCCTTATTATTCGTCTGCATTATGTATCCTCTCTACTTCGTCCATCGTCGGTTATTTTGCTGTCCAAATAGAAAAACTCATCTACTGTTTTCAGTGTCTCATTTCCTAATCTAATGTCCTCGGCACCACTCGAATTAATTGACCACATTCCATAACCTGTGTTTCACTTTTATTGATGTTCATCTTACAATCTTTACAATCTCTTTTCAAGACAATACCCATTCTACTTCACTGCTCTTCCAATCTTTTGTCTTCTCTAAGAGAATTACGTAATCAGCAAACCTCAAAGCTTTTTTCTTCTTACCCCTGAACTTTAATTCGCTTGCCAAATTTATCTTTGGTTTCCTGTTTACTCAATGTACGGACTGAACAACATTTGAGATAGGCTACAACCCAGCCTCGGGTCTCGGTCCCTTCTCAACTACTGCTTCCCTTACATATCCTTCGACTCTACTAAGTGCATTCTGGCTTCTGTACAAGTTGCAAATAAACTTTCGCTCTCTGTATTTTATCCCTGCTATTCTCACAATTTTTATAGAGTGTAATTCAGTCAAAACTGTCAAATACTTTCTCTAAATCTACAAATTCTTTAAACTTAGCTTCCCAAATCGTCAACCTGTCTTCTAGGATAAGACGTAGGCTCAGCATTCCATCGCAATCTCCTTCATTTCTCCGAAACCCAATTTTCCATTCTTCTGTAAATAATTCGTGGCAATGTTTATCAACCCTGCTTTATTAGACAGAGCGGTCGGTAGTATTCAAACCTGTCAGCATGTGCCTTCTTTGAACTGGAGTTATTGCATTCTTCCTGAAGTCTGACAGTATTTCCCCTGTCTCATATATCTTGCACACTAGGTGGAAAAATTTTATTATGGCTGGCCCTCCCAAGGATCTCAATAATTCTGAGGGAATGTCGCCTATTCTAGGGAGCTTATTTCCACTTAAGTCTTTCGGTGCCCTATTAAATTCTCCCCTCAGTATCGTATCTCCCGTCTCATTTTCATCTACTTCCTCTTCTCTTGCTGTAATATTGTCCTCAAATTTGTTAGGCTTATATAGACGCTTAATATATTCCTCCTACTTTTCACTTTTATCTTCTTTTCTTAGCACTAGTTTTCCATCTGAGCCCTTGATATTCATGCAATTGCTTCTCTTTTCTCCAAATGTGTCTGTAATTTTACTGCAGGCAGCATCTATTTTTCTCCCAGTCATACATGTTTCTATAGTCCTATATTTCTCCTCTAGCGATTCCTGTTCAGACATTTTGCATTTTCCGCCAATCTCATTTTTCAGACGTTTATACTCCCATTCGCTTACTTCAGTTGCTGTATTTTTATATTTTCTCCTTTCGTCAGCTAAATTCGACATCGCGAGTGTTATTCAAGCGTTTCTAATAGACATTGCCTTTTTACCTATGTGATCCTCTGCTGCCTTCAGTGCTTCATCTCTCAAAGCTACCCGTTCGTATTATACTGTATTCCTTTCCCCTATATCAGTAATTCGTTTCCTGATGTTTCCTTTAAAAGTCTCAACAAGATACGGTTCTTTCAATTTATCCAAGTCGCATTCCCTTGATTTTCTATCTTTTTTTATTTTCTTCACTTTTAGTATGCCGTTGACAACCAATAATTTATTGTCACAGCTCACATTTGCCCAAGGGCAATGCCTAACAATTTAAAATCTGGTTCTGATATCTCTGTATTACCATTATACGACCAATCTGAAATCTAGTGTCTTCAGATCTCTTCCACCTATACAATCTTCTTACATGATTCTGAAACCACGTGCTAAACTAAATGGTTCAAATGGCTCTGAGCACTATGGGACTTAACATCTTAGGTCATAAGTCCCCTAGAACTTAGAACTACTTAAACCTAACTAACCTAAGGACATCATACACATCCATGCCCGAGGCAGGATTCGAACCTGCGACCGTAGCAGTCGCGCGGTTCCGGACTGAAGCGCCTAGAACCGCTGGGCCACCACGGCCGGCTTGTTAAACTAAACTCAGTCCGAACAGGTCTCGTAACCGTCGCCATGTCATCCCCTGGCGATAAGCGTCTCTGGAGGGAGAAGTGGTCAGCACACTCTCTCTCGGCCGTTGTCAGTTTTTGTGACTGGAGCCGCTGGTCCTCAGTCAAGTAGCTCCTTGGCTGGCCTTACAAGGGCTGAGTACACCCCGCTTGCCAATAGCGCCGGGTAGACCCGGATGGTGACCTGTCCAAGTGCTGGTCAAGCCCAACAGTGCTTAACTTTGGCTATCTGAAGGGAACATGTGCTGTCACTGTGGAAATTCCGCTATGCTTAAAGTTGCTAGACGGCTTCCTCTTCATTTCTTTCTCACAGTGAATGTTCTCATACTATTTTTTCTTCGCTTCCTTTTCCTGCCATGGAATACCAGTACCCCATCACAATTACATTTTTGGTCTCACTTAACTATTTGAATAATTTCGTTTATCTCATCATTCATTCATTTCTTCATGATCTGCGGAGGTAGTTAGCATATAAACTTGTGATATTATGATGGGTGTTGGCTTCGTGTATATCTTGGCTACGATAATGCATTCACAATGCTGTTCTACCTGCATTAATTGTTAGGCCAACTCCTCTCCTATTTGATTTTGTTTTGATAATCCTGCACTGACTTGGCCAAATGTGCTGTTCATCATACCAGGGCACTTCACCAATTCCCATTATATCTAACTTCAGCCTATCTATTTGCCATTTTAAATTCTCTAAGCTACCTAATCAGTTCAGGGATCTAATATTCCTCACTCTGACCTGTACAGTATCAGTTTTGTTTTGCTTGATGCCAGCATCCTCCTGTGTAGTCTCCACATGGAGATCCGAAAGGAGGACTATTTGGACGTGGAATATTTTACCCAGGAGGATACCATCATCATTAAACTATACAGTAGAGCTGCATATTCTCAGAAAAAAATTAATGACTGTAGTAACCCCTTACTTTCAGCCATTCGCAGAACCAGCACAGCAAGACTATGTTGGATATCTGTTGCACAACAGGCGCTTCAGTCCGGAATGGCACGACTGCTTCGGTCTCAAGTTCGAACCCTGCCTCGGGCAGGAATGTGTGTGATGTCCTTAGGTTAGTTAGGTTCAAGTAGTTCTAAGTTCTAGGCGACTGATGACCTCAGATGTTAAGTCCCATAGTGCTCAGAGCCATTTGAACCATTTTTTCCCCGGTGCACACATAAATTTTGTAAAATTATTACTTGGCTTCGACGGCAGAGAACCAGATCTGGCTCATACCGTGTGTCACAATCAGTATCTGGAGCACGCAAAGAGTGCCGGTGTTACAGAAGGTAGGGCGCCTCTTATAACACATTGCCACACCAAGAGAAGCTATAAGGGAGGAGTGGAAACAGCGCAGAATGACAGCACCCAATACGTCATTCTGCGGGGTGCGAAATACGAAGTAATAATATGCAACATCCGAGCTCAGCCACTCCACGGCGTCCTGGCACAGATGGAAAGTACGAATGCAAGGCGAACTGACATCATTGAGACACCACAGTGAGGACATGACTGCTGGCAGTTTCAGATAATGAGGGCAAATGACTGCATCACCAATTGCTATGACGTTATGTCCAGGTTAAAAGCCCTGTTTCAGAAGTCTCAGCCTCAGCGTCTAGTCATTCTGTACGAATCTCTGATTCAGACGGGATGACAGTCTGATTAGTTACAGGATGACTTGTGTGGGCGAATCGCGATGAACTGATTGCTGCCTCAATGAAGACTTCACCTCTGAGACTGCAGCCAGCCATCTGTAGTGAGACTTAGCTACTGCAAACAGCCACTGCTGTTTGGTCACATCCGTGACTGATAGAAGTGGACGGTCCTGGGTCTTCGTCTGGTGAAAAGCCGTACCAGTGTGTTGGGTGAGCGCTTGACTACCACCTCTGTGGCTGTACGCTGTGTTGCTGATTTGGGTTTTGGGCTTCTGCCTTCACGACAATATGCTGTCGCTAGATGCACGACATCTGTGTTGGGTTCTGACCTGCGCAACGCCCAGAGTGCTGCCCCCACATTCCTTGTTGTGCACAGGTGTGCGATTTAGCGGGCCTTTCGCCTAGCCGGAAGGCAACCCATGTTGTAAAATCACGACTGCATGAATGTTCCCAGACAATGCTGTTAAAGTGCCACTTCAGGGTGCATGAGAGCCATCCTCACCAGCTCCCTTCTGCCACTGTAGCGCCACCACCTCACCTGTTCAGCCTCCACGCCAACTAAAAATCTTGACCCGAGGGGTGACTGCTGCATAATGTTACAAGATTAGATCAGTCAGTCATCCAGACTTTGGCCATGTGACTACTGGAAAGGATGTTGTTGTTGTTTTTCAGGCTAGTCTAGTGTCTCCGTAGATACCCCTCTGTTATGGTTGAGCCTATATTGTTGAGCTACACAAGCCACCCCACCTCGTCAAAATCTATAGTTCATGGGGGAGGCGAAGTTACATTTGGATATTACCTCGTACATCTTACGTTCGCAATATTGTACTACATATGGGTCGCAACATACCAAAATATATTAATTAAATTCATGATGTCTTACTTAGATATTATTCTGCGCCATCATTTTTGAAGTAGTCCCATTGGTAGCGGTTACACCGATCCTGACGTTTCCGTCGGTTTTGAAATGAATCCTGGAAGTCCCTTTCTTATGGTGTTTAGTACCCTCTGCGATTCTGATTACATTTACTCCACTGTATCAAATCTTCGGCCCTTCAACTTGATTTTCGTCTTAGCGAAGATACAGAAGTTACACGTAGCTAAGTCTGGTAAGCATGGCAGGTGGACCAACCAAAGTGGCGCAGTGGCTACTACACTGGACTCGCATTCGGGAGGACGACGGTTTAATCCCGCGTCCGGCCATCCTGATTTAGGTTTTCCATGATTTCTTTAAATCACTCCAGGCAAATGTCGGGATGGTTCCTTTGAAAGGGCACAGCCGACTTCTTTCCCCGTCCTTACCTAATCCGATGAGACCGATGACCTCGCTGTTTGGTCTCTTCCACCGAGCAACCGAACCCCCATGGCAGGTAGGTTACAGCTGTCATCATGTTTTAGTGGAAAATTCCTGATCAAGGTAGGCTATATGTGGTCGTGCATTCTCACGGTGGAGTGATTCGTATGCCTCATCGGTTTAAGTTATGTTCCCATGTACTCAAGTCAAACATCTGCGAAAATAGCTATAGAATTCTTTATTGACTGTCATCGCAGGCGGGACGAGTCCTGTCAATTAAAAATATGAAAAAGGAACAACAAGGACTTGTCGACCTTTTTTTCGTCAAGGTGAAGAACGACTCTTTCACTGCGGTGACTGATGCTTTGTCTCAGGGTTACGGCTATTTGATTTGATTAGTGCAAGGACACAAGAACAACTATGGCCTCAGCCGACTGTTTCCTGCACCGGAACTGAGTTCCTGTGCGGTTTCGCATCCTGTGAGCCTAATGAAGCCAACCGGTACCCGTAAAGAGTAATACTAGTTCCTTATTACATACGATTTCTTCAGAACTTACTGACCCGTATGCTCTCTGTCTTTTGCCCTCCAACACTTCACATTGGAAGATTAGATGTTGTGCGGTTTCGTCCTCCTCGCCACATAGTCTACACTTAACAGTTTCTTCCTCTATCCCCGTCTCGTATAGATGTTTCTTAAAGTTTCCATGGCCCGTCGTCATAAGTCCTACTGAGTTTTATCTTTCTCCTCTTCAAGCTCAAGATTACAGTGCTTCTCTTGTAACATGGCTTCAGCATTATTAGTCTGCTATTTTTTTGTTTTTGGATCATGGTCCAATATTCTACGTGCTGCGTAATTTTGATTTGTCAATCGCCTTAGTAATGGTTAGTACTGGTTTCTATCCAATAAATGGGTAGTCGCGCCTTTCCTGGTCAGTTTATCAGCTTCTTCATTGCCACTAATTCCTGAGTGACCAGGGACCCACAACAGGTTTACCCTGTTGCTTTTCACTAGCCACACAGGAACTTCATGGCATTTTGCAACGATCTCTGATCTTCTTGCAGGGGCTGATAAAGATTTCGTAATACGTAGACGCTACAGAATTGGTGCAAAGAGAGAAACAGCAAGTGTAATTTGATAATGGCAGGAGGAACATGACCTGCTCTCATACCTTAACGCAAAGCACGCCAGCTCGCGAAGTAACAGATAGAATCCACACGCAGGGTAACACTGTTGCTCTGGTACTCTGGCCAGCCGCTGAGTGATTTTAGGGACATAACTAAACGTGGCAATTTCTGCGCTTGTTGTTCATTTCAGCATAGCAGAATATTCGAACAAATCAGGCATGAAACAGAAGAAAACTATACACGATTGACGGAGAGATACAGTTCACGACTTTTCCTCCGATTTTCGAGTTAAGAACGAAAATGTGGCAGAGTAATAAAATAAACTTAGATTGTCAAAATTAGTTCCATATGTGCGACTGTTATCCTGAAAAATACCGTTTTCATGTCACATGGGAAGCAGAGGACACAACGGAACAGTCGTTACACTGACTCACGTGCTATAGTAGGTCAGTGTACTTGAACTGTTGTAGCGAGAAACCCACACTGCTTCGCGTCCGAATACAGTAGCCGTTCAAAATGACCCTTGCGATTGGAAATACCGCCAAAAGTGAAATACCGGTTTTTAAGACAAAAATCTTATAACTGTCGATATTCACCGCTAAATTCGGACCAAATGTAACGCGTGAAGATATTGCGCATGAATGGTGTTGTTTGTTTTAAGGGTGTTCATGATAACTGTCTTCCGTCTGGTGATAAAATGACAAACAGTGATGTGATGTCCTGCCGCCTCGCCCAAAGCTATTACGAAATAGTACGCCAAACTGAATCGGAAAGGTTGGCTCCGTTGACTTCCCGACCGCCCCGTTTCCGACGCATTTGTAGGTGCCGCAGGTACCGAGGCACTTCCGACCAAGCAGTTTTGCACCGTGGCATTTCCGACGAGAGCGTCCCCCGGTGTTGCGACTACATTTGACACGCAACAATTTAAGCTGTGCTCCTAGATTTCTGCCTAACCATACCCTCGGAAATCGCGACATATTCGGAAATGAAAAGCCAAATATTTGTGACAAGCAAGAATACGAATGTCATTGCTGCTTGTTTCATACTTAGCAATTTAACCTTTGATTTTTTACTAAGACTAAAAATAAAAAATAAGGAAAAACGTTTAAACATGCCTAGTCTGTCTGCATTGCTAATTCTCAACCTGGACAAAATATGAAGGGGTGTTTTTATTACAAAACGGACGGAAAAACCACTGCTAACACCAACCAGTTTTGCACTGTGGTATTTCCGGAACAGCTCCTCCCCCTCCCCCACCTTCCACATCTTGCAACCGTTACAGGCATTTGTGATGTCAGAAAAGCCACGGCTGAAATATTTGTGGTCGGAAATATCACGTTGATATCACGCGTCGCGAACTCCACTGTCGGAAAATTCCACGACATCGAAAAGTTAAGGCTATCGTCTGTTGAAATCCCAAAGGAATCTCGTTTGTTCATTTTTATGGAACGTAGAAGGACAATATATTCTGAAGCCTGCTGAGAGACATTAATATAACTGATATAAACAATTCAAAACAAGCGACACAGACTATAGACTACCGCTGTCGTTCTGCACGACGATGCTTGACCACATCTTCTCAGTACAAACGAGAGCTCAAATAGGACATTTTTGCACATCTTGTTCAAAGGTTCAGATGTGTGTGGAATCTTATGGGACTTAACTGCTAAGGTCATCCGTCCCTAAGCTTACACAACACTTAACCTAAATTATCCTAAGGACAAACATGCACACCCATGCCTGAGGGAGGACTCGAACCTCCGCCAGGACCAGCCGCACAGTCCATGACTTGCACATCTTCTCTAGAGCCTAAACTTGCCTCCAGATGATTTTCATCGCGTCAAGCTTATGCAAAAGTAGTTTTGTTCACAACGCTTTGACTCCGACGAAGGGCTTCCAGATGCTGACACAGACTGCCTGCAATCTCAGGCTGCAGAATTTTATGAAGAAGAAATTTATCATCTTGTTAAGAGATACGATAATGACGCAAGGCTGAATGGATTTATGAAGAGAAGTAAAATAAAGCTGTAATCTTAAAATTTCTCCAATAAATCATGATTTTATATACAGCTTAATACATGTTGTTTTCTGTACAGCTCTTCTGCATTACGTGCATTAAACGTACATAATTTCCGAGTCCGAAAGTTCAGCATAGTTTAAAACACACAGATGCTTCAGTGAGAGCCTCTAACGGTAATAGCATGGAACCAATGAGGCCGGAATGTGTTCCTGGATAATTACACTTCAAAAGATTTGTATGCGAGACGCAAGTCCGTGAAGCAACAACAACGATTAGTTTGATGCGACGAACAAGTTGACGACGTATGTTGATATCACTAGGTGGTGGACGGGATGACTTCTTACATCAATCATACGTGAGCGAAGTAATAAAAAGACGAATCTTTTTTTATTCTTCTTATTTTTCTCATTTAGCTCGTTTCGTTCATTTTTTCGTTAGTCTCTCACGGCACCGAACACGTATAGTTTGCGTACGTGATTTAATATGAGAACAGTACTGGATATCAGCCCTCGATAGTCCGAAACAGTAAGAGAAGCCGGAAGCAATCGTCGGCATTAAATCGGAATTGTTTTCCATTTATCATGCATGTGCTCCGATGGGCGCTGCTCCCGAGAGTGCACGCCACGCTCTGACAATCACATATGAAGTCCTACCGATAGAATTTTCATGAGGTAACACTCCCGCAGGTTACCAGCTTCCTTTTCCCTCGTAATTCTGTCTGCATAAACTATAGACGTCGAAGGTTCCTTTCCCCCTGTGGTTAGTCTTTTGCCTTCCTACGCTTGCTTCAGAGTTCAGTATACGTAGTTGTTCTACCAAATCTAGCTCCGATTTACTAATGATGTCTGTTATAATACGTGTAATTGTTTAATATTATCTTTAATTTCTAAAGTCCTTTAGTTTCTAAATTAGAAGTAGTAAGTGACCTGTGTCTTTGTAACCTTTATACACTACTAGCCATTAAAATTGCTACACCAAGAAGAAATGCAGATGATAAACGGGTATTCATTGGACAAATATATTATACTAGAACTGACAAGTGATTACATTTTCACGCAATTTGGGTGCATAGATCCTGAGAAATCAGTACCCAGAACAACCACCTCTGGCCGAAATAACGGCCTTAATACGCCTGGGCATTGAGCCAAACAGAGCTTGGATGGCGTGTACAGGTACAACTGCCCATGCAGCTTCAACACGATATCACAGTTCATCAAGAGTAGTGACTGGCGTATTGTGACGAGCCAGTTGCTCGGCCACCATTGACCAGACGTTATCAGTTGGTGAGAGATCTGGAGAATGTGCTGGCCAGGGCAGCAGTCGAACATTTTCTGTATCCAGAAAGGCCCGTACAGGACCTGCAACATGCGGTCGTGCATTATCCTGCTGAAATCTAGGGTTTCGCAGGGATCGAATGAAAGGTAGAGCCACGGGCCGTAATACATCTGAAATAGAACGTCCACTGTTCAAAGTGCCGTCAATGAGAACAAGAGGTGACCGAGACGTGTAACCAATGGCACTCCATACCATCACACAGGGTGATACGCCAGTATGGCGATGACGAATACACGCTTCCAATGTGCGTTCACCGCGATGTCGCCAAACATGGATGCGACCATCATGATCCTGTAAACAGAACCTTGATTCATCCGAAAAAAATTACGTTTTGCCATTCGTGCACCCAGGTTCGTCGTTGAGTACACCATCGCGGGCGCTCCTGTCTGTGATGCAGCGTCAAGGGTAACCGCAGCCATGGTCTCCGAGCTGATAGTCCATGCTGCTGTAAACGTCGTCGAACTGTTCGTGCAGATGGTTGTTCTCTTGCAAAGGTCCCCATCTGTTGACTCAGGGATCGATACGTGGCTGCATGATCCGTTACAGCCATGCGGATAAGATGCCTGTCATCTCAACTGCTAGTGATACGAGGCCGTTAGGATCCAGCACGGCGTTCCATATTACACTCCTGCACCCACCGATTCCATATTCTGCTAACAGTCATTGGATCTCGACCAACGCGAGTAGCAATGTTGCGATACGGTAAACAGCACTCGCGATAGGCTACCATCCGACCTTTATCAAAGACGGAAACGTGATGGTACGCATTTGTCCTCCTTACACGAGGCATCACATCAACGTTTCACCAGGCAACAGCGGTCAACTGCTGTTTGTGTATGACAAATCGGTTGGAAACTTTCCTTATGTCAGCACGTTGTATGAATGCTCTGGAAAGCTAATCATTTGCATATTACAGCATCTTCTTCCTATCGGTTAAATTTCGCTTCTGTAGCACGTCATCGTCGTGGTGTAGCAATTTTAATGGCCAATAGTGTAACTTAGGCAGTAATAAAAACATCAGGATCTCTTGTCGTTTGCCATCTTTGATCCTCAAGGTGTGGTTTCCTTCCTTTGTTTTTATTGCATCTGTGTCTGCTGTCAGTATTGTGGAACTAAATAATATACTATCTGACTAAAAACAGTGAAGCACCTAGATGAGGAGGAGGAAACAAAATGAAACTTCGCCAGTTGAAAGGGTATGTGATGATATGTCAGTGACCGCAAAATGGAGTCGAAATTGCAAGGTACTTGGCAGCATGAGTCCACTTATCAGTATGAAGTTGGACCCCGCTGGCCTGGATGCGTGCAGTGATTCAACTGGGAACGGTGTCGTAAAGCCGCCGTGTCCTCTCCAGATGAAAGCCGGCTCACAACTGTTGCAGCTGGTCCTTGATCTGCTGGCTTCTGGCTGACGTCCGAGCTGTTCCCACACATGTTCTATCCGGGCAGATCTTGGAATCTTGCTGGTCACGGAGCTGCTTTAACATCACGCAGACATAGAGATACGTACCATGTGTGGACGGGCATTGTCCTTTAGACAAATGGCAGCACGATACTGTTACATGAGAGCTAATGCGCGAAGACGCAGAATGTTCGTGACGTAGCGTTGTGTCTTCGGAGTTCGTCAGCCACTACCAGCTGCGATGGTTCCACACACATTGACGCCAGGAGTAATCCCACAGTGCCTCTCCAAAAGATATGAAGAATGAAACCTCTCCCCACATCGCCACCATAGCCGCCGACGATGGTCATCCGTGGTAGTGCGGAACACAATGTGAGGCTATTAATCAGCAGTCCGTGTTTCACGTTCATGGCACCACTCCAAACGAAACCGTTTCTGTGACGGTGTTAACGGCAGCCTACGCAGTTCCCAAGTCTGGCTGCTGCTAGTCTCCGACAAATGGTGTGGGATGACATGGGATGTTATAGGGTGTTCAGTACATGTTATCGGATGACAGGCGCAGATGTGAAAGGGTTACGACGTTTCTGGTGAACAATACGGCGATCCTCGCTTGTGGTGGTCAGACGTGGTGGACCAGAACCTTGACGACGAGAATGTCTGCCCTCACATCCCTATGCAGTCCAGCATCGAGCCACTCTCATATCGTAATGCACCACAAATCTGGATACGGCACGATTCGAGCAGCTGGGCAAACGGAGACGTCATTCAAACTCTGTTAGGTGCTGCTAACGCCGTCTCACACGAGTATGCGGCATATCCGCGTGATCACAGTGATCACTCAACATCTGACATTGTCACGACCCTTATATCCTCTACCAGACCTGACAGATAACACTAAACACGAATAACACTGATTGATAATATCATCTTTTTTAAAAAAAAAATTGTGAGGTAATGTTATGCTCATCACAGCAAACATGACAAAATGTAAGTGACTCAAAACAACAAAAATACACCAGTAGACGCAGAGGAAGGCCGCTGTAAATGTGGCCGAAACGTTGGCTTCATCAGTGATAAGTGTAACATGCCCAGAAAACTCTTGTGTTAACTGACTCGAGCCGCAGAACGTTACTACTGCACGAAAAATACTAATGTACTCTGAACGCCATTCCACCGTCATAGTAAATTGTAGCTATACTCATGGAGTATACGTGCACGAAATTACATTTACATCCTACCTTGTCTTTTGGGTGCTTCACTTTTTTTGAAAGACAGTTTATAGCATGTGTCAACAGCATGGTCCAGAGGTGTAACTGCAGTTTTGGGGGCCTCGAGGTAAGTACCTAAAGTGAGCCACTTCGCCCCCCCCCCCTCCACCTTCCCCCCGCCTTCCTTCGATCACGCCTCCCACGTACCCACCTGATTCCCATCTCAAGAAAACGTCGCACACATATCGATCCTGAGTGCTAAAAGTCGTAGATGTACTCAACTGTTTCGACTGTTTCAGCTGTGGTTTCTGGCCCTGATGAATCTGAATGAGGCATCTGGTGAACTGCTCCATGAAGAGAGTTGCTTCTTGATAAGCCTCTTAACCTCTATAGCGCCTCTGACGACTGCACTCAAATCGTGACTTTTTTTTTCCCAGTCCATTGTGCACAACACTCCTGATAAGCGCTCCGCTGTGGCCTTCGCCAAAACGTTTGTGCCCATGTTTTCCCTTTCGTTCTGTAGACACCATTAACTGGTGTTCGAGATTGCTCTTTGACCTGGTAAAGGAAGCAAATGATTGTCATGTCTTACAACAGTCTAGATCGCAATAATATTTTTTAATGACCAGCTTCGACTTTATGCAGAAGTTATCTTCAGAAAATGAGCACCGTAAGAACAAGAACTGTGGAGTTACAGAAAGTCTGACGAGTATATCGCCAAAGGAAAGTATAATGAAGTAGCGATGCAACACTTGTCTGGTGGCTACTCGGATGCAGACAAGCAGAACGACACTACAAAAATTGTTAGTTTTTATACACGTGCTAATATAACGTGATATACAACTAGCAGTTAATTGCATTAAATAATTAAAATATCAAAAAATATATCTGTCTCTGTATAACTGCGGAGTAATGCCCTCTAGTGTGTACTCGAAGTGACGCCGTTGTCAAGGTAACACAGAGAAGAAGATGATAGCTAATCCATCAGAGAAGTACACACAGGGACGCCGACTGTAGTCATGGTACGTGTGCAAGTCGATATCTTGGACGACCTTTGCGTGGAGGACCCATGAGACTGGTTGATGGAAGACTGAAAAACATCGTTAGCACATGACGAAGTGTAGTTCGTAGATAGTCGATGTCAACAGAATATCTTTTTGTATTGGCGTACATTGCTTGTAATACAATGTTATTTTAAACTAGTTGCATCACCAGATCGCTGTTACTCCTCTGGACCATATTGTCCTAATTTATGTCATATCTTTACCTCAGAATGATTTAATCTTTGATTATTTTAACATAGTGAAATAATTGTCTTGACTGATTAGTTTACCGCTTCTCCTTCCTATTTCAATACTTCCTTACTTCTTTTTTTCTTTCCTCCGGGCATCTTGAACAACTTATTCTTGGGGGCATTGCCCCGGACACCACAGCCCAGTTGCGATCCTACTGTTATCGATGGATGGTTACTGCAATTGTGCGGTTATTATTTACCGCATTTACTCTTAGAATAAACAACATTCCGCGATGTGACGCAGTTCCCAACAATACAGTGGTCTCCGCAGCGGCGCACACCCGTTGCTTAGCAACAGTTTGAGGCGCGGTGACCAGTGAGCAACATGAATGTATCGGCCCTAGTGAGCAAAATTTTAAGAAAACTGTGAAGTGCAGTAAAAGCAGTGAGAAGGCAAGCCGCCAAAGCCAATTCGTTGCACCTAAATCACAGGCGTCAAATTAATTACATTTTTCTGCGGGCGTATAACATAAATTCTCACAGACATATAACGTTAATGAATACGGAGATCCTCGACACTGCAGTTATATTTAAGGTAATCTGATTTTCCAAACCAGTCATCCTGTCAACGGCACCAATATACTCGGAGAAATACATGATTTTCTGCTTAGTATGGCGAAAAGTATCATTTTCTGATTCATTCAGGTCAGCAATGGCGTATACTTTTCTTGTTAAAAAAGTTGTATGACATGTGCAGTTGTCACAATTGATATTTTTTCACTGAAAAGATGGTCCTTGATCGAAACCAGTAGTGAATAAATGTATTGTAAGACATCACAGTATGTATCTGTTTATCAAGGTTTGTCTGAAGAGCTTGTATTGGAGGACCATGAATTTATACAGGGTGATCAGAAACATTCTGAAAAACTTATAAGGGTGTTCCACGCTAGGCTGTGCTGAGAAGTAATTGATAAGAAAAAAATTCGATACGTTGCTCCGAGTTAACTAACGTTGAAATTAGCCAATCACACCATACCGCTCGCGAATTCAAGCGGCCCGTCAGAGACGTTGACGCCAAACATATTCTTCGAAAAAGCTAACGAGCGAGCGATACAAAAATCTGGACATGGGGCGGTAGTAAGGATAGAAACCGAGCCAAAGACTAGCAGCTAATTGAGCTACCATCTACGCTACGAGAACAGCTAACTACACTGAGGCGACAAAAGTCATTGAATAACGATAAGCACCTATACAGATGGTGGTAGTATCGCATACACAATATATAAAAAGGAGTGCATTGCCGGAGCTGTCATTTCTACTCAGGTGATTCATGTGAAAATGGTTTCGACGTGATTCAAATGGTTCAAATGGCTTTAAGCACTATGGGACTGAACATCTGAGGTCATCAGTCCCCTAGACTTAGAACTACTTAAACCTAACTAACCTAAGGACATCACACACATCCAAGCCCGAGGCAGGATTCGAACCTGCGACCGTATCAGCAGCGTGGTTCCGGACTGAAGTGCCTAGAACCGCTCGGTCACAACGGCCGGCTCGACGTGATTATGGCCACACGACGGGATTAACAGACTTTGAATGCGGTATGGTAGCTGGAGCTACACGCATAGGACATTCCATTTCGGAAATCGTTAGGGAATCCAGTATTCCGAAATCAACAGTGTCAAGAGCGTGCCGAGAATACCAAATTTCAGGCATTACCTCTCACCACGGACAACACAGTGGTTGACGGCCTTCATTTAAAGACCGAGAGCAGCGGCGTTTGAGTAGAGTTGTCAGTGCTAACAGACAAGCAACACTGCATGAAACAACCGCAGAAATCAATGGGGACGAACGACGAACGTATTTGTAAGGACAGTGCGGTGAACTGTGGCGTTAGGCAGCGAACGATCAGAGCGAGTGCCTTTGCTAACAGCACAACACCCGCAGCTCCTCTCCTGGGGCCGTGATCATATTGGTTGGACCCTAGACGACTGGAAAACTGTGCTCTGGTCAGATGAGTCCCGATTTCAGTTGGTAAGAGCTGATGATAGGGTTCGAGTGTGGCGCAGAACCCCCGAAGCCATGGATCCAACTTGTAACAAGGCACTGTGCAAGCTGGTGGTGGCTCCAAAATGGTGTAGGCTGTTTTTACATGGAATGGATTGCGCCGTCTGGTCCACGGCTGCTCGGAGATCATTTGCAGCCATTCATAGACTTCATGTTCTCAAACAATCATGGAATTTTTGTAGATGACATTGAACCATGGCCGGCCGCTGTGGCCGAGCGGTTCTAGGCGCTTCAGTCCGGAACCGCACTGCTGCTACGGCCGCAGTTTCGAATCCTGCCTCGGGCATGGATGTGTGTGTTGTCCTTAGGTTAGTTAGGTTTAAGTAGTTCTAAGTTCTAGGGGACTGATGACCTCAGATGTTAACTCCCATAGTGCTTACTGCCATTTGAACCATTTTTTGAATGCGCCATGACACCTGGCAACAATTGTTCGCGATTGGTTTGAAGAACATTCTGGACAATTCGAGCGAATGATTTGGCCCCTCAGATCACTCGACATGAATCTCATCGAACATTTATAGCACATAATCGAGAGATCAGTTCGTGCACAGTATCCTGCACCGGGACAGTTTGGCAAATATTGGCGGTTACGGAAGCAGCATGGCTCAATATTTGTGCAGAGGCCTTCCAATGACTCGTTGTGCCCATGCCACGTCTAGCTGCTGCGCGCAAAAGGAGGTGCGACACGATATTAGGAGGCATCACATGACTTTAGTCACCTCACTGTATATCTGGCGGGCCACTTGAATTTGCGAGCGCAAGGCCTGTTTGGCTGACTTCAACGTTAATTATCCAGGAAACGGCGCAACGTATAGAACTTTTTTTTTCCTAGCAATTATTTCTCAGCAGAACCTACTCTGCAACATCCTTAAAAGCGTTTCAGACTGTTTCTGACCACCTTGTATATCCTATAATTACAAGAAAATGCTATAGATTATACATTCTTCTACGAAGTTCCCGTGCCAAATGATCTCTGTTTTGGCCCGTATAGAAATTGTGGAGAACATCACCGAGTCGTGTCGAAACACGTGTTTTTCATTAAAATATAGTAAGCAATAATGCATTTTTCTGTCCGTAGCTTGTGCCCTAGCGGTTAGCATCGCTGCCTCTGGATACCTGGTCCCGGGTTCGATTGCCGGACGAATCGGAGATTTTCTTCGCTCAGGGTCTGGGTGATTGTGTTGCTATGATTATTGCATATAACCTTCATCGAGGCGCAAGTCGCTGAAATGGTGTCAAATAGAAAGACTTGTAGCAGGCGGCCGAACAGCCCCAGACGAGGTCTCCCGGCCAATTATGTCACATGGTCATTCCATTTCATACATTTCCATTACTATTTCTAACGATAATAGACGAATTTCAAATATTGAGATGTATTTTTGCCAGAAAACTAACTTGCATTTTAAATCACAGTGGCTTATAAACAGAATGAAATGCGAAATGAAACTGTTACCGCTTGCGTCTAATTAAATAAGTTTGATCAGTTTTTGTGTTTGCGCCAGTGCAGTTCGCGTTCTCAGTCCCAGTACAGTGCGCCTACATTTTCCTGGCTTCTCGACTCCTTAACGTTGAGTCGGTAGATGTTTACTGAATTCGAACAGCTACTGTATGTTGAAGCTTCTCGCTGTCAAATACAACGATCAAACGATAGTGAGCGCATTGGGCTTCACACTATATTCGTCATTCTTTAATGCTGTGTTTCATTCCGGTGATACGTAGTTTATAGCAGTGAGTATCAGTCGTACGTGGCCTCTTACACCATCGTGTATTCCATGACCTGGCACAACAAGTAGTTATGTCGATGATTTCATTAAGCGCCCCAGACCAGAGCAATGTACCGCTAGCACTGGCGCTAGCAGTTACCATTTTCAATCGGTTACACTAGTGGTTTATCAAGCAGTTTCAACCAATATTTCGAACGCCACTGTGTCGGGAGGTTCTGCTATTGAAAATTATCTGCATGTCTGGCTACTACTAGTTGAAAAAAAATACAAGAACTGAAGTGTATTAAATCTGTTTTAGAAGGTTTTTGGTTGAAAACTGTAACATATTCACAAAGAAAGTATTCAGTCTTAAATTAGGTGCTGCTTATGGAAAAAACCTAGTTCCACAATTTTAGGATTATCTTTGACCACTTCATACTTAGCTTTAAAAATTTGATTTTTCTTTTTTTTACTTTCGTGCGTTATTTATCATTCGCTACTTGGAGAATGGCGGTTCAAATTCCCATCTGACCACCCAGATTTAGGTTTTCCGTGATTTCTGTAAATCACTAAAGGTGAAAGCCAGTATGGTCCCTTTGAAAGAGCGCGAAAATGCCTACATTTTGATTCTGTGATGATTTTGGTTAGAATGTTGCAATAAAATTTGTAACGTGGTTTACTCCCCTTATGTTCCAATTCCCTTGATGCTTATGCTGCGTGATTTGCTGTGTCTATTTGCATTTAACCTACATGCGTTAATTTTTTAGAACAGCTATTTTCAGAGTAGATAGCCTATGTGCATGTTACAGAATGTATTATATTTTTCATTCGCGCCGAGTGTGTTGTGTAGATACTTCCATGTGAATTACGTAAATACGTCTCGGAAACCTCAATCCCGCTGTTGACTTAACGGTAGTATTTGCTGATATCTAGTCCCCAGAGTTATTCAGATCTACGAGTCCTGTTATTTTAGCAGAAGGATATACTTCATTTGACTGATCGATTTTCCAATTTTTCCATTTTGTCTTTTCATTTTAATTATTCCTTTTTCGGTTGTTTTATTTTTCGGGCGCCGGGGCCCTTATTTCCAGGGCGCCAGGCCAATGCCCCGGTTGTCACAGCCTATTTATACCCTCGCATGTCCTCCTACTGGTCCTGATACAAAGTCTAGATCGCCCTTGAATCAGTTTCCGCACTGACTGACACCGTAGCTCAACGCGGTCGTTCAGCATGTTACGTCAAGCGACTGGCCACCCTCTGTAATAAAAAACGAGTAGAAGTTCTCGTCGATGGAATTTTAAAGATTGTTATACGATATCTGCACAGAATCACTGACGACAGAACGATAAAGAAACAGATCGAACAAAAATTGTCCGTCGTATTTGGCTGCCCTTTATAGGACCCAGGCAAGATTCCCGGTACTGACAGGGATTTTTCCTTGGTGGGAGGACTGGAACTCGGCGTAATGAAGTGAACCGAGGAGCTATTTGTGTGGGAAATAGCGGCCCCAAGATCAAGAACGCCGACTACGGGCGGGAGAGCGGTGTGTTGACCCCACATCCCTCCATACAGCATCCAATGACGCCGTTGGCAGAGGATGACTCGGCGAGCGGTCTGTCCCGATTGGCTCATTAGGACCCGAACCCCGGAACTTCGGTTGCTTCTTTACATTTGTCAACAACAAGTACTGCGAATGACGGGAACGCCCTTGTTTCCAATCAAGACAATGTGAATACTGTCCACGTTTGCATTTCTGTGAAGATATTTTCAGTGCAATAGAGACACAAAGATAAAAAGACGGTGAGAAATTATACGAAATGTAATCACAATGCAACAAGTCACTGGCGACGATGGGTCACTTTTACCAAAATATTCAGAAAATCATCATCATCATCTTCGTATCCTTCCAGTGAGCCGGGTACGGTGTTTATGAACAATTTATTTGTCTTTGACATTATTTTCCAGTTTGCTCCTCTAAGTCTTCAGATCTTCTTAATCTGATACAGCCATCTTTTTCTGTGTGGTCTTATTAGTCTTTTTTCAGGCTCATTTCTGTCCATGTACGAGGGGGTACACAAAAATAACCACAATTCCATCTGTTGCACAAGCACGTTTTGTAGACAGAAGTTACGCGTTGTGCCGCTAGCAGATGTTCTTCTTTTCGTTTGTATTTTTCCATATCTCAGTTCATAGGGATAGGAGGGTTAATAAGGTAAATAAATCAATAAGGAATAATAATAATAAGGTAGGCAAATACATTTCTCAAACCTCTCTCAGACTTACTTGTTGGTTGTACGATGACCCAGTGGATATCCCGTCAAAAACTGAACACAGATCAAGCATGAAACCGGAAAGAAGGTACACTGAACTGTGAAAAAAGAAGCAAAATAGAAACACTGAACGGTGCAAGTTTAATATGTGTAAAGTTGAGCGTATTTACGCAACCACGGCGTCGTAGTTGTGTGGTTGCGGTGTTGAACTATGAAAGGGTAGATCTGAGTTCAAATCTCGCCTTGTGCACCCATTTTTTTTTCACAAAATGATGAACTATCCGTATGGTTATTGACGTGTCTGCTGTATTCAGATTTGTGTCTGTCACGTGGTGTAACGTCCGTTTGAAACAGCGAGGTCTGAGACAGGGACCTCCAGACGTACAGTACGCGCAAACAAAGCTGACACTCGCCATTGTTACTGATGGGAACGACCATAAAGGCATTTCCCATTTACCTTCGCGTTTACGTAACTCCTATTTGTTATACACAAGTACCACTTATTATGACTCTTGCGTCCCGTTTGGGAAGTTGTGACTTTTTAATTCCTTTTTTGTAACATAGTTCACACCCCCTTATTTGTTGTTTTCATTTTTGTTAAAGGTCAATGTAGAATGTCGCCTTCTCTCACTATTCATCACATTTATTTGTAATGATAATATTTTCTTACCACATGATGTATTCTGTAACCAACGTACAGTATGACAGTTTTTAAGACTACAGAAGGAGAAAAGACACGTCAATCGGAAGTAAAATTCATAATTTTGTGAACAAAAAAAATTTAGTGCACGAGCGAGAATTGAATAGGGGACTCCAAATTTGCAGTCCAACACCGTGACAACATAACCACACGCTGTTGCTACAGAACTGTGCTCGATGCTGCACGTCTGGAGCTTGGACAGGTCATTGTTTCTATCTTGCTCCTCTTTTCACAGTTCAGTACATCTTTTTCCCGTTTTCATGCTTGATCTGTGTTCAGTGTTTGACGGGCTATCATCCACTGGGCCATCTTAACACTAAATCTGAGGAGGGTGCGATGGAGAATTTCACTTGTCAGTAAGCCGGCGTCAGTCGGAGTTAAGTGGTTTGTTTGTCATTTTCTGTTGTTTACGTTCCTATTTCAACCCTTCGGCGATTAATGACATGGCTGACAAGAAGGGGCAAGAGTCTGCGTGAAAGTTTGTTTTCTATTAGGGAAAACTGGAGTCGGGACTACTGGTATGATTTCGGCAATCCTTTATTGATGATTCTGTATAGAAATCACAGGTCTACGAGTGGTTTTTTCGTTTCAAATCTGGCAGCATGTCAACTGAAGGCGTACCACGCCCCGATCGTCCTTCGACAGGAAGGAATGACAAAAACAATCGCCACAATCAAACGCGCAATTGATGAAGATCGTCGAAACATCATTGAGAAAATTTCTGAGGAAACGAAAGTGTCATGGAGCGCGGTACAGCGCATTTTAACCGAAGATTTGCACATGAGACGGGTGTCTGCAAAATTTGTTCCTTACTTGCTCACAGCCGGCCAGTGTGGCCGAGCGGTTCTAGGCGCTACAGTCCGGAACCGCGCGACCGCTACGGTCGCAGGTTCGATTCCTGCCTCGGGCATGGATGTGTGTGACGTCCTTAGGTTAGTTAGGTTTAAGTAGTTTTTAAGTTCTAGGAGACTGATGACCTCAGATGTTAAGTTCCATAGTGCTCAGAGCCAACTATCTCGTGAAAGAGTTCTTACAAAGTCTAAAAACCTCCATTACTAAAGGCGACGATAAGATTTAACTACTGTGCGCACACAGGTGTTTAAGCAGTCTTTCTTGCCGCGCTCCATACTTGAATGGAACGGGAAGAAGCCCTAATAACTCGTCCAGTGGAAAGTACTCTCTGACATGCACTTTACAGTGGCTTGCAGAGTGCTTATGTAAATACAGGTGTAGAGGTGTAGCGTCGTATACATTTCCCCACATATGCTATAATTGAAAAATATCTTGCGCCCGATGATTATTAGTAAAATTCATAACTAGTAGCTTACAGAGTGTAATACGATTGTCCCCCATATACACCGTTCAGCTACATTAACATGGCCACCTGCCAACGTCCTGAACAATCACCTTTTGCAGCACGGACCGCTGCGAGTCGTGCAGGAAAAGGGTAAATGACGTTGTAGATGGTATTGACAGTGCTGTGGAACCATACCGATTCCAGTGCCGTAGCCAGCTGCAGTAGGTTTCTCCCCTGAGGTTCCATGCCGCGAACAGGCCGATTGCGGTGGTCCCACAGATTCTCGATTGGGTTTTAATCCGTTGAGTCTGGTGGCCAGGGGAATACAGTAAATTCATCCTGGTGCTCTTCGAAAGACACACGTGAGCTGCGAGCTGTGTGACACGTTGCGGTGTCCTGCTGGCAGATGTCATCATTCCGAGGAAAAACAAACTGCATGTAGAGGTGGACATGGTCCCCAAGGATAGTCGCAAACTTGTACTGAAACATTGCTCCTTCCAGGCTGATGAGATCATCAAAGGACTGCCACGAAAACTTTCCCCAGATCATAACGCTCCCTCCTTCAGCCGGGACGCTTCCGGCTATTGTTGCAGGGCGTTCGCTTTCAGGCGTTCCACGCCGTACACGCCAGCGGCCATCCGTGCAATGGAGGACAAAACGTGACTCGTCTGAAAAGGCCACTTGTCGCCGCTCAGTGGACGTCCAGCTGCAGCACTGACGTGCAAACTCCAGCCTTTCTCGCCGATGAACAGTAGTCATCGTGGGTGCACGAATCAGCCGGCTGCTGCAGAGCAACGAGTGCCGAATGGTCGTTGAGGAAACGCTGCTGTGTGCTGGCACCCCGTTAGTACATCTGAGAGGTCAGTTGCTGAACAGTTGCACATCTGTTCACGTGTAGCCATCTTCACAGACGGCGTTCACGCCTGTCATCTATGGCCCGCAGTGCATCACCGTTACCTCAGAGCTAGTTTTCATAGCGCCATTTTTCCATTAATGGTATTTTAACTACAGCGGCAAGCGAATAGTTTAGAAACTTAGCCGTTTCGGAAATGCTTCCACCCTTGGTCCGAAAGCCAATGATCATGCACTTCAGGTAAATCATTCCGTTCCGCACTACGTCAACGGCTGCACTGTGCCCCCCCCCCCCCCCCCCCGCACCTGCCAGGCCACCCTTTTTATATCCTCCACTGCTAGTGCTGCCACCTACCGTCTGTGAGTGGTTCTACATCTACATCTACATACATACTCCGCAATCCACAATACGGTGCGTGGCGGAGGGTACCTCGTACCGCAACTAGCATCTTCTCTCCCTATTCCACACCCAAACAGAAAGAGGGAAAAATCACTGCCTATATGCCTCTGTATGAACCCTAATCTCTCTTATATTATCTTTGTGGTCTTTCCGCGAAATATAAATTGGCGGCAGTAAAATTGTAGTGCAGTCAGCCTCAAATGCTGGTTCTCCAAATTTCCTCAGTAGCGATTCACGAAAAGAACGCCTCCTTTCCTCCAGACTCCCACCCGAGTTCCCGAAGCATTTCCGTAACACTCGCGTGATGATCAAACCTACCAGTAACAAATCTAGCAGCCCGCCTCTGAATTGCTTCTATGTCCTCCCTCAATCCGACCTGATATGGATCCCAAACGATCGAGCAGTACTCAAGAATAGATCGTACTAGTGTTTTATAAGCGGTCTCCTTTACAGATGGACCACATCTTCCCAAAATTCTACCAATGAACCGAAGACGACTATCCGCCTTCCCCACAACTGCCATTACATGCTTGTCCCACTTCATATCGCTCTGCAATGTTACGCCCAAATATTGAATGGACGTGACTGTGTAAGCGCTACACTACTAATGGAGTATTCAAACATTACGGGATTCTATTTCCTATTCATCTGCATTAATTTACATTTACCTATATTTAGAGTTAGCTGCCATTCTTTACACCAATCACAAATCCTGTCCAAGTCATCTTGTATCCTCCTACAGTCACTCAACGACGACACCTTCCCGTACACCACAGCATCATCAGCAAACAGCCGCACATTGCTATCCACCCTATCCAAAATATCATTTATGTAGATAGAAAACAACAGCGGACCTACCACACTTCCCTGGGGCACTCCACTTTACTGCACGTTGACGGCGAACAGAGACGGTGGTCACAATTAGGTGACTAGACCTTGTATCTGCAAACTGTGGGGCACCAACTACTGAAGAATATTAAATTATAATTCCTGAAGAGGATATAATGAGCCAGTACAGGAACCTGACCGTAGATTCGCCTACTAGCTTAGTGCCTGGGCTCGTTGCGCGCCTACCGTGGTGCTGCCGCGGAGACGATGATGTCATTTAAAGAGCCGGCGAGGCTTGTTTGGGGCAGGGGCCGGCTTTAAAAGGCCCACGCGCCGCCAGCTGACGCCGCGTCGGCCGTATTTGGCGCGCCCGGCGCCGACCCACGGCCCGCCAGACGGACGGGTCCCGCCCACCGCGGCGCCCACGTGTTCCGTGTTCCGCGGCTTTGTTGCTCCTTTTAGCGCTCGCCAGGCTTTCGACGCGAGGTATTTTACGGCCCACACTAGTGCGACACGCCAACTTTCCACGCAGCGCTGTTCGAGCTACGTGCCTCAGGGGCGGACCCCTTGTATAGCTCTCTTGTTTCCGGCGTTGCTTCAACGCCCTGAGAGCATTCACTTGAAGTTCCTTCCCCTCTGTGCTCGTAGTTCTGTATCAGTGGCACCCACATTGTTGATAATTACCCGCTCAGGGTTAAAATGAAATTTTCGGTCACGAATTTAAACTTCCTTTTTTAAGATTATTACTTTTATCGCTATATCATAATAGTTAAATACTGATTATAAAAGTTACTAGTTATCACTTTTTCTTCAAATATTATCATTAACCCGTGACACAGTATGGTGGAGGTCACAACATGTGAACGGAATGTGTGAAGTTCCGCCTCACATTGTGTCTGAATTGTGACTTGATGTTTGTAATAAATTCATTTTTGTCGAAGGAGAGCGGGACACCCGCCTTTGCAGATTTTGCCTTTAGTTCAATTGTTCTGGAGTTGTGTCTATCGAAATAGAAAGAAAAACTGCGAATTCATCTGCAAAGGCCAGGCGCTCAACAGCCAAATTCTTGATTCCATATCAACCTGAATCCTTTTTCACACCTTTGTCAATCATACCTTTTCGTCACTCACGAACACTTCCTAGGGTACACACTTGCCTGACTGCTGACCTGATTTTAAAAGCAGCTGAAATCTCTCCCATAAACTTTACTTTGGAGGGCGAGTCAGTAAGAATCTATCGAGTAATAGCCCTTGCATCATTATACTGTATAAGCCATATTCTTTCAAGGTTTCGTGAAGAGTTATTGGCCGGCCGGAGTGGCCGAGCGGTTCTAGGCGCTACAGTCCGGAACCGCGCGACCGCTACGGTCACAGGTTCGTATCCTGCGTCGGGCATGGATGTGTGTGTGATGTGCTTAGGTTAGTTAGCATTAAGTAGTTCTAAGTCTAGGGGACTGATGACCACAGCAGTTAAGTCCCATAGTGCTCAGAGCCATTTGAACTTTTTTTTTTTTTTTTTTTTTTTGAAGAGTTATTCGGCCATTTGAATGACATGACTTTTGAAATCTAGGAAGCTCATAACTAATTTATTACTTCTACATTTCAAGTAAGAGAGATCGTATTTAAGATTTATGATTTGTCTGGCACATGAAAGCTCTTATCTGAAACCTCCTTGCTATACACAGCTGCGAGTCAAACAGTTTTTTATGGCCTAATCTGAAGCACTTTCGAAAGAATCTTGTAGAGTATTAACAGAGCAGAGATGCCAACAAAATTGTTTACGTCCATTCTGTTAACTTTCTAATAAAGTGAGAGAATCAGCGCAGAGGACAAACGACATGGAAGTTCCTCAGTTTCACAGATGTTGCAGATAATCGCAGTTAACCAGCAGTCTTGTTTCCTGCGTTCTTCCACATTTCGATAGTTATCGAGTCTTCACCTGGTACCTTGTTATCTTCAGTAAATGTATGATTCGTCTATTATTTTTTTCTTTTGTGGAAGGTGATAAGTCAAGACAGGACGGATGTACTATTCTCGAACCTAATTTTATTTTCACCATCATTACAGCATCTGTGTGGCGTAACCGCAGTTACCATAAGAAAGTGGTTCTTAAAATCTCTCTTTAATTACAGCAGTGAAAAACTGAGCAACGCTGCCAGTTGTACGAGTGGAAATAAAAGTGGCTTTATCGTCTGAAACTAAAACTGGGTACTTAACTGCAACTGGAAAACAGACAATGTGAGTGAAGTTCCATGACATTAGAGAATTGAATTTGGAAAAACATCACCTTCCCGATTAACAATTACAAGAATCTGAAATAAGTCTGAAGTTGATGGAACGGTGCATGATGTGAAGAAGGCACGCAGCTTTAGGAACAGACATTCAATAGACAGCGAAATTGTTGGTGCAGTGATTCAGGTGTACACACAGTCCCTGAAGAAATATCTTTGAGGCAGTGCTCTCGTGAGACTGGGACCAGCAGAAGCAGTGTAGCAGTCACGGAAGTTTGCGGACTCAGAGATGGGAGCTTTACATTCCGACACTTCTCATTGCTCTCAACAAGGGTGCTTCCGATAGGCGAACTGAATTTTGTAAATGGTTCTTCAGTATGCATGAAGAAGATGAACGTTTCCAAGACATAATTCTCTGGTCGGATGAAATGACATTTAAACTTCACGGAACAACTAATCACCATAGCTAGGCTAATGAAAATCCAGGCGATGTTAATCTACGAGAAGTATCAGTATCGTCTCTCTAGACTGTCACACGTGGCTCATACCTAGAAATGGTAGCACATGATAAGTCCTGGTCACAGCAACATTTTAAACAATGAAGATTACTGCTTTCAATAGCCACCTCACTTTCGCCTTGATCTGAAGGATCTTGTCGATAGCACCTTTCCTTCTAGATAGATAGAACGAAGAGGAAGCACTGTGGAGTATTCACCGGATTTAACGCCTTTAGAGTTGTATCTTGGGGGGATTTGGGGGACTGTCAAACACAAAGTGTACGCTTCAAACCCACAAACAATGGTGATCTCATACTGCAAACTGAGCAGCACTGAACGATTATATTCTATTACGAACAACACATTTCGTATGTCGCTCTGTTCTAAGTCGGTGTCGACGATGCACTGCGATTACAGTTGGTCATTTTGAGCATATACCACCTTCAGTAATACATTACTGGACATGGCACCAAAAATTTTTCATTTCTGTCTGCTTTAATTAAGAAGATAATCAATTTCAAATCCATTATACATTATTTGAGAACACACTGTATGTAGGCGTCTTTGTTCGAGAGTGTGACAGTTAAGATTTTGCACTCTCCTTATCAACATCTCCCACCGGTGTAATAAACCTGTGAACGTTCGCGTTGCCTTTTTTTTTCTTTCGGTATTTCTTCTTAGCCAACCTGATGTGATCCGGCCGACTAGACATGTTGGCCCGTTACCAAGCGCTTTCATCCCTTTTGATACTACACTCCTGGAAATTGAAATAAGAACACCGTGAATTCATTGTCCCAGGAAGGGGAAACTTTATTGACACATTCCTGGGGTCAGATACATCACATGATCACACTGACAGAACCACAGGCACATAGACACAGGCAACAGAGCATGCACAATGTCGGCGCTAGTACAGTGTATATCCACCTTTCGCAGCAATGCAGACTGCTATTCTCCCATGGAGACGATCGTAGAGATGCTGGATGTAGTCCTGTGGAACGGCTTGCCATGCCATTTCCACCTGGCGCCTCAGTTGGACCAGCGTTCGTGCTGGACGTGCAGACCGCGTGAGACGACGCTTCATCCAGTCCCAAACATGCTCAATGGGGGACAGATCCGGAGATCTTGCTGGCCAGGGTAGTTGACTTACACCTTCTAGAGCACGTTGGGTGGCACGGGATACATGCGGACGTGCATTGTCCTGTTGGAACAGCAAGTTCCCTTGCCGGTCTAGGAATGGTAGAACGATGGGTTCGATGACGGTTTGGACGTACCGTGCACTATTCAGTGTCCCCTCGACGATCACCAGTGGTGTACGGCCAGTGTAGGAGATCGCTCCCCACACCATGATGCCGGGTGTTGGCCCTGTGTGCCTCGGTCGTATGCAGTCCTGATTGTGGCGCTCACCTGCACGGCGCCAAACACGCATACGACCATCATTGGCACCAAGGCAGAAGCGACTCTCATCGCTGAAGACGACACGTCTCCATTCGTCCCTCCATTCACGCCTGTCGCGACACCACTGGAGGCGGGCTGCACGATGTTGGGGCGTGAGCGGAAGACGGCCTAACGGTGTGCGGGACCGTAGCCAAGCTTCATGGAGACGGTTGCGAATGGTCCTCGCCGATACCCCAGGAGCAACAGTGTCCCTAATTTGCTGGGAAGTGGCGGTGCGGTCCCCTACGGCACTGCGTAGGATCCTACGGTCTTGGCGTGCATCCGTGCGTCGCTGCGGTCCGGTCCCAGGTCGACGGGCACGTGCACCTTCCACCGACCACTGGCGACAACATCGATGTACTGTGGAGACCTCACGCCCCACGTGTTGAGCAATTCGGCGGTACGTCCACCCGGCCTCCCGCATGCCCACTATACGCCCTCGCTCAAAGTCCGTCAACTGCACATACGGTTCACGTCCACGCTGTCGCGGCATGCTACCAGTGTTAAAGACTGCGATGGAGCTCCTTATGCCACGGCAAACTGGCTGACACTGACGGCGGCGGTGCACAAATGCTGCGCAGCTAGCGCCATTCGACGGCCAACACCGCGGTTCCTGGTGTGTCCGCTGTGCCGTGCGTGTGATCATTGCTTGTACAGCCCTCTCGCAGTGTCCGGAGCAAGTATGGTGGGTCTGACACGACGGTGTCAATGTGTTCTTTTTTCCATTTCCAGGAGCGTATTTTCTAAATTAATCACACATTCGCCTTGTTTGAAATAAAGTCCGTTCCAGATTTTCGGCAATTTGATTTCAGTTTCTTTCACCCGATTTCATGCATTTTATAAGGCTCGACATGGTCACGTATGTGGAGAAGCGGTCTCAATTTGAAATGCAAACGTTATTTGTCTAGTTCGCGAGTTTGTAAAATTGTAAGTAGGCTGTTTATGTTTTCTTATTGGCAACGTTACGTAGCGCTCTGTATGAAAATGACTGGCTGTGCTGTGTGCAGTCTGTGGCTAGTTAGCATTGTTGTCTGCCATTGCAGTGTTGGGCAGCGGCAGCTGGATGTGAACAGCGCGTAGCGTTGCGCAGTTGGAGGTGAGCCGCCAGCAGTGGTGGATGTGGGGAGAGAGATGGCGGAGATTTGAAATTTGTAATACTGGATATTATGAACTGCTATGTATATTATGATTTTTCAACACTACTAAGGTAAATACATTGCTTGTTCTCCATCAAAATCTTTCATTTGCTAACTATGCCTACTCGGCCGCGGTGGTCTAACGGTTCTGGCGCTGCAGTCCGGAACCGCGGGACTGCTACGGTCGCAGGTTCGAATCCTGCCTCGGGCATGGCTGTGTGTGATGTCCTTAGGTTAGTTAGGTTTAAGTAGTTCTAAGTTATAGGGGACTTATGACCTAAGATGTTGAGTCCCATAGTGCTCAGAGCCATTTGAACCATTTTTGAACTATGCCTATCAGTAGTTAGTGCCTTCCGTAGTTTGAATCTTTTATTTAGCTGGCAGTACTGGCGCTCGCTGTATTGCAGTAGTTCGAGTAACCAAGATTTTTGTGAGGTAAGTGATTTGCGAAACGTATAGGTTAATGTTAGTCAGGGCCATTCGTTTGTAGGGATTTTTGAAAGTCAGATAGCGTTGCGCTAAAAATATTGTGTGTAAGTTTAAGCACAGTCATGTATAAATGTTCAAAAGGGGACGTTTCATATGTCAACCCTTAGCCGAGGATACCTCACTGGAATTTTCTGATTTTTTCTTGTAGTTTGTGTAATTAGTGTAGCTATTGTTTATTGCTAGTGCATAATTGTAGAGAGAATCTCCTTTGTAGTTGCAGTCTTTCATTGTTGTACTGTAAAACAGTTGTGGCATGCATGTAGATTTGCACCCAGTATTTCGCAGCTGCGCTTGCAATTAACTACATATTATTTTCAGTGCTAAGTTAATGTGTTCTCTTATTTTTGCTCTTCAAATTGTGTTTTTCTGTGTTGTCGTGTGAAATATTGTGACAATAATGGCGTGTGAAAAACGTAACACTAGGCTCCAAAGTAAACTGAGAAATGACAGTGAAGATGACAGCAGTGTGTTAACGCCACCATGTAATGAATTAACTAATATTCAAAGTAGTAATTTGGTAACTGTGCATAGGGAAATGGAGCGGGCGTCAAATAATGGTGTAGACAGTGAAACAGGTAGTAAACAGGGAAGCATTATCGATCGATCGGTCGGCAACAGCTCGCCTCAGGAATCGGGAATGACAGAACACAATATTGCAAATACTGTAGACTCAGGTTTTGGGTTGCCGGTGCAAATTCACTGCCGAAAAGCACTGAGGAACATGTTTCAGACACCAGTGCATTGTTATTACAATTAATGCAACAAATGGGACAAAAGCTTCAAAAGTTAGACACAATGGAACAAAATCAGAGACAAACACAGCAACAGTTAGACACAATGGAACAAAATCTTCAAAAGTTAGACACAATGGAACAAAAGCTTCAAAAGTTAGACTCAGTGGAACATAAGCTTGAACAAACACGTGAAGATTTAACAACTGAGTTACATAACATTGAATCGAAATGTCAAAAAGTCTGTAATGATGTAAAAACACAAATTTGTGAGCATTTTCAACCTATTTTTTCGCGGCATGAAAATGCTTTACAGAATCACGAAGCAGCCATAAAAGAACTCCAAACTATTGTTCATGAAAATCACGACACCTTGCAAGCTAAAACTGACTCAGTTGCATCTGCCGATTCGGTTACGCAACTTGCAAAAACTCAAGAAAACTTAAAGGACACAGTAGATACGATTTCAACACAAATGGACACTCTGAAACTTGGTTCAGAAAAACACACTGAGGAAATAAGTACACTATCGGAGAAAGTAGCCGAACTTTCGGATCAGTTCACTAACTTATCTGCAAAGGTAGACGATGATCTGAATGACACAAGACCTGTAGCCATCACTGACACAGAAGAGTGCGAACAAATTAGGAAATTCAAACAAAATCAGAATCAAATTAATACGCAACACCAAAGAGAAATCCTGGAAGTACAAGATCAGCTGACACAGGTAATACAAGAATTACGTATTTCAGAGGCCACTCGCGCTCCAATACGGGAAGAGGGACATAGAAATACGGAACAGCCACAAAATAATAACTCAGGGCACATCGGAAATTATGAAAGAAATTGGCAAGGTACACCGAATTTTGAGATGGAACCGCCGACACGACGTAACAATGACCGATATGCTACTCGCCGACACGATGATTTTGACTATAAGCTGTTCATTACTACACGTAAATTCAAAACGTTTAAGAATTCTGGCAACGACATTCATCCACAAGCGTGGCTCCATCAATTCTCTCATTGTTTTCCTCCCAACTGGTCATTAGAGCACAGATTAGAATTTATGTGTGGCTACTTGGAGAATGAACCATCTGTAAGAATGCGATCGGTCATTCACGATTGTCACAGTGAAGGAGATTTTTATCATGCCTTCCTCTCAGCATATTGGTCTCAAGCTACACAAGACCGGGTAAAACATAGCATCATAATGATGAAACATTTCGAACAATCTGAATTTTCCAGTCTTGTGAAATATTTTGAAGACATGTTGCATAACAATCAATATCTTTCAAACCCATACAGCCCTTCAGAACTCATCCGCATTTGCTTAATGAAATTGCCTGAACATTTAAGAAATATTATTTTGGCAGGACGTTGCAAAGACGACATTGAAGCTTTTCAGGGACTCTTACAAGAATTAGAAATTGACACAGACAGTCGCGGGATGCGAAAACAGGAAAACAATCACTACAGGTCACATCCGTCACAATCCCGTGATGACAGAAACAATAACTGGACACGACAATTCTATTCTTACAACGTAAATCGTGACCAAAAGAGACACCACCAGTATGACAACCACTGGCAGAGTAATAGTTACAGAGAGAGATCGCATTTCCGTAGTAATGAATATGACAGAGACACTCATAGAAACAGACAATTTGGCAACCAGAACAATTTTTATCACGGGAGACAGAATAACTTCAGACGCAACAGTCCACCGTGCAGTGATAATGCAGGGAGAAATTCTCTACCACTTAACCGACAAGAAGGAAACTACAGGAACTACCGACATGACGACAGACGATGTGATCGTAACGACAGACGTGAATTTCATCAGAACTGGCGGGATTTAAACAGGGCTGGGCCCTCTCTGCAAGGCGAATTTGTAGAAGTTAGGTCTCCTAATCCCAATAAAGACGCGCGCCAACAAAGAAACGGACAATGATTCGCACGGCAGGCAGCCCCTTGCGCCCGCTGGCTCAGGGAAAAATAACATTGACGCTAACGTTGAGCAAAATTCCAGTATTCTTTACGGACATATACCACATGATAATTGCGTTGAAGCTGAAACTCTGCGTACTAGGAAGAGTTAAGGTTTACACCACATTTCACATGTAAAACCGTTTATTGAAAGATAATATGCTTTTTAACTTTGTCTTTGCCATAAAACGTTTCACTTCACGTTACTAGTATGCTTTAGAAACTGTTACCATGCAACAATGTTTGAAGTTAAATATCCAGTCAAGAACCAAGAGAACTTATTTAAACAGAAATAACGAATGCATTGTTATTGCGAACAGATGACACAGTGTTATTGTGTGTGTACATTCTTGCTTGTTAGTTGCACGATTACGTAACGACTATAAGGCTCACATACTTAGAACATTTACCAGTACTGCTAATGAGATTTTAATGCAACATTTTGGTGTACTTGAAAATACATTCTGAATTAAAGTACTTTCTGTGAGATACCAGATGACACAGTGGTTAGTTTATGTGACAGCTACACGATTATATCATGACGTTACTAATGAGTGACAATTTACAATGTTGCTTTTACGGTGTATCTGTTTTATATCTGCACAGTTTTTCTGAATTATTCTGGAAAGTAAAACATGTTTTAGTAGTAACTTTTGTGGTATAGCTACAAGGAGACAGCCTTTTCCTTAGCACAACAATACATTACAGCACAGTACTTTCATCATCACAACAATAAGTGTAATAACTAAGATATCTGTGCGCAAAGCATTTCACTTTTGTTTATCATGAGGTAAGTACATTGGCTTCTGCAGAACTTAGCTTTCGGAGGAAAATAACTACGACACTTCGACAGAATTATCTTACAGCTAGACGCACATTTAGCACTACAGGACACGCATTTGAGTGCTTAATTTTGTACTTAAACCATTTATTTTTCAAGATTTTTGAATTACAAAAAAAGTTTTCTGTGATACATTTCATTCCATTGCTGTAATCTGTAACACCTGAGGGTATAATTACATTAATCCTCAGGGGGGTACACGCTTACTTTGTGTATCATGTGTTTGGCAAGCACAAGGAGCCCTAGCTAATATGGTATTTGCTTATACAACTTTACACATCGGTACCATATTTCTCTAACACATAAATTACACAGCTAGCTGATCATTTAACTGAGAGAGACAAACATTTTTTTACTACATCAGTGACACATGTTTACGTAATTACACCATTGGATAACTTCACACTTACGAAATTGTATTTTGTCTGTACTTTGTGAACTGTTCATATTTTTTCAGACCCATTGTGATATTATGAGAGCTTTGAGTGATATATTTGGTATGGGATCACGATTTTTAAAGTATGTTTGAGGTAGATGACGCTATTTAAATGAGCAGAGAATTTTTTTAGGTTTTTAAATTATTGCAGGAAGCTACGACGTTTTTGAGATTTGACTGAGGTGTTATGATGTTATTATTACGACGACGATGTGTATTATGCTGTTGAGGAATGTTTATTATGATATGTATTTATTATGATGAATTGTTGAAGATGTTTTGATGAATATGTATATGTGTAATAAGGTAAGGAATAAGGAGTTCTGGTTAGGGACTCTGACTTGTGAAAAAGGATGTTGGAAACCGAGAATCGTACTTTAAGAGTTATGAAATGTGTGTAAATGCATGAATGTATCACAATGCAGGCGAAAATTTTTTGCACACTGTTATATTCATAGGATTTTGTTTCTACGCATTTGTAACGTAAATTTTCGACCTGTGAAATTTTCATATGAGACTGTCACTGTAGCGGGAACTGCTGTTGTAAATATTTCCGTAAGAAAGTTAAGTGACCACCTGCACGTAATGCATCGTGGGCACCCAGCTGTGTTAGACACCTGGAGAACAAGCCATTAGTGTGTCCTTTTCAGAGGCACAGGTAGAAAAGAAAGAAAGGGAGGCCATTATCCTCGCTATTGACATTCCTTTGTAGAAAGCATCGCAAATACGACACGCTCATTACTTGGAAACATTCTTACATCTGCACACCTGATTACGACAAGTATCTTTCTACAAGAGTTGAGAGATTTATTTACTACTTTATGAAATGCCATATAGCTAATGAATGATGTTTCATGCCTTCCTTTGTACATAGTTTCATTTTTTTTAATATCTAGTTTCTAGCTGCACTGCAGCATTGGTTAAAATAAAATTTTATAGATGTACTAATATAAATATTTTATGCCTACAGATCCAGTAAAAAAATAACTGTATGATGTACTTAAAAAAAACAACGAAGGAGCACAAAAACATTTCACAGGAATTGCATACAGAATTTTCTTTTCAAGTATTTGGTAATTTCTTTTGTAGAATAATTTGTGGTGCACCACTTTAATTACATAGACATTAAGATGTGAATATACATTTCCCTTGTCTGCATTATTGTCTTTAGTGTAATGTTTTTTTTCTGCTTGAGCTTTGTCATGTTTAGATATAAGTTATTACATTTGCTGCGGCTGTTTGCCAGGCATAGTGTTACTGAATTTGACATTGTGTTACTCTTCTAAGCCAGTTTACTACTGATTTATTTTTCTTGTTTACTGCACATTGCCTTATATTAGTTGTAATATTGCAATTGCTTTGCTAATTTCTATAATGCTGCTTGCTTCGCAAATCTGCATTTTTTTCATTGCTGTTTGCGTTAATTGTTTTGTGCTGCTGCATTGCCTTGCCCCTTAGTTTAGCATCTGAGCTCAGTAGATTTAAGTTAGATTAAGAGGGGTAGACTATATAAGAAACTGACTATAGAGAATAGGTAAAGAATGCATTGCGAAGTTATATGAAAAAGATTTGGGCCAAAATGAGTATTGTACAATCAGAAATAATTATTTTGAAAGAGGATGTGAACAGAATACAGAAAGCAGGCTTAGATAGGACTTTTTGAGAATAATGATGAACGAAGGGAGATCTCCATGCAAAATACTGCAGTAAAACAAACCCTGTCCTTTCCTTTTGTCTTATCCCTCTATGTGTTTGTGTACCCATGTGTATTTGTGTTTTTCCTGTCTTTATGTGTTTAGCTAATAAGATTTATGTTGTACAGTTTTTCAAATACTATGTTATTTTCTTTGTAAAGATGTTTAGACATTATTTATTCTGTTCTGTTTTAATGCTCATGTGTGAAGTTGTTGTTCCAAAGCTATTCTGATCTTTTATGTATTTACTTATGTCATAATTCCTGTAACACTGATGTATATGTTCATTTCTATTCTGTTGTAAAGCCTGTTCTACAAATGTTATCTGTATTGTTATGTTCTTTAATGATGTATTTTGTACCTTTATTATTGTATTCTTATGTTATAAAATTGTAATTGACAGCAGTTCATCAAATTAAGTAACTTGTAAGTTCCATTTCACTGCACACATTTCTGTTGGTCATACTATATGGACAATATGTGAGAAGTAGGGACTGTTAGTGTTTGCACGTGTGTTAATAATTCAGCAAGGGACTGGATAACAGCATTGCTGGTTCTAAGGACAATTCCAAAAACTTTGTGAGTGCACAAGTGGTGGTTATGGACTTGCTATATTATCTGCAGGACTCTGCAATGGTGATTGTGCACCTGCACAGTCACAACAGATGGCTGTTGGCCATCTCTACAAGGACTGCAGTGGGTATGCATCTTTGATGACCCACCAATACCATTATTTCTACAAGGACTACAGTGGGCCTACACCTTTGATGACTCACCAATACCATTATTTCTACAAGGACTACAGTGAGTCTACACCTTTGATGACTCACCAATACCATTATTTCTACAAGGACTACAGTGGGTCTACACCTTTGATGACTCACCAATACCATTATTTCTACAAGGACTACAGTGGGTCTACACCTTTGATGACTCACCAATACCATTATTTCTACAAGGCCTGCAGTGGGTCTGCACCTCTGGTAGCCCACCAATACCATACTTTCTACCAGGACTACAGTGGGTCTATTCTGTGATGACCTACCCACCAATATTCTTCAAAACGTCGAATGACTCTGCTGTGGGTTTGCTCTGTTGTGGCCCATTACCTGTCAGCAGGTCAAGAGTCAGCACTGTCTTTCTGTTAGAAGGACAACACTACTTCTTCAAGACTGCATGGAAATGCACTACTTCTGTGTGCATTGTCTTTTACTGCTCAGACTTTGAGAAAAGAAACGGAAGTTTCACTGTGATGAATGATCAGGACTGTCTTTATGGACTGTGAGAAAATCTTAGCTTTTGACCAACATTATATTAATAAGTGTGTGCATTTGATATTTTTCTTACTGTAATTATGAAAATTTTATCAAATCATTATTGGCCACTGCCCAAAACAATTTGTAAAATTTTTTGTGGGGAGCATGGGGGATATGTAAGTAGGCTGTTTATGTTTTCTTATTGGCAACGTTACGTAGCGCTCTGTATGAAAATGACTGGCTGTGCTGTGTGCAGTCTGTGGCTAGTTTGCATTGTTGTCTGTCATTGTAGTATTGGGCAGCGGCAGCTGGATGTGAACAGCGCGTAGCGTTGCGCAGTTGGAGGTGAGCCGCCAGCAGTGGTGGATGTGAGGAGAGAGATGGCGGAGATTTGAAATTTGTAATACTGGATATTATGAACTGCTATGTATATTATGATTTTTCAACACTACTAAGGTAAATACATTGCTTGTTCTCTATCAAAATCTTTCATTTGCTAACTATGCCTACTCGGCCGCGGTGGTCTAACGGTTCTGGCGCTGCAGTCCGGAACCGCGGGACTGATACGGTCGCAGGTTCGAATCCTGCCTCGGGCATGGCTGTGTGTGATGTCCTTAGGTTAGTTAGGTTTAAGTAGTTCTAAGGCATAGGGGACTTATGACCTAAGATGTTGAGTCCCATAGTGCTCAGAGCCATTTGAACCATTTTTGAACTATGCCTATCAGTAGTTAGTGCCTTCCGTAGTTTGAATCTTTTATTTAGCTGGCAGTACTGGCGCTCGCTGTATTGCAGTAGTTCGAGTAACCAAGATTTTTGTGAGGTAAGTGATTTGCAAAACGTATAGATTAATGTTAGTCAGGGCCATTCGTTTGTAGGGATTTTTGAAAGTCAGATAGCGTTGCGCTAAAAATATTGTGTGTAAGTTTAAGCACAGTCATGTATAAATGTTCAAAAGGGGACGTTTCAAAATGACATGACCGGTTCTCACTTGGTTCACATGGCTCTAAGCACTTAACATCTGAGGTCATCAGTTCCCTAGACTTAAAACAACTTAAACCTGACTAACCTAAGGACATCACACACATTCATGCCCAAGGTAGGATTCGAACCTGCGACCGTAGCAGCAACGCAGTTCCGGACTGAAGCGCCTAGAACCGCTCGGCCACAGCGGCCGGTGACTTGATCAGTTTCAAACGAAACACTATTTTATAAAATCGCGATCCAGACAAATGAAGCTTATGTTTCGTGCATTGTCAGTATCTCTCCTTTGTTTAGCATTTTCCACCTCAAATCTCCAAGCGTTGCGGTGCTACAGATATAACAAGTGGAAAAGTTTTTTGTATTTTGTTAAATAAATTTTTGTTTCGATCGACGTATCTTCTGCACTTCACTGTTAGCAATCCTCGGTGTATAAGACATGCGTAGAGGTGTGACCAGCCACCATGAACCGTTACGAACGGCCGGAAGGCTGGCATTAAAAATACCGTTGCTTCTTTCCGGCTGTTGTCCTCTTTCGGATTGTGTTACGTGTTACAAGGTGATGAAATATAATCTCTGTTGCCCATCTGTTCTGGAAGAATCAACAAGGTAGCAAACAGAATCAGAGCTTAAAGTCGCGTCGGTAACATCAGGCACGAGGCAAAAGGTCGCATTTGAGAAAAATCGTGGTGGTACCGGCCGTATCCTTTTCAAAAGAACAATCGAGAATTTATCTTAAGTGATTTGGGGAAACCACTGAAAACTGGAAACATTATGACCACACGGAGGTTTGAATTCAAATCCTCACAGATGCGAGTCCAGTACGCATAATATTTAACCTCGGTAGAAGCCAACAAAATACACTTTTTTCCTATTTAGAAACCCAGTGTTCACTGCATAAAGCTCACTGAGCTTGATTCATGGAAGCAGTAGAAATTTTACGATTGTAGCGTACGATGTCTGCTTTGTTGCCAAGTGCACCACGCATCCGACTAGATCGTTACGCTTATTATGATTTCGATACGGCACTGGTACGTTACATAAGTGTTCTATTTCCTCTTGAACTGACCATAATTTAGCGCAGATCCTTCACCAAAGATTAGTATTCAGAATCTGGACGAGAACCTGAGTCATACCAATTTACATTTAAGATGGACATAAGAGTAGAATCCCCATGACCTCTGACACAGATTAGTAACATATACAGCAGAAATGGTATTAGCGATAAATTTAACATCAAAATTGGGGACCAACATGTAGAGGAAGCGATGGAATTCTCTTACTTTGGAACCAAATGGGATCATTCCTGGATAAAAGTCTTTTAGTATTAAAAATTGGTCGTAATTTGAGGAAGAAATTTCAGAGAATGTACGTCTGGAGTACAGCATTGTATGGAAGTGAACCATGGACTGTGGGAAAACCGGCAAAGGAGAGAAATGAAGCGTTTGCGATGTGGTGTTAAAAAGGGATGTTGAAAATTAGATGGACTGATAAGAAATCAGGTTCTCCGCAGAATTAGTGAGGAGAAGAACGTGTGGAAAACATTGACAGGAAGAAGAAGCAGGATGATAGTACATGTATCAAGACATTAAGAAATAACTTCGATGATACGCGAGGGAGCCCTAGAGCGTAAAAACTGTAGGAAAAGACAGAAATAACTGATGGCGTCGGGTGCAGTAAATGCTCAGTGATGAAGAGGTTCTCACAGGAGACGAATCGTGGCGAACCGCAGAAGACATATGTCAGTTTATCCATTTTACTGGTTGTTGACCTCCGTGGCCGTGGATTATTTTACTTTAAGAAATAGAGCAATCAGTCACGTTTTATGTATTTTTATAGCAACACGCGTTTCGGGTTATGTGCATCTTCAATTGGCTATATATATATTTAAATCTTAAATTAGCATATCGTTAAAAAACATCAACTGCAATTTGGATGCTGGAGCTGCGCTGTGCAATATAACAATTTTTTTTGTCTACTACACATTGCGAGTTGTGTATTTACAATATACTACTTGTTAGATGAATTACTTTCTGTTCTACTTGTTGTTGCTCTTGTTTTCCGTATCTGTAGGGATGGCACAAACACTTTTTGTTTGTGTGATGCACAAATTCAGTGCAGCATCCGCCAACGTTGCCAACTGATACTTCTCTTTATATCGGAACGTTAGCGTGTACAGACGAAGTTACACTTTGCTTAGAAGTTCTGAAACTGCTGCTGAGGTAAGTTGGGTGTATACACTAAATATTTTTAATTTATGCTTCTGTGTGGCCAAAATGTAATGTGCTGTGAAGTGGTGACTGGTTAACTAAACCATAATGAATATTACAAAAATAATACAGTACACTTTATGTACAGTAATTACTGTTATATATTTTATTCACAGTAAATAAATTTGATATATTGGAGCGATGTATTGAAAGAATAAAGGCAGAAGATGACGCAAAGCTACTGTATACAGTGGATTTACTCACACTGGATATGGCTACAGAAACATATGGTCTTTATTTATTTACTATAAAAAATTCAATTTAGTTCCTCTTAACTGCTTGTTGCATGTAGATATTGAACAACATAGACTGTAACTTTGTCTCTCACTCTCCTTAATTATTGCCTTACTTCCATGTTCCATTGCTCTTGTAACTGCAGGATGGTTTCTGTACAAGGTGTAGGTAAATTTTTGCTTCCTGTATTTTAACCATACTTCATTTATAATTTGAAAGACTGTATTCCAGTCAACACAGTCAACAGTAAAAAGGTATCTCTAAATCTTTTTACCATTTATCTCCTGCAATAAGTTGTAGGGCCAGTATTGCCTCTCTTCTTCCGGCATTTCTCTGGTACGCAAACTGATCTCCTCTGAGGTCAGCTTCTACCAGTATTTTCATTCTTCTGCAAATAATTCACGTTAGCAAACGTGACTTACTGAACTTACGATTCGGTAACACACCTATCAGTTCCTGCCTTCCTCCTAAAGTTTGAGAGTATTTCGCGTGTTTCATACACTACTGGCCATTAAAATTGCTACACCACGAAGATGACGTGCTACAGACGCGAAATTTAACCGACAGGAAGAAGATGCTGTGATTTGCAAATGATTAGCTTTTCAGAGCATTCACACAAGGTTGGCGCCGGTGGCGATACCTACAATCTGCTGACATGAGGAAGATTTCCAACCGATTTCGCATACACAAACAGCAGTTGACCGGCGTTGCCTGGTGAAACGTTGTTGTGATGCCTCGTGTAAGGAGGAGAAATGCGTACCATCACGTTTCCGACTTTGATACAGGTCGGATTGTAGCCTATCGTGATTGCGGTTTATTGTATCGCGACATTGCTGCTCGCGAGATCCAATAACTGTTAGCAGAATATGGAATCGGTGAGTTCAGGAGGGTAAAACGGAACACCGTGCTGGATCCGAACGGCCTCGTATCACTAGCAGTCGAGATGACAGGCATCTTACCCGCATGGCTGTAACGGATTGTGCAGCCATGTCTCTATTCCTGAGTCAACAGATGGGGACGTTTGCAAGACAACAATCATCTGCACGAACAGTTCGACGACGTTTGCAGCAGCATTGACTATCAGCTCGGAGACCATGGCTGCGGTTACCCTTGACGCTGCATCACAGACAGGAGCGCCCACAATGGTGTACTCAACGACGAACCTGGGTGCACGAATGGCAAAACGTCATTTTTTCGGATGAATCCAAGTTCTGTTTACAGTATCATGATGGTCGCATCCATGTTTGGCGACATCGCGCTGAACGCTCATTGGAAGCGTGTATTCGTCATCGCCATACTGGCGTATCACGCGGCGTGATGGTATGGGGTGCCATTGGTTACACGTCTCGGTCGCCTCTTGTTCGCATTGACGTCACTTTGAACATTGGACGTTACATTTCAGATGTGTTACGACCCGTGGCTCTACCCTTCATTCGATCCCTGCGAAACCCTACACTTCAGCAGGATAATTCACGACCGCATGCTGCAGGTCCTGTACGGGTCTTTCTGGATACAGAAAATGTCCGACTGCTGCCCTGGCCAGCACATTCTCCAGATCTCTCACCAATTGAAAACGTCTGGTCAATCGTGGCCGAGAAACTGGCTCGTCACAATACGCCAGTCACGACTCTTGATGAACTGTGGTATCGTGTTGAAGCTGCATGGGCAGCTGTACCTGTACACGCCATCCAAGCTCTGTTTGACTCAATGCCCAGGCGTATCAAAGCCGTTATTACGGGCAGAGGTGGTTGTTTTGGGTACTGATTTCTCAGGATCTATGCACCCAAATTGTGTGAAAATGTAATCACTTGTCAGTTCTAGTATAATATTTTTGTCGAATTAATACCCGTTTATCATCTGCATTTCTTCTTGTTGTAGCAATTTTAATGGCCAGTAGTGTATATCACGGATAGCAGGTGGAGTAGTGTTCTGGTGGACTGTTTTCCAAAGTGAATACTCTACAAGTACCGAGGAATGTAGAAATTCTTTGGAAGCTGCATCCGTAAATGGAGTGACAAGCATTCTTAGTAAGAGGTTGCAATAGAAGATACTCAGATGCAACGCGCATGTGGAGACGCAGGGGATTCGTCTCTTCTGTAGTGTGAGGAACCGAGCTCAGTTGGCTGTAATCTCTGTCCCCACGCAAAGGCCTCGCAGATGGGGTACTTTATGTCCCTGGCGCTTTTTACCGCCAGGCCTCTTGTTGCCTCGGTGCCGCCAGCAGAGCCTCGTACTGCTGCAGCTTTCTAACGAGTGGCCTCTTTCCAGTTCGCTGGGGCTGCACCGGAATCTCAGCTCAAGGAAGAACTTCTTACGCTCGCTCTTGCACACATCTGTCATCTAATCTCGCAATGAAACGCATCTGAGACTACTTCTCCAACGCACACTTGACAGCAACACTAATACGTTTATACCCGTACATAAAAAGACAACTGGTAATACTGTGTAACAAGTGCTGTAATTCCGCTTTTCGTTTAGCGTTGCTGCTGCTTTTCTGTGGTTCATCGTGTTTCATATTGTTTATTCTTCTTTTTTTCTGTTGCTGGGTGTTTGTTCCACCTGACCCACTGAGCGTTAAAACTGTGCACCGAATAGGACCTCGAACTGCGGTCCTGCTTCTTTCGGGGACAGTGTTCTACCAAATCAGCAATCCGGACACGCTTTACAGCTCGCCTCAAAGCTTCTCTTTCTTCCTCTGTGTGCTTCATGCAGCTCATCTTCCACTCCTCTGAAAGAACTAACACTATACTTAACTGCTAAGCCTATGCTGTGCATAAAAATCGGCGTATACTCCGCATAGAAATGAGGTGTCATCTTTTATGCTCTTCCTATCTAGCCAACTGCGTCTTATCCGAAATTTCGTAGGATAGGTGGTGGGTAGGGTGGTTGGGTAGGGGCTGAGGGGGAGGAGTGGGGTGAGACGGTAGTCGTAGACGTGTGTACCTTCTGTGTGCGAATGGCACTATTTCTCCGATGTACTCGTATTTTTGTGTTGTACTTGTTTGCACTTGCTTCTTGAACACATTTGTGCAGTTCTGGTGGCCTCCTCCTAGCTACGACTTCGGCAATGCAAGCCAACAGAAGTGCACAAATGTACATATCTGCAGTGTAAGAAGTAGGTAAGATACAGCTGGTAAATATTTTAGTCTTAAAATCGAATGGTGACATTAACCATCTTTCATGTTTTGCAAATGACACAGTGTATTTTCTGAGCCATACGAAGGAATAAAATTAATATACAATGTAACACAGAGCCTGCCGTAACGGATAGGTTCCGTAATGACGAAAGTAGCCTGCTGTTTTTCTTACAATAGTACAAAGGCCCAAAATTTATTCCACAGCGCTGGGCATGAAAATTGCAGAACTAGGAAGGGTAGCAGCTAGGAAGCGTCGTTTCACTCATTGTTTTTATACTGTACAGCACGAAGAATACGCGATAATATTTGCAGGTGATTTGGGGGTATGAGAGTGTTGTATTTAGTACACTGAATTGCCACCTCTGGCACCATCTATGATTCTAACTTGGCCGAGCAGCGAGTCGAGCTGAGGTTGGATGAGAGATTAGCGGACGTCATTCCATGCTGCTTCAGCTCTATGTCAGAACGTATTACCCGTAGTGGTTCTCGAGTTATTGTTGCCAAGATGGTTTTTAACGGATGAGAGATCTTTAGAACCTGCTGCCCAGCACAACACCCTCTGCATCGAGGTAAGTCGGTGCACCGTGGACAACTTGCAGTCTTGCTTTATCTTGAAAGATAACTTCACAGACATTTCGAAGACAGAGTACAGCCACGTCAGTAATGTAAGGGGCTGTTTTCCAAATCACTGAGCGTAGTGACCCAGAGGTGATGGTGTTGTGTCCCAATATCATCATGACAAATGCTGGACCCATACAATGATGGTAACTGCATGTCAACGTTTGTTCTTCTCTAAGCCTCTGCGCCGGCCGGTGTGGCCGAGCGGTTATAGGCGCTTCAGTCTGGAACCGCGCGACCGCTACGGTCGCAGGTTCGAATCTTGCCTCGGGCATGGATGTGTGTGATGTCCTTAGGTTAGTTAGTTTTAAGTAGTTCTAAGTTCTAGGGGACTGATGACCTCAGAAGTCAAGTCCCATTGTGCTCAGAGCCATTTGAACGATTTATCTGAGGTTCCACACATGGATATACCCAACGTGATGTAGTACACAGAAACGAGACTCGTCTGAGAAGACGACGAAGTGCCACTCCTGTGTTCACTTTTGTTGTTAGGCGCACCACCGTCTGCGCACCTGACTCTGCTGCCACCCAAGTGAAACTGCAACGATGCTCACCATGCTGACACTCGGTGACGCATCAGAGTGCACCAGACGTCGTTGTTCTGTACACGTGGATACTTGTCGTGTTGTGAACAAGCCTTTTCCGGACTCAAGGTACATAGCGTGGCTCTACGATCCTGTAGGGTTAGTGAAAAATACACTGAGGTGACAAAGTCATGTGATAGCGATGAGGACACATACAGATGGCGACGGTGTCACGTACACAAGGTAGAAAAGGGCACTGCATTGGCGGAGCTGTCACCTGCACTGAAGTGATTCATGTAAAAGGTTTCCGACGCGATTTTGACCGCACGACGGGAATTAACTGACTTTGAACGTGTAGTTGGAGCTATAAGCATGGAACATTTCATTTCGGAAATGGTTTGGGAATTCAATATTCCAAGATCCACAGTGTCAAGAGTGTGCTGGGAAGACTAAATTTCAGACATTATCCCTCAACACGAACAATGCAATGGCTGACGGTCTTCATTTAACGATCGTGAACATTGGCATTTGTGTAGAGTTGTCAGTGCTAACAGACAAGCAACACTGCCTGAAATAACCCCAGAAATCAATGTGGGAAGTACGACGAACATATCCGTTAGGACAGTGCGGCGAAATCTGGCGTTAATGGGCTGTGGCAGCGCAACATCGTCCGCAGCGGTTCTCCTGGGCTCGTGACTATATCGCGAGTATTGATTAGCGACGCAATTTCTGTGTTAAATCGTCAATGAGAGGGTGCGAGGGTTAAGTAAACTGGCAGTGGTGCATAGGGAAAAAGCTACATGACTCCCAGGAAGACTACTGGAAAACCGTGGCCAGGTTAGATGAGCACCGATTTCAGCTTGTAAGAACTGATGGTAACGTTCGAGTGTGACGCAGACCCCACGAAGACATGGATACAAGTTGTTAACAAGGCACTGTGCAAACACGTGGTGGTTCCATAATAGTGTGGGCTGCTTTTACATAGAATGGACTGGGTCATCTGGTCAAACTGAGACGAGATCATTGACTGTAAACAGTTATGTTCGGCTACTTGGAGACCATTTGTAAGCCATTCATGGGCTTCGTGTTCCCAAACAACGGTGGCTATAATGGTAACTGGGCTCGGCGTTCCGCAAGGGACTTGTTGAGTCCATGCCATGACGAGTTGCTAAACTATGATGGGCAGAAGAAGGTCTGACACGGTATTAGAAGGTATCCAAATACTTTGGTCAGCTAAGTGTATACAGGGTGTTACAAAAGGTACGGCCAAACTTTCAGGAAACATTCCTCACAGACAAATAAAGAAAATGTGTTATGTGGACATGTGTCCGGAAACGCTTAATTTCCATGTTAGAGCTCATTTTAGTTTCTTCCACCTACGCTCAATGGAGCACGTTATCATGATTTCATACGGGATACTCTACCTGTGCTGCTAGAACATGTGCCTTTACAAGTACGACACAACATATGGTTCATGCACGATGGAGCTCCGGCACATTTCAGTCGAAGTGTTCGTACGCTTCTCAACAACAGATTCGGTGACCGATGGATTGGTAGAGGCGGACCAATTCCATGGCCTCCACGCTCTCCTGACCTCAACCCTCTTGACTTCCATTTATAGGGGCATTTGAAAGCTCTTGTCTACGCAACCCCGGTACCAAATGTAGAGACTCTTCGTGCTCGTATTGTGGACGGCTGTGATACAATACGCCATTCTCCAGGGCTGCATCAGCGCATCAGGGATTCCATGCGACGGAGGGTGGATGCGTGTATCCTCGCTAACGGAGGACATTTTGAACATTTCCTGTAAGAAAGTGTTTGAAGTCACGCTGGTACGTTCTGTTGCTGTGTGTTTCCATTCCATGACTAATGTGATTTGAAGAGAAGTAATAAAATGAGCTCTAACATGGAAAGTAAGCGTTTCCGGACACATGTCCACATAACATATTTTCTTTCTTTGTGTGTGAGGAATGTTTCCTGAAAGTTTGGCCGTACCTTTTTGTAACACCCTGTATTTGTCCTAGTCGCAAGAGACCATCGAGATCCTGCATAGTGTTGAGTATGGACTTCCCTTCTCGCATGAGGCGTAATACAATCTTCTCACAAACAAACAACATTCATGTGCGATTTCCGAAGGGAAGACCTGCTGTGTAATCTTTCCTTACACACAGAATGAAGTTGGCGCTGTGTGGTTGCACTGAAATTCTGATCACCTACATATCGATGCATAACAGGGTTATTATGGGCGTTCTGGACACGAATTGACATTTGACCTTCGTGTTCCTATATTTAGGGACAGGGTTAAATTACCTTTGACGTATGACCTTAACCTTGACATTCAAAGACATCACGCAACCAAGAACGTCATGCATTAGGTCATCGATGACATTGAACTAATGACGTCATCAGACAAAAACTGGAAATGAAAAGCACTATCTCTCTTCCCCCTCCCCTTTTCTCCTCCCCTCTTATCTCCAGCCAATCATAGCGCAGTACTGAAATCCAAGATGGTGGAATCAGCCTAACTGTGCCAATGGAAAATTTAAAACCTTCTTCCCTTCCCCTCTCTCCTTCTCCCCAGCCAATCGTAGTGCAGTATTAAAAATCCAAAACGACGGAAACGCACCGATTGAGTGCTTTATACCCTACACCCCTCCTCTTTCCAAGCAATCGGAGCATACTGTAAAAATGTTGTTTAAGTTACGATATTTACATACAGACTAATTGTGTGTTTTATAACCCGTCCCCTTCTGTTTGCAACCAATCAGAGTTTAATGCAATCCACCTCTTTTTTCCAACCAGTCAATAGTACAATATTAAAAATTTAAGATGATGGAAATATACCAATTGTGTGCTTTATACCCCACAGGCCTCCTCTCTATCTCAACCAGTCAGACTGTTGTGTAAAAACGACGTCAAGTTACGCGATTAGCACGTTTATATCCAGCTCTTACAGTATGCCTCCCTGCTGAATCATCAGGTAAAACTGCGATTAGCAAGTGTTAGCAAGTGTTTTTCAATCTTATTTATAACACACATTTCCCAAGGGAAGAGGACCCCTCCTTGAAATATTCCCTGAAACATAATCTTTTTCTCTCTTTGTCGATGTGTGTGTTGAAAACAAAAACGAGTTTAACAGGCAGGTCTCAATTCGCCGCAACACAACTTCATGTTATAAAAGAAATTGTTGTAAAAATAAAAAAATATTTTAATGAGTGTGCCATGATAATTAAAGCGTTACTGCACAATCATTGGGAGCAATTGTAAGCATGCCCTCTCAGCATTCGCACAGCCTTGTGACAGATAAGGCTGCAGCATTGCGTATCATTGTTACCTGTGCTTGTTCGCTCATCTCGTGCTACACGCTGTAGATGTAATATTGGCTCAATTATTTGACTAATATTTTCAATTCTTCTGTGGAAGTAAATACAATCTCTGGCCATCTGTTCCTATAAGCCAATGCGTGCTGTTTGATCCAAATCAATACTTGGACCAAATCAATCAAATAAATACATGGACTGTTTCCGAATTTGCGAAATGAACTTTTTGCAGATGCTACAAGATATTTTTAAAAATTCAGCTATCTTAGTAATCGAAAAACCTGCAGCAGCAAAATTTTTTGCCTTTTCCAAATCTTCTACAATCCATTTTGTCCCAATCTGAAACATAAAAAAGAAATGGTTAAGGTTAGTTTTTACAGGATGACCAACACATTGCTTTATTCAACAATACTGGGATACAAAAATGAAGGTTACTTTCAGGTCCAATTAATTTCCACTCTTTAATCTGTATTGCAGTGTGCTATGAGATATTTTAAAAGTTTTAGCTGCCTTTTCAATCGATAAGCCCGCAGAAAATGCTTTGTTCTGCCCTTCGCAAATTTTCAGGAGTCCATTTTGTACCCATCTGAAGCACAAAGAAATGGATAAGATTAGTTTTCACATGATTTTATTTTACAACTATGTGATCCATGACTTGCCTTCGAGTCTGATTCATTTCTACTCTGTAATCCAACTGACAGTGTGTCAGCAAGTATTTTAAATTTCTCAGCAACCTTTGTAATTAATAAAATCGCATCAAGCAGCCTGCTTTGTCTTTTGAAAATCTTTTCCAGTTCATTTGATACTCATCTGAAACGTAAATAAAAAAGGGATAGTGCCTAGTTGCTCAGTGTCTAAGCAACAGCTGACAAGGATAACTCACACTATGCCCCTGAAACACAGAATACCGCTGCACTCAACCATCACCAATGTGAACGACAGGGTGGGCAACATTATTTTCCCAAATTGCTATTAGCATACGAAAAGGATACTGTTGGGTCAATGATGTGAATGTAAATATTCAGAATGCAGTGTTTCATTCAAGAATTATGTGTTGCGAAAAACAGAAGTTATCTTGATGCCGGTGTGTAATCAACAGTAAGAGACAACTGATCTCTGCTAACGCTGTTACTTGCTCAATGTCCAACAACAACTGACAAAGAAAGCTCACACTGCGGTTTGCAAATAGAAATTGACGGTTTCCTATAACCATTATTTTTTAAGGAATATGAAAGCTCTGCTTCACAATGAAGTTTGGGAAATACCCTTCAGACTTTTTCTGAGAATCCTGGCTCTGATTAACAAGAAACTTTTGATGGGATTCCCCTCCAGATTTTTTCTGAGTAAACCTCGCCCTTCTCGGAATAATACAAGAAACTATTAATGTCTGCCGGCCGGTGTGGCCGAGCGGTTCTAGGCGCTTCAGTCTGGAATCGCGCGACCGCTACGATCGCAGGTTCGAATCCTGCCTCGGGCATGGATGTGTGTGATGTCCTTAGGTTAGTTAGGTTTAAGTAGTTCTAAGTTCTAGAGGGCTGATGACCTCAGAAGTTAAGACCCATAGCGGTCAGAGCCATTTGAACCATTTTTTGAACTATTAATGTTTCAAAAAATTTGGTTTCTGAACTGGTTATTTTAAAAAAATTAACTCAGAGCAAAAAATGTAATACACACACACACAAAGAGAGAGAGGGAGAGAGGCTGGAGGGTCGGAAATCAGAAACAAAGCCTAACAAAAACTTGGGAAAAAACTCAGCTTACCTGTTTCTTGTCTCAGCTTGCTTAAGTCTGTGTTTCGTCACACTTGGTGTTTGTGCAAATGGAAGAAATCTCTGCTGACTCAGCAGAGATGCTTGGGTACGAAAGCTGGAAGACTTCACTACAAGTTTTCGGTTAGCACTGAACCGTCACACAATTAACATCGTGGGATCTGTTGCAGGCTGAAAGAGTAGAGTCGGAAATTAGACGTAAAAAAACTGCTCTGCTTATCGAGTCTGTCATTCAAACATATTGTTCATCGTATCTAGGAACATATTTTGTTCATCATATCTCTAAATACAAGTTTTTTTTCATTTAATGTTACAGAATCTGTGGTCCTCCTATTGAGCACATAAGATAAAGAAGAACGTTGAGTCAGCAGCAATAAGTATTTGGAAGTGTTTGGAAGGTATAAAAAGCAGAATTTCATCTCGCGGAAGTCACTTCTGATTTATCTTCAGAGCTGTGTACATCCTGCATCAGCGGGGAAAAAAAAGAAAGATTCGGAGTTTCTACACAGAAGCTGTTAGGAGTAGGGAATTCAACAAAAGAATGTAGGTAGTTCTTTATATAATTATAAATAGTGGTTGAGCAGTTCACAAAGAATGTTAAAATCAGTGATACCGGGCAGGGTACCACAGTGGTTAGCACACTAGACTCGCATTCACAAGGATCTACATTTACATCCATACTCCGCAAGCCACCTAACGGTGCGTGGCGGAAGGTACCTTGAGTACCTCTATCGGTTCTCCCTTCTATTCCAGTCTTGTATTGTTCGTGGAAAGAAAGATTGTTGGTATGCCTCTGTGTGGGCTCTCTTCTCTCTGATTTTATCCTCATGGTCTCTTCGCGAGATATACGTAGGAGGGAGCAACATACTGCTTGACTCCTCGGTGAAGGTATGTTCTCGAAACTTCAACAAAAGCCCGTACCGAGCTACTGAGCGTCTCTCTTGCAGAGTCTTCCACTGGAGTTTATCTATCATCTCCGTGACGCTTTCGCGATCACTAAATGATCCTGTAACGAAGCGCGCTGCTCTCCGTTGGATCTTCTCTATCTCTTCTATCAACCCTATCTGGTACGGATTCCACACCGATGAGCAGTATTCAAGCAGGGGGCGAACAAGCGTACTGTAACCTACTTCCTTTGTTTTCGGACTGCATTTCCTTAGGATTCTTCCAATGAATCTCGGTCTGGCGTCTGCTTTACCGACGATTAATTTTATATGGTCATTCCGTGGTCATGCCGGTTGAAACCCGCGTCTGGCCATCCTGATTTAGATTTTCCGTGATTACCCTAAATCGTTTAAGACAAATGCCGGGATGGTTCCTTCAGAAGGGCACGGTCACTTCCCTTCTCCATCCTTCCCTCATCCGAGCTTGTGCTCCGTCTCTAATGAACTTTTTGTCGATGGACCGTTAAACACTAATTTCCTTCTCTTCCTCAAAATCAGTGGTAATGGTCTAGAGTGGGTTTGTGAGGATTCGGCTTTTCAGAATCGACATAATAGTCTGTCATGATTGGTTAAAACATCACAAACACTTTCTTGTCACTTACTTCCCAGTTCTCACCAACAAAGTACTGGGGCTGAATTGGTCAGTTGAGATAAATGTAGGACCTTTCTGGAACATTCGTTGTTTCGTTGTGGTCAATTCTAATAGCAAGTTTCCTTTTGCTGTGCCAGTGAACTCGACAGTGTCACTCATACAGTTCAGGCGTTGTTCTCCATTTTTTGCCCCGACGGTTTGTCTGAAGTCATAGTGTCGGATAACGGCCCTCAGTTCACGTCCCTCGGGGGACAGCCGCTCTGTCTGAGACGTCTTGCCACAGTACGTGCGGCTTCCCCCGCTGGAGGTTCTTCGAGTCCTCAAGCCTAGAGGCCGACGGCTTCAGCAGCTTGGTCCCATAGGAACTTACCACAAATTTCAGTATTTGTCAAATGAATTGAAACATTCACTAAACACAATGGCATACAGCATCTAACTAGTGCACAGTTCCATCCACAGTAAGACGGCGAAGCGGAAGGTTTTGTCAGAGCCTTCAAGCAGCAGATGGCCAAACTTTGCACTGCACATGCCAGGGATCAAGCATTGCAACTGTTTCTCACCTCCTATCATTTGCATCCACGAGATGGACCTTCGCCGGCGGAATTGCTTCACGGACGCTGCCATCGGACACTGCTCCGCCCTCTTAGCATGCGGCGCCGAAGGAAGGCCGCAAGCATTGCTTCGCGCTGCATGATATTGTGACTTTTGAGTTTTTAGCGGCAGCAGACGGTGAGCGCGAGGCGAGATCCTTCTTCGACTTGGCACATTCATGTATCTCATTTCAGGTCCAGACAGATTGCAGCACCGACATCACAGTCAAATTCGCCAAATCACGTGCGTGGTGATTCTTCTGTCTCTCTTCCCCCAGATTCACGGATCCCGTGGACAACGCGGCCCAGTAGCCGCCAGGCGGTATCATCACAACACTGGGGATGAGCCTATGGAGACGGAGCCTTTGCCTCCTCTCGTCCTATCGATGGAGCTGGACCCGCCCACACCGTAGCAGCTGACGCCTCCTACATCATGGTACGAGCCTCAGGAGGGGGACACGTACCCTTCTGGGCCTTTTCTGGGGGACATTTCCACCAGAGCGAAGGCCAGATGGTGGGGTACGACCGGAAGTGTGACGTCCCCTGCAGCGATAGTTTCCGGTCCATCACGGCATCCACGCTCCTGCCTCTGCCCTTCCCCCCCTCCCCATTGTCGTGCCCCATTTGACATTGGTCCGTAGTTTTGGGGGGAGGAATGTTACGGTGGCACGCCAGTCGGGAACGACAAAGAAGAGAAGGCTGTGAGAATGGGTCATCCAATCGCATCTGACCTCCCTTCCAGGATGACAATGCGACAGCAACGGCCTGGAGGTGAAGAGGTCATAAGCGCCACGCCCGACTGGTGGCAGCCCAGTTCAATAGCAGATTCAAGATTAGCGACCTGGATAGCATCGTCAACGTTAGGCATTTCGATAGCAGTTCAGGAAAGACTTTTGTCCATTAGAGATCAGCAATCACTGCAAAGACTGATTATTTCGTATGTCGGCCTTTGCTTGCGACACATAAGTGTAATTTCGAAAGTTAAGTATTGTAATTTTCTTATTGTAATAGAACTCATTAATACGACTTGTTTGATTGTTTGTCTAGCGAACCGAGTATGCAGGCTTCCTAGACACTACACTCCGATCGAGGAAGGGACTGCGCGGACAAATATATGCAGTCTTGAGTTATGTTGATGAAATATAATGTCACTGAAAAGTAGAAGACGGGTCACAGCCAGCGAGCGGCCTTAGCACGCCGTAGCTTGACGTGCTTCCCCTTCTTGCACAAGGCATAACTCGGTTATCTCAGAACCAAACAATATTCAAATAAGTTTCCAGAGTACGAAATCTGCAGCGTAATATTTCCTTACATACAAAATGTGGATGGCGTTACTCGTACAATTAGGGATGTCATATTTCCGAACGAAAAAAACTGTGGGGGACTAGGAGGCGGTAATACGAACAATCTTTATATGAACTACAGTGGGTTACTTTTTTACAAAGCATATGTCTCGGTCGGCCGGTGTCGTCGTGCGGTTCTAGGCTCTTCTGTCTGGAACCGCGTGACCGCTACGGTCGCAGGTTCGAATCCTGCCTCGGGCATGGATGTGTGTGATGTCCTTAGGTTAGTTAGGTTTAAGTAGTTCTACGTTCTAGGGGACTGCTGACCACAGATGTTGAGTCCCATAGTGCTCAGAGCCATTTGAACCATATTTCTCGCTTCCTCGCACCTTCTTTAGTAACTCTTTCTCGGATTTGATGTTATCGTAGTATTGAGAACAAGTGAGATCTTTACAACTGACGATCAACAAATTGCACATTAAGTCTATTACCTTCTTTAGTCCAGTGTTCGTTTAGTAAGGAAATTATCCTTTTCACAGCTGCATTGCGAGGAGGGATTGCAAAAAAATCAAAAGTTATTAGTATTCGTTTCCTTGAAGGATTGTTCACAACATTTATCAGATACAATTTTCTCTAAAAATGTTGATCTGGTTTCCGATTTGAACTGTTCACTTAGGAACATTTTAGGCAATTTGCTTCGTCAGTCTTTAAGCATATTCGAAACATGTACTGTAATCACAACATTTAATGTCAATGAAGGCGCGGTACGCTACGGTGGAGTAGTGAAGCCGAGACCTTGTTGCCGTGCCACGACAGTTGACGGTAGCCTCAAATGTTGCCTACCTGCTTTCATTTCACCAAATTTATGCGCGGTTTCAATTTCAGTGCGCCAATTGAACTTGACATCACAGAACAACAACTTGACATGGATGTCCAAAAATCATTTTATTTTTACTGTTTTATAAATTTGCAACAGGTGGTCGAAATAACCATTAAAAACCGGGTGGAATCCGGATACATCGAATGAGTTGATAACCCTAGCTGCAATGCCGACTATTTGCATATCCACAGTATAGTAAGCTTCATGCCAGTTTGACATTCGTTGCATGCTGCCTTCATAGTGCTGCAATTTTAGTGGCAAGCAGTGTAATACACTACTGGCCATTAAAATTGCTACACCAAGAAGAAATGCAGATGATAAACGGGCATTCATTGGACAAATATATTATACTAGAACTGACATGTCATTACATTTTCACGCAATGTGAGTGCATAGATCCTGAGAAATCAGTACCCAGAACAACCACCTCTGGCCGTAATAACGGCCTTGATACACCTGGGCATTGAGTCAAACAGAGCTTGGATGGTGTGTACAGGTACAGCTGCCCATGCAGCTTCAACACGATACCACAGTTCATCAAGAGTAGTAACTGGCGTATTGCGACGAGCCAGTTGCTCGGCCACCATTGACCAGACGTTTTCAATTGGTGAGAGATCTGGAGAATGTGCTGGCCAGGGCAGAAGTCGAACACTTTCTGTATCCAGAAAGGCCCGTACAGGACCTGCAACATGCGGTGCACCCAGGTTCGTCATTGAGTACACCATCGCAGGCGCTCCTGTCTGTAATGCAGCGTCAAGGGTAACCGCAGCCGTAGTCTCCGAGCTGATAGTCCATACTGCTGCAAACGTCGTCGAACTGTTGGTGCAGATGGTTGTTGTGTTGCAAACGTCCCCATCTATTGACTCAGGGATCGAGATGTGGCTGCACGATCAGTTACAGCCATGCGGATAAGATGCCTGTCATCTCGACTGCTAGTGATACGAGACCGTTGGGATCCAGCACGGTGTTCCGTATTCCCTCCTGAACTCACCGATTCCATATTCTGCTAACAGTCATTGGATCTCGAACAACGCGAGCAGAAATGTCGCAATACGATAAACCGCAATCCCGACAGGCTACAATCGGATCTTTATCAAAGTCGAAAACGTGATGGTACGGATCTCCTCCTTACACGAGGCATCACAACAACGTTTCACCAGGCAACGCCGGTCAACTGCTGTTTGTGTATGAGAAATCGGTTGGAAACTTTTCTCATGTCAGCAGGTTGTAGGTGTCGCCACCGGCGCCAATCTTGTGTGAATGCTCTAAAAAGCTAATCATTTGCATATCACAGCATCTTCTTCCTGTCGGTTAAATTTCGCGTCTGTAGCACGTCATCTTCGTGGTGTAGCAATTTTAATGGCCAGTAGTGTACTGTGGAACGTATTGTAGCCCTACATCTAACATGTATCTCTAACGTCGATATTTTTACTATGGTTTGTTTAGGGAAATGATATGATATTAATGAAAAAGACCTTGTTATGTCGTAGTTACATACTCTGCTTGCAGACCACGGCAAAGAAAGCTTTACGTAGTCAAGTCAGAGGGTCCCGGCGAGGCTTAACCCGGGAACCTTCCGGTTCCCGGTTTTCCTTGTGGCACGAGAAGGCCAGCTGGCGGACAGGTGACTGGGCGCTCGGCCGTGGCCTGCCCATCTGGCAACTGCGGCAGGGGCTGGTAAGCAGGCGGTGACCTTGAGCGCTGGGCCCACGCGGCTGCGGCGCTGCCTCTGCTCGGGGTCCGCCGCGCGCTGTGGGCGGCCACAGCAAGGGAAGGACCGCGCGCCTCCTGTTAACGGCCCACCAAGGCCTGCCGCCTTGCGTAGGTTAAGGAACTAGCCAGCCTAGTGTGGGCACGCGCTCAGTTTCCGACCTGTCTGGCCCAGCTCTCATTCTGATGTTGTTTCTACTAAACAGGGAAAGACGTGTTAAACGGATGCATGGCAACTTCCCTCAATAAGACATGAGGTCGCATTTTACGGACCTCAATTTTTAAGAGTTTTTTTTTTTAAAATAACATTTTTACCATGTGTATTGCTAGGTTGGAAAGCGAGATTTAAAAAACGATTCCGAGATTATAACACCGATATGACCTTTAAAATACCTGTAAATCGTCATCTGAACTTTCTTCTTCTACCTCTTCGTTGTACTCTTCATACTGGGTGGCGCGCGAAATGTGTTACCAACTGTTTCTTTCACAATTTATGACGCACATTAGATATCCCGCTGGGATCTCTGTAGCAGTACCAGCAGAGCTTGGAAAAACAAATGAGTTACGAAATGACGTGTAATTCACGATACTGCCGCTAGGAGACTAGTAAGCAGCAATGGCTGACAAGGGAAGACTGACGACACAGCAACGATCGGCAATTGTGTTACTTTTTCATGAAACGAAAAGCCTTGTTGTGACTCAGAGGCGTTTTCGACAACAGTTTAACACGCGATAGGTTCCTTGCAACAAGATCATCCACAGGTTGTACGATAAATTTGTACAGGAAGGAACAGTATTGGAAGCGAAGCGACCACGGCCTAAGCCTGTTTGTTCGCCGGAGAATATTGAAGCGGTACGAGTTGCTGTACAGAGAAGTCCCGGGAAATCGTGTAGAAAGGCAGCAGTGCAACTGGGAATATCCAGACGTTCCGTTCAACGCATTCTTAAAAGTGATCTCCATATGTACCCATACAAGATTATCTGTGCACAGAAGCTCACTGAAGAACAGAAGCAGCAGACACTACTGTTTGCTCAGTGGACGGAGGATAGGGAAGAAACTCTCAACAACGTTTGGTTTTCAGACGAGGCGCATTTCCATTTAGACGGTGTGGTTAACAAACAAAATGTACTCTTTTGGGCCACTGAAAACCCACAAGTGCTTCATGGACGACAGCATAATGCTCCGAGGATTACAGCGTGGGCAGCAATTTCCAGTCACGGACTTATTGGACCCTTTTTCTTTGAAGAAACTGTGAACAGCGAGCGTTATTTGAGCATGCTTCGCAATAGCTTCATTGCACGGCTTCTTGCCACTGCCTTGCCCTTCATCACGCAGTGGTTCATGAAAGATGCAGCAAGGCCACATACTGCAAACACTGAGGAGCCTTTCGACATGCGGATCATTTCACTCAGGTTTCCACGTCGCTTTAATGACGGACAAAATTGGCCCCCCAATAGTCCAGACCTCAATCCATGTGACTTTTTTCTTTGCGGGCACCTAAAGGAAAAAAATTTCCCGAAACGTCCAAGTGATTTAATGGAGCTCAGAAGACTTATTCTCCAAGCTTGCAGTGAAATTACGGAGGACATGTGCCGTAGGGTAATCACTAATTTCAGTGTTCGTTTGAAAGAAGTTAGGAAACGAAATGGTGGACATATTGAGCATGTGCTGAGTTAGAACAAATCTCCATGGACGGCTCTTCATTGTAGTATATGTTCCCTTCAGATTGTATTGACAATAAAGTTTATATTCAAAAACAAAATGGTAACACATTTCGTGCGCCACCCTGTATATAAGGTGGTGTTTGCTGCCATCGAAAACGTTACTGATGCATTAACAATTTAACAATCACATACAACCGTTCGATCGACGAAAGATCCGTACCCAAAGACTGGAAAGTTGCACAGGTCACACCAATATTCAAGAAAGGTAATAGGAGTAATCCACTAAATTACAGGCCCATATCGTTAACGTCGATATGCAGCAGGATTTTAGAACATATATTGTGTTCGGACATTATGAATTACCTCGAAAAAAACGATCTATTGACACACAGTCAACATGGGTTTAGAAAACATCGTTCCTGTGAAACACAACTAGCTCTTTATTCACACGAAGTTGAGTGCTATTGACAAGGGATTTCAGATCGATTCCGTGCTTCTGGATTTCCGGAAGGCTTTTGACACTGTACCACACAAGCGGCTCGCAGTGAAATTGCGTGCTTACAGAATATGTCTCAGTTATGTGACTGGATTTGTGATTTCCTGTCAGAGAGGTCACAGTTCGTAGTAATTGACGGAAAGTCATCGAGTAAATCAGAAGTGATTTCTGGCGTTCCCCAAGGTAGTGTTATAGGCCCTTTGCTGTTCTTTATCTATATAAACGATTTGGGAGACAATCTGAGCAGCCAACTTCGGATGTTTGCAGATGACGCTGTCGTTTATCGACTAATAAAGTCATCAGAAGATCAAAACAAACTGCAAAACGATTTAGAAAAGATATCTGAATGGTGCGAAAAGTGGCAGTTGAACCTAAATTACGAAAAGTGTGAGGTCATCCACATGAGTGCTAAAAGTAACTTCGGTTACACGATAAATCAGTCTAATCTAAAAGCCGTAAATTCAACTAAATACCTAGGTATTACAATTACGAAAAACTTAAATTGGAAGGGACACACAGAAAATGTTGTGGGAAAGGCTAACCAAAGACTGTGCTTTGTTGGCAGGACACTTAGAAAAAGTAACAGATCTACTAAGGAGACTGCCTACACTACGCTTGTCCGTCCTCTTGTAGAATACTGCTGCACGGTGTGGGATATTTACCAGATAGGACTGACGGAGTACATCGAAAAAGTTCAAAGAAAGGCAGCACGTTTTGTATTATCGCGAAATATGGGAGAGAGTGTCTCAGAAATGATACAGGATTTGGGCTGGAAGTCATTAAAAGAAACGCGTTTTTCGTTGCGACGGAATCTTCTTACGAAATTGCAACCACCAACTTTCTCCTCCGAATGCGAAAATATGTTGTTGACACCGACCTTCATAGGGAGGAACGATCACCACGATAAAATAAGGGAAATCAGAGCTCGCATGGAAAGATATAGGTGTTCATTCTTTTCGCGCGCTATACGAGATTGGAATAATAGAGAATTGTGAAGGTGGTTCGATGAACCCTTGGCCACGTACTTAAATGTGATTTGCAGAGTATCCATGTAGATTAGGACAATAATGTCTTCTCTCAATCTAGACCACAGCTGTTTTATGCACTCTCACGCTTGTTTGATTCTTAAAGCTCCCTTCAGTGTGAATTCGTGTTCGGTTTCATCCATCATTCATTTGTTCCATTCCTCTCTCACATGCACTTTAAATGGTTTATTTATCGAGACATCGAAAGGTTGCAATTGTGAAGTAAGTCCTCCCGGGATAACAGCAAGATCTGTATTTCCCCCTCTCAGTTTCTCTTTCGGAACTAGCACAAGAAGGGAATTTTTCAATAAATCACCTTTCCTTCTCTCCCATGCTCTGTTAATCCATAATTTCATACCAGCCTCGTCCATTCAGTCCTTGTCATGTACGTGAACAACAACACCTGACAGATTTCAGAAGGTTTTGGCATTGTTTTGCTCTTGAAAATGATCATTGGATTACGTCTAGTAGCGTCAGCACAACATGAAAGGACAACAGCGTAGTACGTTTTTTCATGCCCGCTCGTTTTAATAGTTAACAGTTTTAGCACCTTTCTTGGCAACAATACTGTTACTCGACGCATCAAATGTCAGAGAAGTTTCGTCCATATTCGCTATTTGGCTTAGTTCCACTCTGGTTTTCTTCCGACGTTGAATAACAAAGAGATGGAAAGATAAAATTATCTCTTCATACTCTTGTGGCTTTTTCCGAGATATTTTGGTTTAGGTCCGCATGCTAAGTCCATAGCGCTTCATAAGCCTTTAGCACCAATCAAATCCACACTTAAAGTCTGCTAAGCTCCACTGTAGCGCTAGCTTACGAGCGTGTATTTGAATCATATTTGTGTTAATTCCAGTGTCATTTTGACGGTGTCTTTGAATCCATTTCAATACGGCATCTTCTAGTTTTAGCAACTGTGCATTCACTTCTCTATTTGCACCTGTAGCCTTACTTATTTTCGCAGTTCTTGTTTACTTAGCTCGCCAATCGCGAGTGTTTTTTTTCTGTTGGTGGAGAGCCGAAATGCCGCTCAGCTGCTTTGTTTCCATGTTATTCTGGATATGTTATTACTTTCAATTTATAGCCCGCATCATATGAATACCTTTTATTTTTTTCCAATACGAAAGTAGCTACTAACAAAAATACTGTACTGTTGCCGATAACACAAATAACTTTAAATTCAAGTTCGCTGGCGCCGTAGACTGGAATGACGCATCATAGGCTAGACAGTGTTCTGGGTTTGTGATGGCAGGGTGGGAAAGAGACAGTGTTAGCAAGCTTGTGAATCCCCCCAACTCATGTTCGTCTCATCGGTGCATTGCTGCTGCCAGTCGCATCGAATGTTGCCGATAGTTTCATGCGGCATCCCAATATATGGCCATTTTTAAGACTGGCAGGAAATTTAAATCAAACACTGTGCATTTTTATATTAATGTAGAGTATAAGATGACGCTGAATACTGGAGGAAAGTTTTCGATGGAAAAAGTGCTGCTTATAGTCTGTCAAATACAGATAGAAATACAAACCATCACAGATGTGTTGGTACTTTTTTATTATGTCACGGCCAGTTTCGTTCAAAAGAACGTTAGGCTACGCTGCTAACAGTCTTCAAGAGAAATCCTCATAGATATGTGCCAAAATCATGACTTAAGAAGTGTAGTTATCTTCCATAACGTTAAAGGCAAATTCTGGAAACATGGCGATCACGTAAACACACAGACGGGCGTATGGCAGAAGCATTACGACCAGCGAGTTCAAGCAACATGGGTTGCCGTGTACACTAGCTTAAGTGATATTATTTTGAACGAAACCAGTCATGACATAATAAGTATGTACCAACGAAGCAGTCGTGATTTTTTTTACTATTAACAAGAATCAGCTAAAGAGCTCAAAGTGATCAAAAACAAGATCTGTGTTGCGAGGACTCTGACTACTGCTACTTTTCCCATTTTAAACAGGTATAATCGACTGAAAAGTTGAGTACGTTATCATTTCAGCATCTATATCTAGAGCTGTGCTACGCAGGCCACGTTACGATTGGTGGCGAACGGTACTTCTGGCACGACTATTATTTCCACTCCTTCGGTGTTCCATTGTCGAACGGTAGTGTGGGAGGAACAACTATTCATAAACCTCCCTAAGAGCTCTAATTTCTCAGATTTTTCTTTCCGTGCTCATTTCACTAAATGAGAGCCGACTTTTTCTGGAACGTGCGCTCTTGGAATTCCAACAGTAAATCTCTCCGCGGGCACAACGCATGTCTCGTGACGCCTGCCACAGTAGTTACAGCATCTCCGTCATACTCTCTCGGCAACTAAACGATTCCGTACAGGAACACGCCGCTCTTCGTTGCATCTTCGCAACTCCTTCTATGAATCTGACTTGCAAGGGTCCCAGACTGGTGTACATCGGTCGAACAAATGTTTTTATGCCACTTCTATCGTCGATGATTGTCATTTCCTTTCGATTCTCACAATGAATCTCATCCTGGCATCTGACTTTACTACAGTTTTTATATGTGGTCGTTCCACTTGAGGTCGCTCCCATCAATTGATCCTAGATATGTTACGGTAGTTTCTTTTTCCAGGGTTTTGAAGCAATAATGTACTCGCTCGGTAGTGGATTTCTTTGCCTATCTAAGCGCGATATTTATTTATGTTCAGTGTCAACTGCCAGACCCCGCACCAATCAGCGATCCTTGGCAAGTCTTCTTGCATTTCGCCACAGTCTTTTGGCTTCGCAACCTTCCGACACACAACAGCGTCGCATGTGAATACCTCATGGAGCCTCTAACGCCGTCCACAAGATCAAGTTTAGGCAAATAGCGGCCCGCTAATGTTTTTTGTGGAGCCCGCTAAGACAGAAGCTTTTCTAAAATGCAAAGTTAGCTAACGCATGAAATCATTTTAAAAGGTGCGGCCCTCCGTTAGCCTCTGCTTCCACAAGTGGCCCAGAGCCAAAACTATTGTCCACCCCCGCGCTAGATCATTAACCATTTCTGCACCAGCGTTTTCTACCTGAAACGCCAATTTTATTTTATTTATTTATCTTATTTTTGAAATCACCAATGCTATTGCCAGACGGAGGTTTCCAGAGGCGCCCTGAAACACTGCTACGAATGTAGTGCGTCATAGAAGTCACTTTTTTACAGCATTCAAAGCAACAGTCGGCGCGGAGATTGTGCTACGTGATAGCTGGTGATTCTGACGCACGGTTTTCCTATCGTGGCCATACTGAGGAGATTATTGACAGTGAAAGTAAATATATCTGTAACGCAAATTTGAAGTTACACTATTGCTTTTATATTATCGAAACGAAACCAGTATTTTTGATACTAGATTTATTAAATTTTAGACCCACTTTTCGCAGCTATCTAATACTATAATTTGTTTTAGGCGTTATGAGTTCATGGAAGTTCCGAGTTGTGGGATTTTGTCTACGAAAAATGCGAATTTTCTTTCAGATATACGGTACCACATGAAATGATGCTGTGGTTGAATATGCCCCAGCAGGTTCGAATGTGAAACCATCCCCTTAAAATAACTGATCGTTGACAATTTGATCTTATATTCGTTGCTCACCATGATACTAAAGATTAATTTTGTGAAAAATTTTACATTTAAGTTTCAATGTGCAACCACCTCCTTAAAACAATTGATTATTTACTTTTTGTCAATTTCTTATTGTAATCGTTACTTACTGTGGTCATAAAAGTTAATTATGTGAAAATGTTTGAGATAATATTTTTTCGTGTTGTTGGAACACCAAGATTTAACGTAAACAGCAAGCAGTAATGGCACTATAACAAACACTCCATTGGGATATTCCCGACGTTACTTTTACATCTCGAATTTGTTGTTTTAAGAACGATGGCGATATACTACGAAAGGTAAAAGAGGCATTGGAAGACCTGCAAAACGATGGAAGGACCAGGTGTAGCTGCAACAGGCTGAGGGAAAGCCTAATTCATGACGGAAGAAGATATTTTGAATGCTATGTGCAAGAAAACCTGAATCCAATCACAAATGTTGTATGGTACTCGCATTATGTTCACTAAATAGTGCGGAACTGTATCGAAAGCTTTCCATAAGTCAAGGAAACGGCATCAACCAATGTTGCTTGTCAACGATCTGTATGACAGTCCTCTAAATTCAGTTACAAGTAAAACGCTGATTGAGCGTGGGAGAAGACTTTCGGATAGCCGCTTTGGTCGAACGGCCTCGTGGTATCATTTACCGGACGCACTGCCAGAGGTGGTCAGACGGTCAGACGTCGTTAGGTGGTTACTTCTTCGTCCTTCTATTTTTACAGACAGCACCGACAATTGCTGACCAAAGGTCCAGCCGAGTACAACTGCGGGCATACTCCGTTGTTAGACGCTACTGGGGTGTAAGGACAATTAGGGAATAACGCCCTGTCACCTACCAGGTCATTAGAAATGGAGCAGAAACTCGGAAATATAAGGATGAGAAAGACAATATCCCCGGAATTTGTCTTTAGGTGATCTTCGAAAACCATGGAAGACTTATGTCTGGATGGCCGGACGGAAGCTGAATTCCACTCTACATCTACATCTACATCTACATTTATACTCCGCAAGCCACCCAACGGTGTGTGGCGGAGGGCACTTTACGTGCCACTGTCATTATCTCCCTTTCCTGTTCCAGTCGCGTATGGTTCGCGGGAAGAACGACTGTCTGAAAGCCTCTGTGCGCGCTCTAATCTCTCTAATTTTACATTCGTGATCTCCTCGGGAGGTATAAGTAGGGGGAAGCAATATATTCGATACCTCATCCAGAAACGCACCCTCTCGAAACCTGGCGAGCAAGCTACACCGCGATGCAGAGCGCCTCTCTTGCAGAGTCTCCCACTTGAGTTTGTTAAACATCTCCGTAACGCTATCACGGTTACCAAATAACCCTGTGACGAAACGCGCCGCTCTTCTTTGGATCTTCTCTATCTCCTCCGTCAACCCGATCTGGTACGGATCCCACACTGATGAGCAATACTCAAGTATAGGTCGAACGAGTGTTTTGTAAGCCACCTCCTTTGTTGATGGACTACATTTTCTAAGGACTCTCCCAATGAATCTCAACCTGGTACCCGCCTTACCAACAATTAATTTTATATGATCATTCCACTTCAAATCGTTCCGCACGCATACTCCCAGATATTTTACAGAAGTAACTGCTACCAGTGTTTGTTCCGCTATCATATAATCATACAATAAAGGATCCTTCTTTCTATGTATTCGCAATACATTACATTTGTCTATGTTAAGGGTCAGTTGCCACTCCCTGCACCAAGTGCCTATCCGCTGCAGATCTTCCTGCATTTCGCTACAATTTTCTAATTGCATCTACATCTACGTAATTACTTTGCTATTCACAATAAAGTGCCTGGCAGAGGGTTCAATGAACCACCTTCATGCTGTCTCTCTACCGTTCCACTCTCGATCGGCACGCAGGATAAACGAGCACCCAAATTTTTCTGTGCGAGCCCTGATTTCTCTAATTTTATCGTGATGATCATTTCTCCCTATGTAGGTGGGTGCCAACAGAATGTTTTCGCAATCGGAGGAGAAAACCGGTGATTGAAATTTCATGAGAAGATCCCGTCGCAACGAAAAACGCCTTTGTTTTAATGATTGCCATTCTAATTCAAGTATCATGTCTGTGACGCGATCTCTCCTATTTCGCGATAATACAAAACGAGCTGCCCTTCTTCGTACTTTTCGATGTCATCCGTCAGTCCCACCTGATGCGGATCCCACACCGCACAGCAGTACTCCAGAATAGGGCGGACAAGTGTAGTGTAAGCAGTCTCTTTGGTAGACCTGTTGCACCTTCTAAGTGTTCTGCCAATGAATCGCAGTCTTTGGTTTGCTCTACCCACAATATTATCTATGTGATCGTTCCAATTTAGGTTATTTGTAATTGTAATCCCTAAGTAGTTAGTTGAATTTACAGCAGTCAGATTTGTGTGTCTTATCGCGTAATCGAAATTTAGCTGATTTCCTTTAGTACTCATGTGAATAACTTCACACTTTTCTTTATTCAGGGTCAATTGCCACTTGCATGAAGTCCGGTGCTTTAATCACTACAATATCTTCGTAGGATTGGAAGTGTGACTTCATCATAGCCACCAGAAACGTGATACCGTCGAGATCCAAGCGAGAAGGGCTTTCGGAGGACGACTCTGCGAGATGCAGTGCGGTCCGCTCGTTGCAGGCCGGAATGTTTGCAGTGAGTGCGTCAGCAGGCGCACTGGACTGCCACACAATGTACTCCTCATCGAAGAGATGACGTCCATATACTGTCGGTACAGGTGATGACTTCATCGTGTAAAATAAAGACTGGAACACCGCACGCTGCTCGTCTTATAAACGGCGAACCGCGAACGTCGAGCTGAATCTCGCAGGAAATTTTCGCGGTATTCCGGGTTCAAATGGCTCCAAGCACTATGGGACTTAACATCTGAGGTCATCAGTCGCCTAGACTTAGAACTACTTAAACCTAACTAACCTAAGGATATCACACACATCCATGCCCGAGACAGGATTCGAACCTGCGACTGTAGCAGCAACGCGGTTCCTAACTGAAGCGCCTAGAGCCGCTCGACCACAGTAGCCGGCGAACTTCATTGAAGTCAACATCAGCTTCAAATGTCGACTTCATCGCTTCATGTAGGTGATTTTTAGATTCCTTCCCTTCCAATTTACAGTGTTATTTGTATGTGAATATAAAATATATTAGATGCATTGTTCATTTAATAGACCCATGGTGTCGACTGTGGTACTCAAGGGCATGGAACATCTATAAAACTGATACTCAACTTCATGTAAAAATTAACACAGTAGCTGTCATAAACATATATTTGTTTTATTAGCAAATACAATACGTAAAATAATTCCTAGACTATTGGAGCTAAAAACTATCAAATAAAAAAAATCTGGCATTTGCTTCTACTGATCAGATAATTACGATAGTGATGTGCAGGAGTCGAATACAGCGTATACTGGGGTGTTGTTACTGCTATACTTGTAAAGTGCGTCAGATAAGAAACTGATCGGTGGAGTAGAAGTACATTGTCCCTAAAAGAAATTCTTCTTAACTTAAGCGTTATAAGCAGCAAAACTTTTTGTAGTGTAAATGTGTGTTCTTAAGCAATACACACCGTTTTGTAGCAAAGAAAGTGTCTTCATGTCTTTGTGCAGACAATAATTAATATTGATTTTTGTGAATCGAACTGCTGACTCACTAAAATGATACAGATCGGAAGAGTGTAAATATAGTTCAGGAAGCATAGGTTTTCTGCTCTGCTTCTATTGCTCGCTACCTCTTACGTGCAGCCACAAATGACCGCACGCAGCCGGTGCGCTTGGTCTCACCGTGCTGCAACAGCTGTGCCTGCTTTGGCAGCTGCGGACTGTAGGCCGTCGACCGGTGTTGTAGGCTCCACAGTGTGGATGTGGAGTATGGACACATTGCTTGCTGTGTACAGACGTTGCCTTCTGCAAGGGGGAGGAGGGGGGGGGGGCACTTGTGCCGTCCTTGAATTTGTGTAAGTACCTTTTTCCGTTACAGCGCTGAAACTCTTTGGTATATTAAAACTGTGTGCCGGAGCGGGACTCGAAACTCAGACCCTTAGCGTTCGCGGGCAAGTGCTCTACCGACTGAGTTATCCAAGCACGACTCACAACCCACCCTCACACCTTTACTTCCCCTTGCACCTCATTTCATACCTTCCAAACATCGCAGAAATTCTCCTGCATACTTCGTGGGACAAGCATTCGTGGAACAATGCTGTCGCAGTGCTAGGAATTCTGTAGTCCGCTTGCCATGGGCGTACTATCATGGCCATGACCTGGCGTTGCGCGGTCTCCCTCATTTCAGCCCAATGGTATTAACTCTCTTCTACAAATCAATATGTGGGTGGTATTGGGAGATATCCCTTGTTTATCTAGTCATACAATGGCTCTGTGCTACACGTTACCTAACCAACCAAAAAATATAGCTTTCAGATCGCACTTTGTTGAGATTTACTTATGCTAGTGAACATTAAAAAATAGAAAGCATGAAAGTAATGCAATAAATCCGTTAACGCGATCAAACGCGATGTGTTGGACAAAAATAGTGCGATGTACGTGATATCAGTGTTGACTAAGCCTTTTTAAAAGATTATTTCCTGTTTCTCCACTTCGAGGAGTATAATCTCCAATTTTTTAATGAAAGGCAATAGAATTTTTTCAATCGTTCTGACTTTTTTCTTTTTGAGATTTTTAATTTTCAATTTCAACCGGACATAATAAAATGAATATATTTTTTGATACTTCCTAGCTTTATTTTCAAATTCATTGGATATTCCGGATTTAATCTTACGATGGAATCAAAAATGTTGCACCCAAATTCATATAAATAGAGTAACAGGATCATATTTTCATATATAACTGAATTATGATTACTGTTTGGTTATCAAATTGTTGTTGTTGTTGTTGTGGTCTTCAGTCCAGAGACTGGTTAGATGCAGCTCTCCATGCTACTCTATCCTCTGCAAGGTTCTTCATCTCCCAGTACCTACTGCATCCTACATCCTTCTAAATCTGTTTAGAGTATTCATCTTTTGGTCTCCCTCTACGATTTTGCCCCTCCACGCTGCCCTCCAATACTATATTGGTGATCCCTTGATGCCTCAGAATATGCCCTACCAACCGATCCCTTCTTCTAGTCAAGTTGTGCCACAAATTTCTATTCTCTCCAATTCTGTTCAATACCTCCTCATTAGTTATGTGATCTACCCATCTAATCTTCAGCATTCTTCTGTAGCACCACATTTCGAAAGCTTCTATTCTCTTCTTGTCTAAACTGTTGATCGTCCACGTTTCACTGTCATACATGGCTACACTCCATACAAATACTTTCAGAAACAACTTCCTGACACTTAAATCTATACTCGATGTTAACAAATTTGTTATCAAATTAATCCACCTTAAAAATGCTGAGTGCATAACTAGCGATTGTTTGAGGTATAATAACTTTTATGTAGGACACGGTAGATTTTAAATGCGAACGAATTATCAAAACTGACAATTTCAGGATATTGTCCACTTTTGGAAAAATTTCTGCGGATACCTATGTGTAGAGCCATCTCTGCACTGTCTCGTTTACTACCAAACGACAGAATGAATGTATCTAAGAACTGCCTGCTTAGTGTAGTATGTTAAGCAATTTCACGATATATGAGTAAATGAAATACTCACTTAAAGAAAGTCACGTGGTCGACGTTTTTGTATGAATTACACTGCTGGCCACTTACATTGCAACGCCATTAAGACAGAATGTAACAAACGTCAAATGACAGGCAGAAATAGTTTTTATGGATATGCAGTGGAATGTTCACATCTGTTCAGTAGCCGAGACAAAGGAGGATTCTATCGATTCTAAATACTGCGTATAAAATAGGCCTCTACCAAACGTAGTTAAATGTATGAGAAATGTGAAGTTGTAATACATGGGAATGGATCACACACAAAGGAGGCAGCACAAATGCACGCAGAAAGGATAAAAAAAACGCGTTTAACTCAAAGAAACACGTTTAATACCTCGCGTAAATTTACATAGGAAACTGGAAGATCCAGTCTACGAATATTCTCGACTCTCTTAGAATCTACTTCTGCAAGGATATCGGGGCAAGATTTAACCAAGAGTATTTCTCACTGTGACGTTTAAGTGTACATTCTTCCAGAGATCTGTTCTTTAATTAAACAGGAAGAAACGTTGATACGAATATATCGTACAACAAACGTGCCCTCTGTTACGTACCACACACTAACTTGCAGAATACACATGCAAACGAAGGTGAAAAAAGGAGAACCTAGTAGATATTCCTAATTAAGTAAACAAAATCCAGTACAACACTTGTGGATAGGAGTCGTTCAAGTGATGTTGATAACTCAAATATTTTGTGAAGAGTTCAAGACATCAGATAATGTTATCGACAACTGTGTGATTCATATTAATGATCTGTTTGGCTACTTTTATACTGAAACAATAGAGTTTGTTTATGTATTTTTCGCCAACAGGCTTTCGCGTACCCTCTGGCCAGGCATATTTTGGTTTTCTTGCATTTCTTAAAGCACTCAGTGTGATTTCCTCATACGAGATGCGGTCGATTTCCTTCCCAGTCCTTGCCAAATTGAGCTAGTACTCCGTCTGTATGTCCACTGCCACCAACTAGACGCCAGACTGTGGCTGTACTTTCATCTGCATTCCTTCAAGACTCCACAGAGGCGCTCCTACATTTCGTTAGCTTTAGCAATCCCTGTGCGTTGTCTGTCATTTTCGATTGGGCCCTTACTTTTAAGAACCACCTAGAAAATACAGCAAAATAAGTGAACATTAGAATTGATACCATTAGGGAAGTAGTAGGGTCAGGATGGGGTGCAAACGCAGAGACTCTTCGTGTTGCTACTTACGCACTGATTTCCTCTGCGGCTGAGTACTGTGCTCTAGTATGGAAAAACTGTGCACACGCACGCAAATTTGATGCTGAAGTAAATCACGCAGCGAGAATAATTCGTGGCTCTATTGAACCAATACCAATTCAAAATGTTCAAATGTGTTTGAAATCTTATGGGTCTTAACTGCTAAGGTCATCAGTCCCTACAGTTACACACCACTTAACCTAAATAATCCTAAGGACAAATACACACACCCATGCCCGAGGGAGCACTCGAACCTCCGCCGGGACCAGCCGCACAGTCCGTGACTGTAGCGCCTAAGACCGCTCGGCTAATACCGCGCGGCCAATACCAGTTCCATGCCTTGCCTGTATAACTGCACCACCAACAATTAAAGGCGAAGCAGCAGCTGCAAGAGAGTTCCGAAAGTGTGCTACTCATCAAAACTCACTTTTGTATAACCAGCTGCAAAATATACCTGCCATCAGAGTTAAATCCAGAAAACCACCCTGACCAATGCAAGGTACACATTTTATGTGCGTCAAGAACAGAGAGGGGTTTGGCCGTTTCCTGCAGCAAATTCTCACCTCATTGCTGATCCTACAAAATATGCAACTGGATTTGACCTTCTCAGCAAAATTATGGACAGCTCTGAATCGATTCCGTACAGGGCATAGGTGTGGTGCTTGTTTATATGGCTGGGGTTACAAGGATGGTGTCGCTGTGCAGTACCTGACTGAAGAGTGCTTATTACGAAAGTTTCCTGGTATACCCAACAAACAGCATTTGGTGACACCAAGGTCTGTGGACTGGTTAAGAGACATATGCATTCAGTTATAACATTTTTGAATGTATGTTTTTTATATTACGTTTGTTTTTATATTACATATTTTTTCACTGAGTGGGAAAACGTCATGGAAAGACACTATGACACTTCGGCTACTGCCGCCTGCGCGGTGCATTTGTCTGTGAGTAGTTGTAGTAGAAATGGGTTTTTGACGCCCCACCTCAGATCGACGGCTATCTGACTGATATAGACCGCCGATCATCCCGTATGGCTCTGTGGAAGCGGAAGCGATGTGACTTGCGTTCGTCAAGCTCTGGTAATCGTCCTGTGCGGCGGTTTACGCGTGTAGGGACGTTATCTCCGCAACATTGTAGATGCATCCTAGGCACTGTCAACATTGGAAACCCAAGTTCTTGTGTAATTACCCGTACGCAATGACCCATGCGTCTTGTACCGACCCGGGTTCCCGGGTTCGATTCCCGGCGGGGTCAGGGATTTTCTCTGCCTCGTGATGGCTGGGTGTTGTGTGCTGTCCTTAGGTTAGTTAGGTTTAAGTAGTTCTAAGTTCTAGGGGACTGATGACCATAGATGTTAAGTCCCATAGTGCTCAGAGCCATTTTTTTCTTGTACCGATTGCCATCACACATTCAAAGTCGTTTAACTCGCGACGTGCTGCCAGGTACACTTCACTACAAACCTGTCTGGAACAGAGTACTCAGCTTCCGTCTCTATACTTGCACCATAGGCATCCAGCTGAAACTTTTCGTACGTCAAATACGGTATATATTTCAGTGGGTCAACCATTCCATCGACTTCTGACCACCCAGTTTACAACTGATTCTTTTAAGTTCCGTTTCCATTTTTTATTTGCAGTTATGCGCGTATTACTACAAGACGTAATATCTAAAGCGCGCGCGCGCGCGCGCGCGCACACACACACACACACACACACACACAAGACACACACACGCGCGCACATACACATCCCGTAGTGTGTTGTATTAAATTACGAATATTCTGGAGAACAAAAATCTAATTTGTAAAATGCAACATGGATTGTGTAAACAAAAATACTGCGAAACACAGTTCGCTCTGTTCGTCCATGAAATCCGAAGCGCTGTAGGCAACGGCACTCCTTTTGAGGCCGTATTCCTTACCTTGCGGAATGCATTCGATACAGTTTTATACTGTCGTTTTGTGCGTAAATTGCGAGCTTACCGAGTATCGGTATTGTGACTTTCTAAGAGAACACAACACGTTGTTCTTAATCGGACCAAATCGACAGATAGGCTAGTATTAGGATGGGTGACCGTCCAGTCTGCCGATTGCTGTTGGCAAGCGGGGTGCACTCAACTGTTATGAGGCAAACTGAGGAGCTACTCGACTGAGAAGTAGCGGCTCCGGTCTAGTAAACTGACATACGGCCGGGAGAGCGGTGTGCTGACCACATCGTGCGTAAGCAGGCGGTAAGTTTCAGTCATGTGGAAAGTAATTACTCTTGAACAGTGTCCGACCCCCAAATACCCGACAGTGACTCTGGACTGCACCCTTACATATGACAAACACTACCTGAACGAGAAGCAGAAAGTTTCTGCCGGAAATAATATAGTGCGGAAACTGTCAGGTACTACATGCCGCAGCTCAGCACCGTGAGAACTGGCACGCTATCGCTGTGTTACTCTAGTGCTGAGTATGCATGCCCAGCGTGGTTCAAGTCCTGCCATGCCAGAAACAATTATGTGCCGCTTAATGAGACCTGTCTCATTATCACGGATTGTTTAAGGCCTACACCCGTAGATAAACTCTACTGGTTCAAGCCCAGCCTTGCCAGAAATAAATATATGGCGCTTAATGAGACCTGTCGCAATATCACGGACTGTTCGAGACTTACATCCCGTAGATAAACTACACTGTCTTGCTAGGATAACCCCTCCTGAAATTAGACGCGAGACGGCTGCTAGATGCGAGAAAAGCAAGACTACGGCTACGGAAGCGCGCCCTTTATATGGTCGCCAGCCAGCACATCCTCATCTGAAATAGACAAAGAACTTTTTGGCAATTACTAAATATTTTAACAGGATCTCAAAGTGGTGGGGGAAATGTCAACATTTGGATAAATGACTGGTTCGTTCAGAGAAGTGGACAACATGGAACGCTTTCAACAGACTACGCCCTAGCACCACGAGACGGAAGACCAACCGGCAGAAGTGGGGCCTTCCCGTGGAGTCAGTTTTTTGCAAGTGTGGTGCAGTGGAGCCTAACAACCATCTACTTCGGTGTTCTCTATCAACATGCATGTGCACCGTGAGAGACGTAACGAGGGCGACTCCGAATGTACTCGAACTGGCCAATTTCCGGTCAGTCAGTGTATAAACTGATGTCAGTGATCGATTTCCTTTTGTTGATTATATACTCTGTGTTTCTGATACGATAGTAAAAATTAGATGCATTACTGTTCGATTACGCTATTGGTGAAACTCACTGGAAACACCGTAAAGTACTTAGGAGCAACAATAAGGAGCGACCTAAAGTCGATTGACTACGTGAAACAAAATGTCCTAAAGCAGATGCTAGACTGAGATGAAATGGAAGAATCGTAAGAAAATGTAATTCATCCATGAAAGAAGTGGCTTACAAAACACTTGCTCGATTCGTTAGTATCGTTCATCACCTTTGGAACTTTTGTATCCCGTCTGGAAGGCGGCGCGTGGGTCTGCTCCTGTAAACTGAATGGGTAGGCCGAATGTAGGAAGTGAGCAGGAGCAGGTGAGGTAAGATTCTCGGTACAGCTTTTTACGTGAAAGTACATTTAATTATTAGTCAGTGACATACATAACTTTACACTCAAGAGTCCGTAGGTGCGACTGGATTGGCATCAACGTTAATAGCCACTAGTAGTAGGACAAACTATCATTGAAGTAACAAAGTCAGTAATGGCCCCCTATGAAGTAGAAACAATGTTGCTAGGTCGTCTCCTCTGAATCAGATGGGCTGAATCCGGAGCGACGCTCGTAGAGCTCCAAAGCGCCAGCTAACGGGCGCTGTCGTCGGTGTATGTCGTAGTGCCAACTTAAGAACTTGCACCTGCGCCGTGGCATCGTAGCTATCGATACCACAGGAACCCTTACCAAGCAGTATTAACAGAAGAGATAGATAAGATCCAACGAAAAGCGGGACGTGGAGAAAGGAAACATCATAGTGGTGGCTCACATCGTAAAGCGTGAATACGTAGTATAGATTTATATTACACATTAAGTAGTTTTCCACGTGTTTAGCTGTGAACTAGGTGTGTGTTAAATCCGCGCATACGTTTTGGAAAACGTTTGCCTACCAATTTATTCGAGCTGTTAAACGATATACTGTACTCCGGCTGCACGCAGAAATGGATAATGTATGGCGGGGGGATTTAAAGCTGACGTGGGCGAGTTAAAGGCCCGATATCTGCCGGTCCGAGGGGCGTGGTCCCCCGTAACCTGCTGTTGCGGGGCGTGCCGGCCTTCTGGCTTCACGTGGGTCGATATGCCCGCGTGGGCCGCCCTATGCGTGGTCCACACGCCGTTCGCCACGCCACCCACTTACCTTCGGAGTTGCTTACGAGGATGATCAGCCGTTCATCGTTCGGAAGATACTCAGTTTTCAGATTTTTAGATAACAGTTTTTCGGCTAATTTCATCTTCTCTTACCATATATTTACATCAATGTCTGTCCTCTGCAAACGATTGTGAAGTGCATGGTAGAGGGATATTTCCTATTGTACCGCATAACAAGGTTTATTCCCGTTCCATTCACGTACGGATCATACCTGTGTGGGCACTATAATTAGTCCAATCTTCTCTTTACGGTCCCTTTGGAGAGTTGTAATATAGTCCGAGATTCCTCTCTTAGTACTGGTTCTTGAATTTTTTATTAGTAGAATTCGCCGCCTAGCTGGCATCCATCTTGAATCGTATATGCCAGTTCAGGTTTTTCAGTATGTCAGTGACGTTCTCCCAAGGCCGAAACGAAGTTATACATTGAGTTTCAGCTCCAGTTGCACTTTAATTTTTCACACGACCGGATTCGGTGCCCGAGGTCATTATCAATTGTGGCTATCTCAAGCGTCATGAATCTATTCAGGCGCAAGATGAGTTCGCTTGGCAGGAAAAATCCTTGTTCTGTTCTGTGCTAGAGAAACAACCACTCTAATGCATATCTCAGCTACTGCCTGGGTGGCCCATTCAGAGAACTACCTTGGCATTGAAAGGAAAATTAAGAAGAGATCTGAATGCGAAAACATCGAGGTGTCTGACAGTTTCGATTGGGTAAATAATTAGAGTGCTTCTCCAAGTACGAGGGCGTGCTGAAAAGTGTTCCCTCTGAATTTTTTGTGTGAAAACTGTTAAAGCTTTTCAAATAAAACAAACTTTATTAAAATTATGCTTATTTATTTTTCGCACTATGTATTTATTTCTGAACATAGTCACCCTTCTCCCAACGAGAGACCATTGTTGATCCGTCACTGTAGAATATTTCAATTCGTTGACGGAGCCACAACCTCACCTCTACTTGCACCGCTTCATCACAATCAAAGTGGTCCTCGAGGATGTTATTTAAAATTTTTGTAAACACATGAAAATCTGATGGTGCCAAGTTGGGACTGTGTGGAAGATGATGGATGACAGTGAAACCATGGCGTCGAATTCTTGCAGAAGTAGCAGCGCTCGTTTGTCGGCTAGCATTGTCATGCTGAAGCAGAATGTGCTAATTCTTCGTTCTAAACTCGATTACAGCAGGTTTCTCACGCACCGACATAGTTACGTTACACATCGCCATTTTCTATCCTACTATTCGAAGCCCTCTAGCAGCAGAGGGCTGCAAATATAGAGACATGAAGAATATAAATATTCTAAAGACGATTGTTCTATCTGAAAAGCATTAAGAGTTTTAACATAAAAGATTTGGAGACATTAATTTTCAGCACGCCCTCGTATTTCTATGGATAGAAAGCCGCCCGCTGAAAACAGCTCTCTTACGGTTTACTGTAACTGATTGGCATCAAGGACGTACAAGCAAAAAGGCAACCCCAAATTCATTTATAGTTTTACAAGCAGGTAGTTAGTGCCCAAGAAATACACAACCGTGGTCTAATCCAAGCACTCGGTGAGAGTGATTCACAGAAACCAAGTTAAGCTAAAGATCAGATTACGCTAATCTAGGTCGTACCAGATACGGAGTGGCTGGACCATTGGCACCGAATTTACTTCGTGTTAACAGGTGTTAAACAAGCACGAGCTTCCTTCCTGCAGATGCAATCTACAAGTGTGAATCGGGCCAATGAACGCCCTCGTTGCGCCAACTTGTTCCAGACGAAATGTAGGACTTGCGCGACGAGCCAGCGATGCGAGTGCGGCGACCGCTGGCGCTTGAACCGCGCGCGCTCCCTCATGCAACTGCTTCTGCGGCTGCTTCGGTAGCAGCACGCTTCACATCTCCGACTTGTAAAACTGATCCTAGGCGTGTGGACGTGTTTCACAAGGATGTGATGTTCTGGCAGATGTTCCACGAAACGGATCTGGCTTTGCAGGCTCTTTTCCATACGATGGCAGATGATGAAGCAATTGAAACACAGAATAATATTAGGAAGATACCGAATTCATGTAGAGGACGTAGAAAAACAACCTGATAATAATGTCAGACGTTGATTCGAGAAAAATTTTCCAGTTAACCATGGAACGAAAATGCACCGCTGTGGAGCTATGGCCGTAAACTATATGGAGTCAGCGATGAGCGCTCGGAAATTTATTCGGTAACGAACGTGTTTGAGTGGGTCTAGCAGGGTGGCTTTGCTCACACTAACTGATTTACTACACTTAGTAGAATAGAAGATCACTCATACTCTCTGCACATTGTCAAAACTTATAGCATGTGACTTTTGGATTTCATTATAAATAATATTACACCTTAGAATACTACACTTATCTAAGTTACAGCACTGTTGTTTCTGCAATACAGCTTATTATCTTAACAAATTAATGAAATTATGGTCCTATTAGCCTCGCTGAATTAATAACAGAGCTTTACCCACTAAACATTGCAGAAAACTCGCGCCTCACATAGCCAGCCACGGAGACGACTTTAAAATTTTGTCTTTATTTTTCTGTTCAGCTGAAACCATTATCTGCAGCAACTTAATTACTGTCTGCGCTCTTTAGCATAACAAGTATTAGCTACGGCAAGTTAGTTTAAATGCGTAGACTGCTACGCTTTCAGTGCTGATTGGCTGTCGTTTTGTGGCCGTAGCACTACAATGGAGCGTTTCCGACTATGGTTATTTTGAAAATTTCTTTCGATTTGACGTTATTATCGTGCAAGTGTATGGCGAGCACGTTCTTGCTTTCCAGAGAAGTGTGCGTCACTCTGAAGTGACAGTTTCAATACACTTATGGGATACTTGAAAGCAGTTAGACAGAATTAACACATTTTAAAAAGCAAATTGAAGGTTTTTCTCTTAGATAATTACTGTTTTCTTTAGGAAAATTGTAACGTCCCCTTAGAACAATTGTATACGAGACTGTGCTTAAACTGACACACAATAATTTTAGCGCAATGCAATCTGACTATCAAAAATCCCTACAAAAGAATGGCCCAGACAAACATTAAACTATACGTTTCACAAATCACTCACCTCACCAAAAATCTTCCTTACTCGAACTACTGCAATACAGCGAGCGCCACTACTGCCAGCTAAATAAAAGATTCAAACTACGGAAGGCACTAACTACTGATAGGGATAGTTAGCAAATGAAAGATTTTAATGGAGAACAAACAATGTATTTACCTTAATATCATCACAAGTCATAATATATGTAATTTCAAAACTCCGCCATCTCTCTCCTCACATCCACCACTGCTGGCGGCTCACCTCCAACTGCGCAACGCTACGCGCTGTTAACATCCATCTGCCCCTCTACAATGGCAGACAACAATGCAAACTAGCCACAGACTGCACACAGCACAGCCAGTGATTTTCGTACAGAGCGCTACGTAACGTTGCCAATAAGAAAACATAAACAGCCTACTTACATAGCCCCCATGTTCCCCACAAAAAAATTTTACAAATTGTTTTGGCCAGTGGCCAATAATGATTTGATAAAATTTTTCATAACTACACTAACAAAGATATCCAATGCACACACTTATTGATACAATGTTGGTCAAAAGCTAAAATTTTCTCACAGTCCATAAAGACAGTCCTGATCATTCATCATAATAGTAATTACAGTTTTTGTTTTTCACAAAGTCTCATTAGTAAAAGAAATTGCACACAGAAGTAGTGGATTTCTATGCAGTCTTGAAGAAGTGGTGTTCTCCTTCCAACAGAAAGACAGTGCTGACTCTTGACATGCAGACAGGTAATGGGCCACAACAGAGTAAACCCACAGCAGAGTCAGTCGAAGTTTTGAATAATATTGGTAGGTAGGTCATCACAGAGTAGACCCACTGTAGTCCTGGTAGAGATTACGGTATTGGTGGGCCACCAGAGGCGCAGACCCACTGCAGTCCTTGTAGAAATAATGGTATTGGTGGGCCATCAAAGATGCAGACCCACTATAGTCCTTGTAGAGATGGCCAGCAGCCATCTGTTGTGACTGTGCAGGTGCACAATCACCATTGAAGAGTCTTGCAGATAATATAGCAAGTCCATAACCACCACTTGTGCACTCACAATTTTTTTTGGAATTGTCCTTAGAACCAGCAATGCTGTTATCCAGTCCCTTGCTGAATTATCAACACACGTGCAAACACTAACAGTCCCTACTTCTCACATATTGTCCATATACTATGACCAATGGAAACGTGTGCAGTGAAATGTAACTTACAAGTTACTAATATGATGAACTGGTGTCAATTACCATTTTATAACATGAGAATACAATTACAAAGGTACAAAATACATCATTAAAGAACATAACAATACAGATAACATTTGTAGTACAGGCTTTACAACAGAATAGAAATAAACATATACATCAGTGTTACAGGAATTATGACATGAGTACATACATAAAAGATCAGAATAACTTTCGAAACATCAACTTCACACATGAGCAACACAACAGAACAGGTAAATAATGTCTAAACATCTTTACAAAGTAAATAACATAGTATTAGAAAAATTCTACAACATAGCTCTCATCAGCTAAACACATAAAGACAGGAAAAACACAAATACACAAGGGTACACAAACATATAGAGGGATGACACAAAAGGAAAGGACAGGGTTTGTTTTCAGTGTAACATTTGGTACTGCAGTCCAACCTAAAACTTCATTCCATAGATCTTTCGTCTTATTTCAACCTTTGCTTCCACCAAAAAATCCTATCCAAGCATGCTTTCTGTATTTTTCTCGCATAACCTCTCAGTGCATTTCTTCAAATTCCTCACAACTCATTCTCTTATAGGCTACCCCCTCTTAAGCTAACTTAAATCTACTGAGCTCAGATGCTAAACTAAGGGACGAGGCAATGCAGCAGCATAAAACAATTAACACAAACATCAAGGACAAAAATTTTAAATAGGCAAAGCAATTGCAGTACTACAACTAATATAAGGCACTGTGCAGCAAACAAGAAAAATAAAACAGTAGTAAAACTAGCTTAGAAGAGTAACACAAAGTCAAATTCAGTAACACTATGCCTGGCAAACAGCAGCAACTTATACCTAAACATGACATAGCTCAAGCTGAAAAAATATTACAGTAAAAACAGCAATGCAGATAAGGGAAATGTATATTCACATCTTAATGTCTATGTAATTAAAGTGGTGCACCACAAAAACTTATTGTAAAAAATATTACCATGTACTTGAAAAGAAAATTATGTGTCCAGTTACTGTTACTAGTCCCTTCTTATTGTTCTTTCCTTTCCAAGTGCTCCTTTTTTTAACAATGTGGATTACAAAATTATTATTTAATAGATCTGTTGACAGAAAGTGTTCACATTAGCAAATGCATATTATTTTATAAGAGCAATGCTGCAACACAGCTGGAAACCAGATATCAAATGAAATAAGCAACTATGTACAAAGTAAAGCATAAGAACATCATTCAGTAGTCATGAGACATTTCATAAGTTAGTAGAAAAATCTCTCAACTAGAGAGACAGTAGTCATAATCAGGTGTATAGACATAAAAATATTTCTCATCATTTCATTAGGCATTTCAGTAAATATCATAAATTAAGAGCTCCACAGTGTAATCATATGTTTTCAAGTTCGACCATGTCGTTTTTGCGATGCTTTCTACAAAGGAACGTCAATAGTGAGGATAATGGCCTCCCTTTTTTCTTCTCCACCTGTACCTCTGAAAGGGGCACACGCTAATGGCTTTTTTCCAGGCGACTGTCGCCCAGCTGGGTGCCCACGACGCATTACGTGCAGGTGGTCACTTAACTTTCTTACGGAAATATTTACGACAGCAGTTTCCGCTACAGTGACAGTCTCATATACAAAATATTTCACAGGTCAAGAATTTGCGTTACAAATCTGTAGAAACAAAATGCTATTGATATAACAGTGTCCAAAAACTTTTCGCCTGCATTGTGATACATTCACGCATTTACATACATTTCATAACTCTTAAAGTACGTTTCTTGGTTTCCAACATCGTTTTCATAAATCAGAGTCCCTAACCACTACTCCTTATTCCTTACCTTTTTATACATATTCATATTCGTCGACACTTCTTCAATATTTCATCATAAGAAATACGTAGCCTAATCAAATTCCTCATATACGGTAGCATCATCTTATTGATCATAAACATACCTCAACAGCATAATACACATCGTCGTCGTAATAATAACATCAAAACACCTCAGTCAAATCTCAAAAACGTCGTAGCTTTCTGCAATAATTTCAAAACCTAAAGAAAATTCTCTGCTCATTTCAATAGTGTCATCTACCTCAAACGTACTTTAAAAATCATGATCTCATACCAAATATATCATTCAAAGCTCTCATAATATCACAATGGGTCTGAAAAAATATGAAGGGTTCACACAGTACAGACAAAATACAGTTTCATAAGTGTTATCCAACTATGTAATTGTGTAAACATGTGTCACTGATGTTAAAAATGTTTATCTCTCAGTTAAATGATCAGATAGCTGTGTAATTTATGTGTTTGAGAAATATGGTACCGATGTGTAAAGTTGTATAAGCAAATGCCATATTAGCTAGGGCTCCTTGTGCTTGCCAAACACAAGGTACACAAAGTAAGCGTGTACCCCCCTGAGGATTATTGTAATTATACCCTCAGGTGTTACAGATTACAAGAATGGAATGAAATGTATTACGGAAAACCTTTGTATCATTGTACTTCAAATATCTTTAAAAATAAATGATTTAAGTACAAAATTAATCACTCAAATACGTGTCCTGTAGCGCTAAATGTGCGTCTTGCTGTAAGATAATCTCTGTGGAAGTGCCGTAGTTATTGTCCTCCGAAAGCTAAGTTCTGCAGAAGTCAATGTACTTACCTCATGATAAACAAAAGTGAAATGCTTTGCGTAGAGCTGTCTTAGTTATTATGCTTATTGTTGTGATGATGGAAGTACTGTGCTGTAACGTATTGTTGTGCTACGGAAAAGGCTGTCTCATTGTAGCTATACCACAAAAGTTACTACTAAACCATGTTTTACTTTCCAGAAGAATTCAGAAAAACTGTGCAGCTATAAAACAGATACACCGCAAAAGCAACATTGTAAATTGTCACTCATTAGTAGCGTCGTGATAAAATCGTGTAGCTGTCACATAAACTAACCACTGTCTCATCTGGTATCTCACAGAAAGTACTTTAAATCCAGAATGTATTTTCAAGTAAACCAAAATGTTGCATTAGAATCTCATTAGCAGTACTGGTAAATGTTCTAAGTATGTGAGCCTTATAGTCGTTGCGTAATCGTGCAACTAACAAGCAAGAATGTACACACACAGTAACACTGTGTCGTCTGTTCGCAATAACAATGCATTCGTAATTTCTGTTTAAATACGTTCTCTTGGTTCTTGAGTGGATAATTAACTTTAAAACATAGTTGCATGGTAACAGTTTCTAAGATTGAAAAAGAGTACTAGTAACATGAAGTGAAAAATTTTATGGCAAAGACTAAGTTAACAAACAGATTATCTTTCAATAAACGGTCTTACAAGGGAAATGTGGAACAATCTTTTACCCTTTCTACTACGCAGAGTTTCGACTTCAACGCAATTATCATGTGGTATTCGTCCGTAAAGAATACTGGAATTTTGCTCAAGGTTAGCGTCAATGTTATTTTTCCCTGAGCCAGCGAGCGCACGCGGCAGCCTGCCGTGCAAGTCATTGTCTGTTCCTTTGTTGGCGCGCGTCGTTATTGGGATTTGGAGACCTAACTTCTACAAATTCACTTTGCTGAGAGGGCCCTGCCATCTTTAAATCCCGCCAGTTCTGATGCAATTCAGGTCTGTCGTTACGATCACATCGTCTGTCGTCATGTCGGTAGTTCCTGTAGTTTCTTTCTTGTCGGTTAAGTGGTGGAGAATTTCTCCCTGAATCGTAACTGCGTGCTGAACTGTTGCGTCTTAAGTTATTCTGTCTCCCGTAATAATAATTGTTTTGCTTTCCATATTGTCTGTTTCTCTGATTGTCTCTGTGATAGTCATTACCGCGGAGAGGTGATCTTTCCCTGTAATTATTACTACTCTGCCAACGGTTGTCATACGGGTGGTGTCTGTTTTTGTCACGATTTGTGTTGTGAGAATAGCCTTGTCGCGTCCAGTTATTATTTCTGTCATCGCGGAAATGTGACGGATGTACCTGTAATTGTTGTGCTCCTGTTTTCACGTTCCGCGGTTGTCAGTGTCAATTTCCAGTTCTTGTAACAGTCCCTGAAAAGCTTCAATGTCGTCTTTGCAACGTCCTGCTAAAATAATATGTCGTAAATGTTCAGGCAGTTTGATTAAGCAAATGCGGATGAGTTCTGAGGGGCTGTATGGGTTTGACAGGTACTGGTTCTTGTGCAACATGTCTTCAAAATATTTCACAAGACTGGAAAATTCAGATTGTTCGAAATGTTTCATCATTATGATGCCATGTTTTACTCGGTCTTGTGTGGCTTGAGACCAATATGCTGAGAGGAAGGCATGGTAAAATTCTCCTTCACTGTGGCAATCGTGAATGACCAATCGCATTCTTACAGCTGGTTCATTCTCTAAGTAGCCACACATAAATTCTAATCTGTGTTCTAATGACCAGTTGGGAGGAAAACAATGAGAGAATTGATGGAGCCACGCTTGTGGATGAATGTCGTTGGCAGAATTCTTAAACGTTTTGAATTTACGTGTAGTAATGAACAGCTTATAGTCAAAATCATCATGTCGGCGAGTCGCATGTCGGTCATTGTTACGTCGTGTCGGCGGTTCCATCTCAAAATTCGGTGCACATTGCCAATTTCTTTCATAACTTCCGAAATGCCCTGTGTTATTATTTTGTGGCTGTTCTGTATTTCTATGTCCCTCTTCCCGTATTGGAGTGCGAGTGGCCTCTGAAATACGTAATTCTTGTATTACCTGTGTCAGCTGATCTTGTACTTCCCGGATTTCTCTTTGGTGTCGCGTATTAATTTGATTCTGATTTTGTTTGAATTTCCTAATTTGTTCGCACTCTTCTGTGTCAGTGATGGCTACAGGTCTTGTGTCATTCAGATCATCATCTACCTTTGTAGATAAGTTAGTAACCTGATCCGAAAGTTCAGCTACTTTCTCCGACAGTGAACACATTTCCTCAGTGTGTCTTTCTACTGTGTCCTTTAAGTTTTCCTGAGTTTTTGCAAGTTGCGTAACCGAATCGGTAGATGCAACTGAGTCCATTTTAGCTTGCAACGTCTCATGATTTTCATGAACAATGGTTTGCAGTTCTTTTATGGCTGCTTCATGATTCTGTAATGCATTTTCATGCCGCGAAAAAATAGGTTGGAAATGCTCACAAATTTGTGTTTTTACGTCATTACAGACTTTTTGACATTTCGATTCAATGTTATGTAACTCAGTAGTTAAATCCTCACGTGTTTGTTCAAGTGTGGTGTGAAGATTTTGTTCCATTGTGTCTAACTGTTGCTGTGTTTGTCTCTGGTGTTGTTCCATTGTGTCTAACCTTTGAAGCTTTTGCTGTGTTTGTCTCTGATTTTGTTCCATTGTGTCTAACTTTTGAAGATTTTGTTCCATTGTGTCTAACTGTTGCTGTGTTTATTTCTGATTTTGTTCCATTTTTTGCATTAATTGCAATAATAATGTATTAGTGTCTGGAATCTGTTTCTCTATGATTTTTGGCAGTGCATTATCACCGGCAATATTCACATTTTGACAAGCAGAAAATGTGGCTTGACTCATTTGAGAAAACGGTGAGGACCCAAAACCTAAGTCTACAGTATTTGCAATATTGTGTTCTGTCATTTCGGATTCCTGAGGCGAGCTGTTGCCGACCGATCGATCGATAATGCTTCCCTGTTCACTAATTGTTTCACCGTCTACACCATTATTTGCCGCCCGCTCCATTTCCCTATGCACAATTACCAAATTACTACTTCGAATGTCTGTTAATTCGCTACACAGTGGTGCTGATAAGCTACGCTCGTCGTCACTATTATTTCTCAGTTTACTTTGGAGCCTAGTGTTACGTTTTTCACACGCCATTATTGTCACAATATTTCACACGATAACACAGAAAAGCACAATTTGAAGAGCAAAAATAGGGGAACACATTAACATAGCACTGAAAATAATATCTAGTTAATTGCAAGCGCAGCTGCAAAATACTTGGTGCAAATCTACATGCATGCCACAACTGTTTTACTGTACAACAATGAAAGGCTGCAACTACAAAGGAGATTCTCTCTACAATTACGCGCTAGCAATAAACAAAAGCTACACTAATTACACAAACTACAAGAAAAAATCAGAAAATTCCAGTGAGGTATCCTAGGCTAAGGGTAAAAATCCCTACGAAAGAATGGCCCAGACAAACATTAAACTATACGTTTCACAAATCACGTACCTCACCAAAAATCTTCCTTACTCGAACTACTGCAATACAGCGAGCGCCACTACTGCCAGCTAAATAAAAGATTCAAACTACGGAAGGCGCTAACTACTGATAGGGATAGTTAGCAAATGAAAGATTTTAATGGAGAACAAACAATGTATTTACCTTAATATCATCACAAGTCATAATATATGTAATTTCAAAACTCCGCCATCTCTCTCCTCACATCCACCACTGCTGGCGGCTCACCTCCAACTGCGCAACGCTACGCGCTGTTAACATCCAGCTGCCCCTCTACAACGGCAGACAACAATGCAAACTAGCCACAGACTGCACACAGCACAACCAGTGATTTTCGTACAGAGCGCTACGTAACGTTGCCAATAAGAAAACATAAACAGCCTACTTACAAAATCTAAGGTGCATTTTTCAGTATTTATTTGTATGATCAGTATTTTTTTGTATGATCTAACCCCATCTATGATCTAACCATACTGATTTGTGTTTTCCTTTGTTTCGTCAAATCATTCCGAGCAGGTTCAGTATTTCCTGCCATTATCAATATTTTGAAAATTACGTGCAAAACGGCCATTTTTATTATTATTGCTCGACATATTCAATGTTATTTACTTAATACGGTAACATGCTACTCTCGTGTAACAAAGTTACAGTTTCCTCATTAAATATATCATAATAAGCAAATAAAGTAAACACTGATCCGATCACAAACACGTGCAACAATTATCAATATGTTATTGAGCAGTCCATCGTCATTAGGTGGAATCCGAACACTGTAATCAAGTATTGTCGGAGATGCCGAGACATAAAGTAAAGAGATGGAGCTGAAAGGTGTAAGGCAAATGTAGAAGTGGTACGTAAAATCGAGAAACTTGAAGGTAGTATTAAGGAAAGGAGAGAGGAAGGGGTGAGATCAAATGTGTAATTCGACACTCTGAGAAGAATTGGACTGAGAACTGAAAGACCTAAGACATCAGAATTATTAAGATCCTTGTAAGAACCATTCAGGACAAAATTGTTCCATCTGTTCTGCAGAATACAGGATATAGACGACGTATCCTAAGACTTAATTAAGAATCTTCATTGCAACAAGGTCTTCAACTGCGATGAATTTTTTAAAATGGTTTTGTGATGCCTTCATCTGACATTTTCTTTATTTGATGTGCGACTGTACAGTTACGGCCTTAGGCCATTTTCAAATATCTAAAACGAAAGAACTATACATTGGACGCTTTAATAGCACTTATGAATCTAACATGGGAACAAGTCATGTCTCAAGACATACTAGAAGGATCATACCTTACTTTATAGAGGATTCGTTAATCATGTATTGTGGAAATTGGAAATTTGTGGTAAGGTCTTAAGCTTACACACTACTTACTCTAACTTAAACTAACTTACGCTAAGGACGACACACACATCCATCATATATTGTGACTTGTACATTTTTGCTCCTATGATTGCATATAACTGTCATATTTCCAAGTTATGTTATGGAAATTACATGCAGTCATATTTACTCCAATGATGAACGATAATCAATCTACATAGCTTCATTAACGAATTTCTGCAAAATAATTATAATCTTCCTAGTTTACGTACGTTCAAAGTATCGACCTTATATAAGGGCTATGCAACAACTACTCAAAAGTAAGTCCTCCGAAAACTACGAAAAACTATTTCCAATTCGTTTTATGACGATTATATGCAGTCATAGGAGCAAAGACGTACATGGAATGACATACCATTAATGAATCCTCTATAAAGTAAGTTACAATCATCCTAGTATATCTCGGGATTTAACTTGTGCCTTTGTTAACTTCATAAGTGATACTAATGGATCCAGTGCATAATGCTTCCGTTAATATACTCGAAAATGGCGTAAGGCCAAAACTGTGAAATCGTACATAAAATAAAGAAGATGTCAACTGAAGACATCGAAAAATCATTTAATTAATTAAGATTCTTGAATTCTGGAGGTATATAGGGACACACGAAGCAATAATGTCGTAGCGACTGATCTTGGAAATTAGGTTGAAGAAAGACAAGGTAATATTTATTGCATTTGTAAATTTATAGAAATCTTTTGACAATGGTGACTGGAATTCTCTTACTGTAATTCTGAAGTCACAAGGAGTAATATACATGTAACTAAAGATTGTAACTTGTACAAAACCCAGACTGCTATCCCCGATTTAACTCAGTCTGTTTATAGAGCAAGCATGAAGGAAACTAATGAGAAATTTAAATAAGGAAATGAAGTTGGGGAAGAAGAAACAAAAACAACTTTGAACTCAATATATTTATTTAAATGTATCTAATTTTGTGCATAGTTCTGAGATTTCTCCTATGATTAAGACAGAATGTTCAGACAAGACTGTTACTTCTGAAAGTTTGCTAGCGCAGCTTTAGGCTGCCTGCGTTTGTTCGACTGTGTGACATCGTCTTTGAGATCGATTGAAGAACGATTAGTGTTTAACGTCCAACAGACCACGAGATCATTAGAGACGAAGTTTGATGAGGATAGTCAGTTGTATTCTGATTTGTGACACGAAAATCGATGAACAAAAAAAAAAATACTTAAACATTCACTGATTAAGTTTTCATTCTTAAACATGAAATACTTCTGAAAAGCTGTAGGGAGGAACTTTCAAACGTTATTAAAGTCCCTCAGTTAGCAGCTGTTCTTCTGGAATCTGGTTTGCATTGCAGTATACACGTACATGTAGATAGAGGTTTGAAGACGTCCGCCACCGCTCGAGTCCTGCCGCTGCCGATCTGTTGATTGCCAACAGCGGCGTATTTGATCTGCCTCCTTGACCTCGTTCTGCGGTTCAGGTAGAGCGGGCGCGAGAACTGGAGCGACGCGAAACCAGAGGACAGACACCACCATCAGCAGAAATATCTTTACTGAACAGAAGGCGAGATAATTCATCAAATTAACTGAGTCAAACCGGGAAGGTAACTTACAGTGTACTTTGGCGCCCCTCGTGATACTAGTGTAGTCAACAGGAAGTTGCCTCTCTACTATCTCTTGTTCACTAGTTCACTCAGTTGATACGGACGATTTGCTTTGTATCATCGGTGGCGACTTTCTGACCAACCACATAATGGCACGAGGATCCGCCGTAAGATAGTTAAACCGACGAAAGTTGTCGTTTGTAATCCACAAATATTTGACAGGTGCCCATATTTCCACGTGTCCTATAGAAAGCAAGGGAGGTTGTTCGTGAGCTCTGATATGCATCTCAATAAGATCACAGATGAGTTCTGCCGAGTTTGGACTTTAGAGCAATCTGTAGTTCATCATCATGCTTCTGAAGCCTCTATAGCAGGATTATTGTCCTGTGATAGTAACCTTACGCTTTTCGAAAACGCCATGACCAGTGGGAAAGACATCAAACATGAAGAAATACAAGTAAGCAACAACAGCAATGACGGAATCCACAGAATTTAGGATGCGTTCAGCAACGATGTCAGGTTCCAGGGAATCCTTACTCAGTGTCTCCCACATCATTAAGCCACCAACACGGTTCCTTTGAATGTGTCGATCTGATGTTTACGTGGAATGTGACATACCCTGACGCTACTATCGACACGATTTAACACAGTGTATGATTTAGCTGACGATTCGTTTGTATTACTCTTTGGCGCATGCCGCTGTTTCTGTGCCCACAGTAATTGTGCATAACATTGTCCGTGTATCAGCAGTGGCTCTTGTACTGGTCGTCAAATGCGATGCTCCACTTGTAAGTAGGCTGTTTAGGCTTTCTTTATGTAAGTTTGCTGTTTATGTTTTTTATTGGCAACGTTACATAGCACTCTGTATGAAAATCACTGGCTGTGCTGTGTGCAGTATGTGGCTAGTTTGCATTGTTGTCTGCCATTATTGTCATGAACTGCTATAGCTGGATGCGAACAGCGCGTAGCGCTGGGCAGTTGGAGGTGAGCCGCCAGCAGTGGTGGACGTGGGGAGAGAGATGGCGGAGTTTTGATAATCTGTAAGACTGAATGTCAATTATGAATATTAAGCTGGCAGTAGTGGCGCTCGCTGTTTTGCAGTAGCTTGAGTAGCGAAGATTTTTGTGAGGTAAGTGATTTGTAAAAGGTATAGGTTAAAGTTAGTCAGGGCCATTGTTTTGTAGGGGTTATTGAAAGTCAGATTGCGTTGCGCTAAATAATATTGTGTGTCAGGTTAAGCACAGGCTTGTATAATTGTTCTAAGTGGACGTTTCACATGTAAAATTGTTCTAAGGGGACGTTTCATATGGCGACCCTGCCAGGATACCTCACTGGAATCTACTGATTTCTTTCTTGTAGTTTGTGTATTTAGTGTAGCTTTTGTTTATTGCTAGCGCGTAATTGTAGAGAGAATCTCCTTTGTAGTTGCAGTCTTTCATTGTTGTACAGTAAAACAGTTGTGGCATGCATGTAGCTTTGCGCCAAGTATTTCGCTGCTGCAATTAACTAGATATTATTTTCAGTGCTATGTTAATGTGTTCTCTTGTTTTTGCTATTCAAGTTGTGCTTTTCTGTGTTGTCGTGTGAAATATTGTGACAATAATGGCGTGTGAAAAACGTAACACTAGGCTCCAAACTAAATTGAGAAATAATAGTGACGACGAGCGTAGCTTATCAGCACCACTGGGTAGTGAATTAACTAATATTCAAAGTAGTAATTTGGTAACTGTGCATAGGGAAATGGAGCGGGCGTCAGACAATGGCGTAGGCAGTGAAACAGGTAGTGAACAGGGAAGCATTGTCGATCGATCGGTCGGCAACAGCTCGCCTCAGGAATCCGAAATGATAGGACACAATTTTGCAAATACTGTAGATTCAGGTTTTGCGTCCTCACCGTTTTCTCAAATGAGTCAAGACACATTTTCCGCTTGTCAAAATGTGAATGTTGCCGGTGCAAATTCACTGCCGAAAAGCACTGAGGAACATGTTTCAGACACCAGTGCATTGTTATTACAGTTAATGCAACAAATGGGACAAAGGCTACAAAAGTTAGACACAACGCTTGAACAAAATCAGAAACAAATGGGACAGAATCTTCAAAAGTTAGACACAATGGAACAAAATCAGAGACAAACACAGCAAAAGCTTCAAAAGTTAGACACAATGGAACAAAATCAGAGACAAACACAGCAAAAGCTTCAAAAGTTAGACACAATGGAACAAAAGCTTCAAAAGTTAGACTCAGTGGAACATATGCTTGAACAAACACGTGAAGATTTAACTACTGAGTTACATAAAATAGAATCGAAATGTCAGAAAGTCTGTAATGACGTAAAAACACAAATTTGTGAGCATTTCCAACCTATTTTTTCGCGTCATGAGAATGTATTACAGAATCACGAAGCAGCCATAAAAGAACTGCAAACCATTGTTCATGAAAATCATGAGACCTTGTGGGCTAAAATTGACTCAGTTGCATCTACCGATTCGGTTACGCAACTGGCAAAAACTCAGGAAAACTTAAAGAACACAGTAGATTCGATTTCAACACAAATGGACACTCTGAAACTTGGTTCAGAAAAACACACTGAGGAAATGTGTTCACTATCGGAGAAAGTAGCTGAACTTTCGGATCAGGTCACTAACTTATCTACAAAGGTAGATGATGATCTGAATGACACAAGACCCGTAGCCTTCACTGACACAGAAGACTATGAACAAATAAGAAAATTCAAACAAAATCAAAATCAAATTAATACACAGTATAAAAGAGAAATCCGGGAAGTACAAGATCAGTTGACGCAAGTGATACAAGAATTACGTATTTCAGAGGACACTCGCGCCCCAATACTGGAAGAGGGACATAGAAATACGGAAAAGCCACAATATAATAACACAGAGCATTTCGGTAATTATGAAAGAAATTGGCAAGGTGCACCGAATTTTGAGATGGAACCGCCGACACGACGTAACAATGACCGATATGTGACTCGCCGACATGATGATTTTGACTATAAGCTGTTCATTACTACACGTAAATTCAAAACATTTAAGAATTCTGGCAACGACATTCATCCACAAGCGTGGCTCCATCAATTCTCTCATTGTTTTCCTCCCAACTGGTCATTAGAACACAGATTAGAATTTATGTGTGGCTACTTGGAGAATGAACCAGCTGTAAGAATGCGATCGGTCATTCACGATTGCCACAGTGAAGGAGAATTTTACCATGCCTTCCTCTCAGCATATTGGTCTCAAGCTACACAAGACCGCGTAAAACATAGCATCATGATGATGAAACACTTTGAACAAACTGAATTTTCCAGTCTTGTCAAATATTTTGAAGACATGTTGCACAAGAATCAGTACCTATCAAACACATACAGCCCATCAGAACTCATCCGCATTTGCTTAATCAAACTGCCTGAACATTTACGACACATTATTTTAGCAGGACGTTGCAAAGACGACATTGAAGCTTTTCAAGGACTGTTACAAGAACTGGAAATTGACACAGACAGTCGCGGGATGCGAAAACAGGAAAACAATCATTACAGGTCACATCCGTCACAATTCCGTGACGACAGAAACAATAAATGGCCACGACAAACCTATTCTTACAACGTAAATCGTGACCAAAACAGACACCACCCATATGACAACCACTGGCAGAGTAATAGTTACAGGGAAAGATCACCTTTCCGCGGTAATGACTATCACAGAGACAATCAGAGAAACAGACAATATGGGACCCAAAATAACTATTATCAAGGGAGACAGAATAACTTTAGACGCAACGGTCCAGCGCGTAGTTACGATTCAAGGAGAAATTCTCCACCATGTGACCGACAAGAAAGAAACTATGGAAACTACCGACATGACGACAGACGATATGATCGTAACGACAGACCTGAATTGCATCAGAACTGGCGAGATTTAAACAGAGCAGAGCACTCTCGTCACGATGAATTTGTAGAAGTTAGGTCTCCAAATCCCAATAACGACGCGCGCCAACAAAGAGACAATAGGCGATGACTCACACCACTGGCAGCCACAAGACGTACTTATGAAACTGACGACGCAGCTGCCGTAGCTAGTAATTACGTAAAAATGGAAGACATTAGGGACATCTTACTCCAGGAACACGACGTAAAACATAACAACATTGCATATCCTGTGATTCATATTACTGTAAATGACGTAAAATTTACGGCAGTACTTGACTCTGGCAGTCCCATTTCAGTAATTAGCGAAACAGCTTTTAGCAAATGCAACAAAGCGAACGATTGCCCCACACTTCCGTTACGTAAGATTAAATTACAAGGTGCAATCTTTGGAAAAAGTGTAGATGTACGCCAACAAACCAACTTAGAATTCTTTTGTCAAAGCCACAGCTTCTCTATGAACTTCCTTATTGTTCCATTATTGTCGACGGAAATTATACTGGGAGTAGACTTTTTGAATGAATACAAAGCAATCTTAAGCTTTCACGATGCTGAAATAAGTTTAGAGAAAGAAGGTAAGTCAATAGCTTTGAAATTTGAAGACTGGCTCTCAAACCATGATGAGGAAATTAATCGGCTTTACGTTCTGTTAGACAACAGTTCGGAATTTTCTACGGAACTAGACACCAACAATCACTCTGCAAGTACTGACAGGGATGACATCGACGGCATATTTGAAATTAATGAGTTAATTCAGAATAAAATTCAAACAATTGAGAATTGTAATGACACTGATAGGCAGGACCTTTTTGAGATTTTACAAGCACATTCCACAGTTTTTACTCACAAAACAGGAACAATCAAGGGGTTTCAATACCAATTTCGTGTTCGTGAGCATACTAAATTTTGTGTTAGACCATACGTAATTCCAGCACATTATAGGGACCGTGTTAGAACAGAAATACAATCTATGCTTGACGAGGGCATTATTGAGCCTGCAGTAAGCTCATACAACAATCCGTTACATGTTGTTGAGAAGAAAAATGGATCGATCAGACTTGTCTTAGATTCGAGACAAATCAATACTATCATTATTCCTGAAACAGACAGGCCGCAGACGATGGAAGAACTTCTTCAAAATTTTAATGGTGTAAAAGTGTTGTCTTCCATTGATCTCAGATCCAGCTTTTATCAGATCGAACTACATCCAGAATGTAGAAAATACACAGCTTTCCTTTGTTTCGGCGTTTGTTATCAGTTTCGGAAACTTCCTTTTGGTTTGAACATTTCTTCAGCAGCATTCATTCGCGGGTTAAATTCCATATTACCTGAGTTCTTAAAACGTCACATCACCTTATATGTGGACGATATTCTAATAGCAGAAGCCTCATGGGAACAACATAACCGCATCCTCAACAGTTTGTTACGTATTTTTGCAGAATCTGGAATTACAGTTAACTTGGAAAAGTCTGAATTCGGTAGGTCAAAGGTGAAGTTTTTAGGACATATTATTTCTTCTGAAGGCATTCAGCCGGATCCTGAAAAGTTAGAAGCAATCAGAGCCATTCCAGTTCCATCCACAAAAAGACAAGTCCGCAGTTTTCTAGGTCTCGTAAATTTTTACCGTCGTTTTCTGAATATGCAAATTCTAGTTACACCAAAACTTTGTTCTCTCACTGGAAAAAATACTATTTGGAACTGGGACGAACAAGCACAGTTGGAATTCAATTCTTTGAAAGAAGCGTTACTTCACGCGCCAATACTAGCTCATCCAGATCTGTCACAAGATTTCTGCCTTAGCACTGATTCTTCCAAAGTTGGTCTTGGTGCCCATTTATTTCAAGAAGCCATAGAAGATGACATTACTGTTCAGAAAACCATTGCTTTTGCTAGCCGAGTGCTAACAAAATCTGAAAAAAATTATTCCGTTACTGAATTAGAAGCTTTAGCTATCGTTTGGGCATTTAACAAATTCCGTTTCTTTCTTTCTGGTAAGCACGTAAAAGTATACAGTGATCACCGTGCATTACAATTTCTTATGTCTTCAAAATTAAATCATGATAGGTTAAAACGTTGGGCATTGTTTCTGCAAGAATTCCGCTTCACAATAGTCTACATTCCCGGCAAGGAGAACATTGTTGCGGACGCACTGTCACGCGCACCGGCTGGGCTTGAGAAAAGTAACACAGAAGGCAACCTCGAGAAAAATTTCAGTATTCTTTACATTCAGAAAGTCGCCTTTGAAAACTTCATCACCACATCTTTAAAGGACATTGCTCATGAACAAGATAAAGATCCGATTTGGAAAGACATCAAAGGTAAATGGCATGAAAAGACACACACTCAGATTCGGCATTATTACCTGGTTAGAAACAACATACTCTTCAAACGCTGCACTGTTGATGACAAGCTATGGGTACTTTGCATTCCAGACGATTTTGTTAATAAGCTCATTTGGTACATTCATTTCAGCTATGCACATTTTGGCCCACGAAAATGTTTTCATATTCTTCGAACGACTTGTTATTTTAACAATATGGAAAAGCGAATTCGAAGAGTCTTGTCTATTTGTAAACTTTGTCAAAAGGCGAAACCGTCTACTATCTCACATCGTGCTCCGCTGTTTCCTATCATTCCTTCTAAATTAAAAGAATTTGCTGCTGTTGATCTCTTGGGACCGCTTGTCAGAACATCTAATGGATTTGCATACGTTCTAGTCGCTGTTGAACTTACTTCAAAATTTGTTTCTTTCACTCCGTTACGTAAAGCCACTGGACGGTCTGTATCCAACGCCTTTGTTAAAAATTTCTTACGTGAAGTTGGACACGTTAGTAAAGTCATTTCAGATAACGGACCGCAATTCAGATCTGCTGTTTGGTCACGCATGCTTCGGAATCATAAAATCAAACCTGTTTTTATTTCATTGTATTCACCACATTGTAACCCGTCTGAACGGATTATGAAAGAAATCAATAAGCTTTGCAGACTTTATTGTCACAGAAAGCATCAGCATTGGGACAGATATTTACACTTATTTCAAAATGTGCTGAATGAAATGCCTCATGATTCCACTGCTTTACCACCTACTCTTGTACTGAAGAATGTAGAACCACCGAACAGAATCAGAGAGCTTGTACCTTTCCCGAATACACGTAAACTGCGACACAAAGACATAATTGATTTGGCTCTTAAAAATATAAAATCTGCAGCAGAGAAAAGGAGAAAAGTACACGGTAAAGCAAATGCAAAGAAATTATATATTGGTCAGAAAGTTCTCATTAAAGCTCATTCATTGTCACATAAGAAGAAACACTTGAGTCACAAATTCTTTCTAGTTTACAATGGACCTTACAGAATCCGACGTATACCACATGATAATTGCGTTGAAGTTGAAACTCTGCGTACTAGGAAGAGTAAAGGTTTACACCACATTTCTCATGTCAAACCATTTATTGACAGATAATTTGCTTTTTAACTTAGTCTTTGCAATTTTCACTTCACGCTACTTGTACAATTTGTCAGAGTTAAGAAACTGTTAACATGCAACATTTTGGTTTGCTTACGAGTGGATTCTGGATTTGAGGTGCTTTCTGTGAAATGCCAGATGACACAGTGGTTGGTTTGTGTGACAGCTACACGATTATATCACGACGTTACTAATGAGTGACAATTTACAATGTTGCTTTTGCGGTGTATCTGTTTGATATCTGCACAGTTTTTCTGAATTCTTCTGTAAAGTAAAACATGTTTTAGTGGTGACTTTTGTGCTATTGCTACAAGGAGACAGCCTTTTCCGTAGGACAACAATACGTTACAGCACAGTACTTTCCTCATCACGGCAATAAGCGTAATAAGTATGATATCTATACGCAAAGCATTTCACTTTTGTGTATCATGAGGTAAGTACATTGACTTCTGCAGAACTTAGCTTTCGGAGGACAATAACTACGACACTCCCCAGAGATTATCTTAGAGCAAGACGCACATTTAGCGCTACTGGACACGTATTTGAGTGATTAATTTTGTACTTAAGACATTTATTTTTAGAGATTTTTGAATTACAAAGAAAGTTTTTCGTGACACATTTCATTTCATTGCTGTAAGCTGTAATACCTGAGGATACAATTACAATAAACCTCAGGGGGGTACACGCCTACTTTGTGTACCATGTGTTTGGCAAGCACAAGGAGCCCTAGCTAATATGGTATTTGCTTATACAACTTTACACATCGGTACCATATTTCTCTAACACATAAATTACACACCTATCTGATCATTTAACAGAGAAACAAACATCCTTTTACTACGTCAGTGACACATGTTTACGCCATTACAGAGTTGGATTACTTCACACTTAAGAAATTGTACTTTGTCTGTACTTTGTGCACTGTTCATATTTTTTTGGAACCATTGTGATACTATGAGAACTTTGAATGATGTATTTGGTAAGGGAGTATAATTTTTAAAGTACGTTTGAGGTAGATGACACTACTGAAATGAGCAGAGAATTTTCTTTAGGTTTTGAAATCATTGGAGGAAGCTACGACGTTTTTGACATTTGACTGAGGTGTTATGATGTTATTTTTGCGACGACGATGTGTATTATGCTGTTGAGGTATGTTTATGTCAATAAAATTCTTGACCTATGAAATGTTTTTATATGAGACTGTCACTGTAGCGGAAACTGCTGTCGTAAATATTTCCGTAAGAAAGTTAAGTGACCACCTGCACATAATGCGACGTGGGCACCCAGGTGTGTCAGACACCTGGAGAACAAGTCTTTTCAGACGCTCAGGTAGAAAAGAAAGCCATTAGGATGTGCCTTTCATCGCTAATGCGACACGCTCGTTACTTGAAAACATATGATTTTTGTAATGCGTTGTGGGCACACAGCTGTGTCAAACACCTGGAGAATAAACCATTAGGATGTGCCTTTCATCGCTAATGCGACACCCTCGTTACTTAAAAATTTATGATATTTACTGAAATGCCTAACAAAATGACAAGAAATATTTTTACATCTGCACACCTGATTATGACAAGAGTCTTTGTACGAGAGTTGAGAGCAATTAACTTATGAAATGAAATGTCACATGACTACTGAATGACATTTTTATGCTTTGGTTTGTGTAATTGCTTATTTCATTTGATGTCTGGTTTCCAGCTGTGTTGCAGCATTGCTTTTATAAAATGAGATGCATTTGCTAATGTGAACTCTTTCTGTCAACAGATCTATTAAATGATAATTTTGTAATCCACATTCTTTAAAAAAGGAGCACTTGGAAAGGAAAGAACAATAAGAAGTAACTCGTAACAGTAACACTTAATTTTCTTTTCAGGTACATGGTAATATTTTTTTTACAATAAGTTGTTATGGTGCACCACTTTAATTACATAGACATTAAGATGACCACTTTAATTACATAGACATTAAGATGTGAATATGCATTTCCCTTGTCTGCATTGTTGTTTTACTGTAATATTTTTTCTGCTTGCGCTATGTCATGTTTAGGTATAAGTTGCTGCTGTTTGCAAGGCATAGTGTTATTGAATTTGACTTTTGCTAATTTATGCTGCTAGCTTTGCCAATTTGCATTTCTTTGTCATTTCTGTTTGTGTTGATTTGTTGTGATGCTGCATTGCCTCGTCCTTTGGTATATATATCTGAGCTCAGTAGATTTAAGTTAGCTTAAGAGGGGGTAGACTATATAAGAAACTGACTATGGAGAATAGGTAAAGAATGCATTGCGAAGAAAGATTTGGGCCCCAATGAGTATTGTACAATCAGAAATAATTATTTTGAAAGAAATATGGATAGAATACAGGAACGAGGTATAGGTAGGATTTTCTTGGAAATAAATGATGAGGTAAGCAATGTGTGAACATATAAATACAGAAAGCATGCTTGGATAGGATTTTTTTGGTGGAAACAAATGTTGAAATAAGACGAAAGATCTATCGAATGAAGTTGTGGGGTGGACTGCAGTACCAAATGTTACACTGAAAACAAACCCTGTCCTTTCCTTTTGTGTTATCCCACTATGTGTTTGGGTACCCTTGTGTATTTGTGTTTTTCCTGTCTTTATATGTTTAGCTGATGAGAGCTCTGTTGTAGACTTTTTCTAATACTATGTTATTTACTTTGTAAAGATGCTTAGACATTATTTATTCTGTGTTGTTTTAATGCTCATGTGTGAAGTTGAATTTTTAAAAGTGATTCTGATCTTTTATGTATGTACTCATGTCATCATTCCTGTAACACTGATGTATATGTTTATTTCTATTGTTTTGTAAAGCCTGCACTACAAATATTATCTGTATTGTTATGTTTTTAATGATGTATTTTGTATCTTTGTAATTGTATTCTTATGTTATATAATTGTAATTGACACCAGTTACTCAAATTAAGTAACTTGTAAGCATTCATTTCACTGCACACATTTCTGTTGGTCATAGTATATGGACAATATGTGAGAAGTAGGGACTGTTAGTGTTTGCACGTGTGTTAATAATTCAGCAAGGGACTGGATAACAGCATTGCTGGTTCTAAGGACAATTCCAAAAAACTTTGTGAATGCACAAGTGGTGGTTATGGACTTGCTCTATTATCCGCAAGACTCTTCAATGGTGATTGTGCACCTGCACAGTCACAACAGATGGCTGCTGGCCATCTCTACAAGGACTACAGTGGGTCTGCATCTTTGATGGCCCACCAATACAATACTCTCTACCAGGACTACAGTGGGTCTACTCTGTGATGACCTACCTACCAATATTCTTCGAAACGTCGACTGACTCTGCTGTGGGTTTGCTCTGTTGTGACCCATTACCTATCAGCATGTCAAGAGTCAGCACTGTCTTTCCGTTGGAAGGACAACACTACTTCTTCAAGACTGCATGGAAATCCACTACTTCTGTGTGCAATTTCTTTTACTAATGAGACTTTGTGAAAAAAAAACTGTAATTACTATTATGATGAATGATCAGGACTGTCTTTATGGACTGTGAGAAAATTTTAGCTTTTGACCAACATTGTATCAATAAGTGTGTGCATTGGATATCTTTGTTAGTGCAATTATGAAAAATTTTATCAAATCATTATTGGCCACCGGCCAAAAACATTTTGTAAAATTTTTTGTGGGGAGCATGGGGGCTATGTAAGTAGGCTGTTTAGGCTTTCTTTATGTAAGTTTGCTGTTTATGTTTTTTATTGGCAACGTTACATAGCACTCTGTATGAAAATCACTGGCTGTGCTGTGTGCAGTATGTGGCTAGTTTGCATTGTTGTCTGCCATTATTGTCATGAACTGCTATAGCTGGATGCGAACAGCGCGTAGCGCTGGGCAGTTGGAGGTGAGCCGCCAGCAGTGGTGGACGTGGGGAGAGAGATGGCGGAGTTTTGATAATCTGTAAGACTGAATGTCAATTATGAATATTAAGCTGGCAGTAGTGGCGCTCGCTGTTTTGCAGTAGCTTGAGTAGCGAAGATTTTTGTGAGGTAAGTGATTTGTAAAAGGTATAGGTTAAAGTTAGTCAGGGCCATTGTTTTGTAGGGGTTATTGAAAGTCAGATTGCGTTGCGCTAAATAATATTGTGTGTCAGGTTAAGCACAGGCTTGTATAATTGTTCTAAGTGGACGTTTCACATGTAAAATTGTTCTAAGGGGACGTTTCACACTTTCACCAATGTACGACGAACGGAGTGCTCCGAAACTCTTTTACCTCCCCCCTCTGTTCAAGTTAAATGCCACATTTTCTGATTCGCAGATTTACTCTTGGTTAAAGTAGAACTTTTACCTTTACCTGTTTACATTATTCAACTTGTCTCAATCCTCCACATCTGTCATACACCTTTCATACCAGAGAACGTGCCCCCTACATGATCTATGTATACTCATTCTGCAGTAGAGCGACGTGGAATAAAAAATTAAAAGAAACTAAAAACTAAATTGAAATATATTCATTCTCAAGTAAGTGAATGAGTGAGCAATGAGCAAGTCCTCAAGTCAGAGCAGAGCAATGCAAGGCCTTGCCTCCAGTAATACGACCGTGCCCAAAACTGTGTTGTGTTCCTCAAACCAAACTTGCTGAGAAATCACTCGCTTCATAAGAACAACATCAAAAAGAATATATACATACAACACCTGATGTAGATGCAGTATTCAAGAGCCCACTCATGACGTGAGCTGGGGTCATGGAGGGGGATAGAGGGAGCAACTCATGTTAGCTTGGTGGTAAATGACTAAATACTTTTTAAATTTCAAGACTAATGGTTCTAGGTAGGCTTGCTACTTTTCACTATTCAATACATGCATTGACTTTCTTCAGACTGACACTGAATCAATACGTCTGTCTGGCCGGGAGAGCACCGAGTTTGATTCGTGAAGATTTTTTTTTTTTTTTTCCCTGAGGAGAAAGTAGCAGCCGTCCTCCCATGTCTCTTGCCGCGTACTCTCCTTGCAGCCATCCAGTAGGACTTATCATACATCTCTCACGTGCATCATATAATGGGTTCCTAGAGTCATACACATTTAGCCCGGCACATCAGGTGAACTCGGTTTTGCAATGCTGAATCTAGTGTTGACTCAGTGGGAAATAGAGAAGTCACACCAGATAAAAGTATGCGCGAGTCTACATAATTTGGGGGGGGGGGGGAGTCGATTTGCATAAATTGCGAGGTAGAAGAACCAACTGTACCTATGGCAGTTCACAAGGAGCCAGGAAGCCTTCCTCAAGAAGAGAATCCAGTCTGTGGATGATATTTTGCAAGGGCCAATGAATGTTCCTGACTTCATCAGTTTATGGGGAGACCACTTCACTAAGAGATCAAAGATACATTGATGGATTGATGGATTGGTTCCATGCTGCTTGAAAGTAACATGGCAGAAGTTATCGGTGATGAAGAAAGCGTAGCCACCTTTCTTCAAGGGTCTTTTGGGCTGACGCTTCAGCCACTTATCCACTGAAAATATGTTCTTCAAAAGCTCTCCATTGGCTTCCTTCTCGTTTGTGAACCTTCTAATCGTCTTCAAAAATGGTTCAAATGGCTCTGAGCACTATGGGCCGGCCGCTGGTGGCCGAGCGGTTCTAGGCGCATCAGTCTGGAACCACGCTGCTGCTACGGTCGCAGGTTCGAATCCTGCCTCGGGCTTGGATGTGTGTGATGTCCTTAGGTTAGTTATGTTTAAGTAGTTCTAAGTTCTAGGGGACTGATGACATGAGATGTTAAGTCCCATAGCGCTCAGAGCCATTTGAACCATTATGGGACTTAACATCTGAGGTCATCAGTCCCCTAGAACTTAGAACTACTTAAACCTAACTAACCTAAAGACATCACACACATCCATGCCCGAGGCAGGATTCGAACCTGCGACCGTAGCAGTAGCGCGGTTCCGGACTGAAGTGCCTAGAACCGCTAGGCCACCGCGGCCGGCTAATCGTCTTCACAGAGCCCAAACCGATCAGTTACCAAAGACATTCGCCCTAGTCTCCTTACAGTCTACTTGAATTTAGCCCATAACACCTCGATGGGGTGGTTTTGTCATCTGGATGGGCTTCTTCAGTTTTTCATACCTTGGGATAAAATTCTGGAGAACAGAATCCCCCTTGAGTTCGTGATTATCCTCCTGTTGCATGTTCTGTCCGGTATAAATAGTCGTGACAAAGTCATTCGATGTTCTATCGTGGTTCCTTCAGACCAGCATTAGAGCTCCTCGTTTTCTGGTTGAGTTTCTTGACTATATACGAAGATGCTTATCAAGCGAGCTAGATAGTGACTGCGTCAACAGGAATATCGTGTGACGTGAGGCCTTTATAAGCGACCAGTACGCTGATTTCTGTCATCCATTCACTCCAACATGTCGGTGGATTCTGGTTAGACTTGCTTCTCCAACAGGCAGACTGTTAACGGTTAGAAGGATGAATACAGTTGCTTTCACCGACGGTATTCTTTTATTTGCAACGATCCCTACCAGTTTGCAGGAACTTATCGACACAGCTGTTTCCGTCTTTGACCATCTAGGCCACAGTGTGAACATAGAGAAGTATTTTCGGTGTGTACATTATTACAACAGGAAGCCGTCAGCTCGTCAGTCGTGGCAGCCGTATCATCCCGTCAGTGATGTGTGTGGACATCTTAAACGGGGCGCCTCTCAAACCACAACAGTGTCTCTACGGTCGTGGGGTCTGTCCATAGCGGTGTGAACTATAGCTACAGCATCGAACTGCATCGACTGGGAAGTCGTCGAGTATCGTGCCGCTATCACACTTGGCTCGCCAGGGTACTCCCCTATCTCCCACCATTGTTTGCACGGGACAGGCAGAACACACAAGATATTCTCACTGCCCTGGAAGGCCTCTTATCCCATGTACCTGCGGAAAAATATGTCTCACTATGATGACACGCTCTGTAAACTTTAGGAATCTGAAAATGGTTCAGATGGCTCTGAGCACTATGGGACTTAACATCTGAGGTTATCAGCCCCTAGAACTTACAACTACTTAAACCTAACTAACCTAAGGATATCACACACATCCATGTCCGAGGCAGGATTCGAACCTGCGTCCGTAGCGGTCGTGCGGTTCCGGACTGAAGCGCCTAGAACCGCTCGGTCACAGCGGCCGGCCTTAGTATTCTGAAACACACACGAAAAAGGTAAACAGTGGAATATAAAGTTCTGCTGTGGCTGCGTAAGCACAAAGTAGTGGTGATCATCGCAATTACAGTAATATGCGAGTTCTAGTTTAACAGTGCTAACTGAATGTAAGTGTAAAATCCAGACTACAATACTGCCAAGGCAGTGCCTCAGTAATTTATTTTCTTATCGGTAACGGTAAGAGTCGTAGTTTGTTATTTATCATTAAGCTACAACGCTTCTCTTGGAATGCGCACTGAGCCTGATGTGTCGCTAATACAGCAGATGACATGTTGAACGTTAGTATAAATTCACCTACTGACTCTGCACAGCAATGCTTGGGGATGGGGAGAGAATACCATACATCTGTCGATGTTGAGACCTGATACGATGTTATGTGCCTCCTACAGTGAGAAAATATCGTCCAGAACGAATAATAAAAATATTCAACCCGCAATTAAATATACAGAAGATTTGGTTCCATTACAGCTTTTTCGCCAGAGCTATGCTGTTATATGTTGTACTAGACGAAAATACACTCGTGGGTACAATCATGGGTTCTTTACTTTATTACGGAAGGAGACCGAGTGGATACCATAACACATAAAATATTGGTTCAGTTTATTATAACTCGTATGAGAAGAATTACTTAACTTTGTACAGGATTGTCATACGTATTTACAACTGTCCCTGAACATTAGCTTACCACCTGATATAGACAAAATACACGTCTCCCACTCAGAGTACATTTAGCAACAACTTTCAGGCAGAGTTGTGCCTAATACATCGATCACACAGCTGGCCTGCTAGAAAACGATACTTTGGTCTAAGTCGATAGCTGCGGGCTAGGGCTGAGGCGTCCTGTGTTCGGCCGTCAGCAGAAGAGCTGTTGCATGGGCGTGGCGAAACGTTTCTGCACGTGTCTACGACGGTGTGACTCATTCGTCGAAGCGGCTTCCAGCGATTATATTCTTTCATGAATGCGTTGCGAGATACCAATCTTACTTTGGCACTTCGCTCTTCGGATGACATCACATTCCGAACAAATTGCACGTAGGTTACGTCAAATATAACAAGTTACGTACACGCCCTAACTGCACACAGGTGAATTTCGCTAGAATTACCACCCGTCTCTTGCACGAATCTTGCAGGCTGCAGTCCTCCTGGGTTAAAACTCCGTACTGGACTGGGAATCGAATCCGGAACAAAACTATCGCAGGCAATATACTTACCTCTGATCTATTCAGGCACGGCTCACGAATCACCTGACAGTTTTCATTTGTCAGCATTGCTCTCCATCCTCCGAAACTCCTCAGTAGCTCTTCGGCCTTTCTTGCTAAACCAGCTCTTTTAGGAGGGAAGATCTGACAGACGGAAGCTGTTAGGTGGGTCACGAGACCTTCTGGATAGTTCAGTAGTATGAGAACTGGCTGATAAAAACCATGGTAGGGGTTCGAGTTCCCGCCTGCCACACAATTTGAATCTATAGAGGGTTTGATTTACATAAGGTACTGAAATACATTAACACGACGAAAAGTTTAACAGGAAGAAAACAAGGTTAATATTAAACAGTTCACAAGTGCTGCCCTTACGTCATACCTCGGTTGCACCATCAACTCAAACACAAACGCACTCAAGGTAAACAGCCCTCCTACGCGTCAATTCTGTTCCCTTCATGGCAACGCCCTCTCCCTCCTAACGGCAGTTCACTCGTAAGAGTATCTCACTGACCTTTTATCTTTGATAATGCTTACTACTGATGCCAGTCAAATATTATGCAATCGAAAATACACACATTGGCCTAAAAACTCGAAACATTGTCTGTGGATAACAGTTCTCATGGTGTCGCTTCACCGCCTGAAGAAATGTATCCTGATGAGATCTAAGCCATTTGTATGTTCTAAAGCAAACCGTAACATATGGTCTGATGCGTCACCTTTTTCTCCATCACACAAAAAGGTAATCTTTTGTGACAAACACAGACTTGAGAGTGTCTTCCACATCCGTCATACTCACCAGACAGTTTTAGAAAAGTGGCAGCATTGTGCTGTGTGTGCACAGCAAATAACAGTTAAAAAAATAGCCTTCATTTGGCAATTCCTCGTTTTTCTTTCATACACCTTCACATAGTAGAGCCGAAAAATATTACCTAGCAACTGATCTGTTCAAACGGTATCTGAGAAAAGCCCGTTACGTTCGACGTAAGTTGCAAGAAAAACGCTAGCGTTTTAATCAGAGATGTGTAGAGTACATATCACGGTTCACGAAGTCTAATACATGAGGGAACAGGAAATGACTAATCAAGTGATATAACGATTTTCCACAATAATTGTAACAGTAAGAACCACAATTGCCTCCTACGGAGTAGTGCAAATAGCATTAAAACAATGAAACAGTGAGCTAATTGGCATACACTAATAGGGGCGTCATACTACATGTATGGATTATGATTGTCAGCCACTTCTTGATAGAGGCTTGCTCTATTGTTTTCCATGCATTTCGCTTTTCAGCATGCGCTTCGCTGTCGCTCCAGCATGTTTTCTATTCATGTTCCGTTACCTCGTCATCTAAGACTTTTTTTGTCTCCTGGAATCCAGCAAAGGACTTCCTTGATCAATTTCCCGTCCATACGACTAACTTCACATCCGGTGTCATACAAGGTATGTTCACCCTTCACCTTTGTGACAGCTCGAACTCTGTTGTGGACACTTTCAGTGAGGTGTCTGAATGTCTGTGGAGGAATGACAGCCCATTCTTCCTCAACAGCCGAAAATGGAGAAAGCAGTGGTGTTGCACATTGAGGTCTGGAGCGAAGTCAACATCCTAACTCATTTCAAAGGCGTTCCATTGGGGGGAGGAGGGTAGTCCACTTTACGAATGTTATTGTCCACAAACAATAGAAGATAAACAGGTTTCCTACAACCCCAAGTATCAGGTTACACATCCAATGTCATGCTATTCCTGAGACAAATGAATTAATTATTTCCGAGATCACCCCCCATTCCCCTCCCCCAGGAGACCAGGGTTCGGCCCACACACCTAAGGCAATTGTGCAAGGTCACTTAGGGGAAGCCCTGTCCTATCCAGGCACCTGCCTCCTTCCCTCCTCCGTCGACCAATAGGCAGGCTGGAAACCCCTGAACCAATAGCAATCGTGTTCTCGCCTCCCCTTTATCATATTATCAACCCAGTTGCCTGAGACTCCCTCATTTGAGTTCTGTCCGTCATATTGAAAGGATCACCATAATATGAGCTCACGGCCCAGCCAGTACCCTGAGCACAAGAAGAAGAATAGGGCTGACTGCGAGTATAGTATCTGTCCCTCAATTATTAATAATAATGTTAATCATTTATAAATATATTCGTTTATGCTTACGTTTTGCAATTCTTTTTATTCCAGCAGTGCAAGGGGCCCTGATCCTGTAGTTGCAGAACAGCTGGACGAGGACATTCATATACTATTGTGTGTTCTACCAGAGCAGCAGCACACAAGTGGTCTTCCTGGTATATTAAACCTGGCTTTTGACTGTTCTGTACTACAGCTACAGCTGCAACAGCCACCGCCGGGACTTCCTCAGGTTACCTAGTCTCAGCTAAGTCCCGCTAGAGTACTGATATTCGCCCACACATACAATTCGATTGCTAGTGGTTCTAAAAGTGTGAATATAGGCGTAGCACCTGACAATGGCTTTGAAGTAGTTATAGAAATACAGGGTATCCGTAATTAAAGATCCAGTTTCAAAACGCTGTAAAAAGAGAACCTCCGCTTAGAATAACGTCAGATTTGAGCAGCATATTATTGAAACATGAGACGTCATGGAAAAAAAAACCTAACGAAATTTTTAGCAGTACACGGCGCCGTAAACGTCATAATTTGCACGCTAACAGACGCGCAGCACACGACTGTTCTACAGTTTGCGTCTGACATGCCTAACATGGTTGCCACCATGAAGGATCACGTGCTGCCGGCAAAGCTCTTTTACAAGAATGGTGATTGTGCGCCAGTAGCCCTGCAGAAGTTCCGTACACTCAGGGATATGAAAAAAGCCATTGGTCTGATGTCTGGAGAAAATGATTAAAAGATTCGAAAAGACAGAGAAAATGATTACGAAACTGGGAAAGACAGGTTCTTTTGAAGTGCAGAGGGAGGAAAGCAGTTGATCCGACGTCTGTCGAAGATGTGGCCACTGCATTGCAGGAGGGTTCGAGCGGTGGTGTGCAAAGACGCGTTGCAATGGTAACTGCCCGAACGTTAGACATGCCTGCGAGCATGATGCATAAAATTCTATGAAACATCCTGCATTGCTTGTAACTACGCTGTTTAGGTTTTTATGTTGGTAACGCCACGTAGCGCTCTAAATGCACGGAAGTATGTTTTTTAACACAAACCTACGTTTTTTTAAATGGAACCCCGTTAGTTTTGTTAGCACATCTGAACATATAAACAAATACGTAATCAGTGCCGTTTGTTGCATTGTAAAATGTTAATTACATCCGGAGATATTTAACCTAAAGTTGACGCTTGAGTACTACTCCTCCGCTGTTGGATCGTGTGTATCGGAGAGCACCGAATTACGTAGGGATCCAAAGGGAACGGTGATGGACCTTAGGTACAGAACAGACTGGAACAACACATTACGTCCACATGCTAACACCTTTTTATTGGTCTTTTTGACTGACGCACATGTACTTTATCATGAGGGGTGAGGTACACGTACACACGTGGTTTCCGTTTTCAATTACGGAGTGGAATAGAGTGTGTCCCGACATGTCATGCCAATAGATGTTCAATGTGGTGGCCATCATTTGATGCACACAATTGCAATCTCTGGCGTAATGAATGACGTACACGCTACAGTACATCTGGTGTAATGTCGCCGCAGGCTGCCACAATCCGTTGTTTCATATCCTCTGCGGTTGTAGGCACATCACGGTACACATTCTCCTTTAACGTACCCCACAGAAAAAAGTCCAGAGGTGTAAGATCAGGAGAATGGGCTGGCCAATTTATGCGTCCTCCACGTCTTATGAAACGTACGTTCTGTTGCTGTGTGTTTCCATTCCATGATTAATGTGATTTGAAGAGAAGTTATAAAATGAGCTCTAACATGGAAAGTAAGCGTTTCCGGACACATGTCCACATAACATATTTTCTTTCTTTGTGTGTGAGGAATGTTTCCTGAAAGTTTGGCCGTACCTTTTTGGACTTTTGAATATTATTAAGGTAAATACATTGTTTGTTCTCTATCAAAATCATTCATTTGCTAACTATGCCTATCAGTAGTTATGCCTTCAGTAATAAGAATCTTTTATGTAGCTGACAGTATTGGCGTTCGCTGTATTACAGTAGTTTGAGTAACGAAGATTTTTGTGTGGTAAGTGATTCATGAAAGGTATAGGTTATTGTTAGTCAGGGCCATTCTTTTTTAGGGATTATTGAAAGTCAGATTGCGTTGCGCTATAAATATTGTGAGTCAGTTTAGTGTTGATCAGAATAAGTAAAGAGAGAAATGTCTGAGTACGTTCAGTTCTGCTCAGCTGTTTGAAAATAAAATATCGTAAGATGTTTATCAGCACAGAAATTCGTTAATTTTTCTAAGGGGATGTTTCATGCTGTCCATAAAAAGTCATCCAAGTTAGGGAGTTGCTTCCTGCTGACCTGCCAGCAAGACAAACGTTGGCTCAGGAATTTCTTGCTCGCATGGAAGTGGGCTATGAATGGCCATGGAACATTCTATGGACAGACGAAGCTCATTTCCGTCAATACGCAGAATTTCCGATAACGGGCAACGGAAATTTATACGCACATTGATCGGTGACACTTCATTCTGCAAGGTGATGCTGAGGTGCGGGTTGGCGGAATCGTTTATCATGACGTAGTATTTTTTCGACGCGATGAGTCCTGCGGGTCCTTTTATCTGTACCGTCACTGGTAAACGCTATGAGAGTCTTTCGTGCACCAATGTCATTGCAACTCTTCACCAGCATAGATGTGTGGGTGGTATCACTTTTATGCAAGTCGGCGTTCCTCCGCCGTACACAGCACACCTAGTGAATCGGCTACTGCAGAGGAATTTTGAAAATTGTAGAATTATCAGACGTCATTTCCCTGTGGCCTGGCAGCCCGGATCATTTGATCTTACTCCGCGAGACTTCTGGCTGTGGGGTTATCTGAAAGATGGGTCCAGTGCTTCAATCAAGCACGTAACTGAATCCAAGGTACGCCTTGCGCAATACATTCTCAACGTGACTCCTGAGACACTCCGATCTGTTGCGGAACGTCCAGTGTCTCGATTTCAAGCTGTGGTAGGAAACTGTGAACGGGATATTGAACTTGTCTTGCGCCAGTCTCACAACATTTAGAAACCGATGTCATTTTGCTTTTTATGCGTCTTTTGGCCCCCGGACAACTAGAAACCGATGTCATTTTCGTTTTATTCGGTTTCTGGCCTAGGACAATTAAGAACTGATTTTTCCCATCCGATGGTGGATGGGTTTAGCTAACTAACAGTGCCACAGCTGTCGACTGCCGAACTCGTGTAGTCATGCACATTGAACAGTATGAATGGTCTAATGTGCAACTCGAATTATAGCCGTCCTATTGTGATTCATCTGTTATTTGTAGCCGACCCCATATACTTTAATGAGCGTACAGTGCTATCTATTGGTAAAATTTTCGTTAAAATTTTTTGTTCCGCAACATTTCCCTCTGCATCAATAACGTTCTGCTCAAATTTAACGTCACCCGCCCTGAGCAATGGTTCTTTTTCTACAGCATTTTGAGAATGGAAGTTTAATTAGGGTCACCCTGCAGAAAATGTGCAACTTGTTGCTGCTAAAATGCTATTTTCGTGGTATGGGTGGGACTGTCTTTGTAGCATGGCGCATGAGAAAAGAATATGGCAACCAAACTTGATCCATCACTTGTCCTACTGACGTTCCTGTTTTCGGACACAAGGTGTCCACAGTAGATACGTATAAATTAACCTTGCTTGGTCGTCCATATGATGGATGCCAAGGACATGGTGGGTTCTAAGACAGAGAGCAAAATAACGAGATGCACACATTGTGTTTGATAACTTCTTTTTCTTAACTTGAATAACAGCAAGTTGTAGTGGTTCATTGCTTGTATCGTCTCCATGAAACACAAGTACTACATATAAAACAATGCATAAAGAAAAACATCTGTACTGACAAGTCACTGTGTGGCAGAGACTTAGTACTATAAACTGACAACCAGAGAAGATATTTATGCATGTCATCTTTGTTAAATCGTATGTCTTCCCTTGTTTCATTACTTGTTCAGTCACCCTTCTCTCTCTTGGTGCTCGACTGTTCGGATGTAAGTGTCATATATGGAACTTTATGTCAATGATAACTACTTCTTAATTCAAATGTGGTCAAAAAGATTTATTCAAAAATTATTTGTTTGTTCCAGTACAGACATCTATTTAATGTATTTGAAAATTTCGTCCATATAAAAAGTTGGGATCAGATTGTTTAGTGCTTAGAAAGATCATGCATCAGCTGCCCACTATCATTATACATTTCATTATTTTCAGGCAGAACCTGCTTGCATACAAAACGAAGTCTGATTATATTTCAGTTAGTTTTTTATTGCATGAGAATTCAAATAAGTTACGATGATGGAAGCCAACATTCCACACTGGCCTGATTTGAATGACAATTTGCAATGGAAAAATTTCTAAGAGCCATTTTAAAGTAATTTGTACCTATTGGCAATAATTTCAGTTTGATCATTTTTTAAAGTGTACCTTCTCGATGTGACGACTTATAGGTGTGATACCTGTAACTTTTTATTCTTTCCACTCACATAATTTACAGACCAGTGCTAGGGTTACTAAAGAATATAGGCGAGAAGGCACATTTCAGCTGGCAACCTTGACAAGACAGATTCGTGAAATAGTTTAAATTTTATGTTTGAACTTACAATATATGTCTTCTGTTTTCCATGTTCAGATTCATAAAATACAATGGAGAGATTTATAATGCCTGGAGGAAAAGAAAATGAAATGCATGATTGTTAAAGTACTGCAAAAGAACAGTAAAAACTCTGAAGATGATTTCAAATAGTAAAAAATTCTTCAAGAAAAATTCCATTGCTACAAGAGAGGTAAGAACATCATTGTTTGACCTCATACTGTTGTGTCATGCAAATCTTGGGGCATTGCAGTACATGGGTCATGACTCATAGTTTACAGGTATGAAAACTTCAAATGAATTAATTACGTTGTGCTTAGGAATCACGCCCACAATATGGCTGACTTCATGTGGCATGAAGCTGAGATGACGTTTTGTTATTAGCTTGTTTTATAATGTCGCACATTTTATTTTCGAAATTCATACCTTGAACTATTATTACTGACTACATTCTTGTTGCATTAGTATAAGGAAAGTTAAGTTTTTTAAATATAAATTTTAAGTATTGTCTATAGCACGGCAAAACCTGGAATTCATAAAAATGGATCCTATAAATAACAATGGGATGGACTCCTATGTTAACAGCAGCAGTATAACTGATCCGACAATTGAGAATACAGGCCCCACTTCAACATAAACTGAAACAGAAGCACAATCAGAGACCAAGGTGGATGTTTCAGAGATTGGTGAAATATCTATTCCGTTTATTGGACTGTATCAAAAACTTGCAGCAATGCTAAATGTGCACAGTAAAGAATGGGCCGCACAAATGAATGAGTGCAATAAAAATTTAGCTATGTGAGTGGAGGCACGTGAGAAAGAACTTGCTACTCAGATAAAACTAGTTTTATGACCATTTCAACCGAGCTTTCAGAACTGAAGGAAGCTAATAAAGGTGTATCCAAAGCTATCACAAAATTCATAATCTTCCTGCAGCTTGGGCCACAGTCATATAATGCTGTTTAAATGAAAGTTCCACTATTTGACTGTATAGATTGTTTATTCTAATGTTCACTCATGATTTCAGGCTTTGGCCATTTTCGAGTACCACAATATTAAACATGGTCAGACTTCTACAAACGAAGTCAATTTCGAAATATGTTAAGCTCGTTATATCATGCAGGTGACATGACATATTAATGAGAACATATTCGCAAAGTGTGTGGCAGAAATAGAGCAAACATGTCTGACATACATTTAGTAACTGTACCATAGAATGATTATCGAAATGAGGCATTACCTGTGCAGGCACTATTATCTTAAGTCACACTGACAGTGTGACCGCTAGAACACGATCCTAGATGTAGCATAACAGCTTGAACAGAAGACAAGTCTTCCTCCAGGAATTACCACAGCCTACAGTGTTGCCAGTTAATGTAGACAAACAGACTTAGGGAATTAACAGAAAATTCATGTTATTTATCCCACGTTATGACCGGCACAGGCTTAGACTCTGTGGTGGCCATGTTTTGTGTCAAAAAATGTAAATACTACACTGCAGCTACAAGAAGGGCTGTCACGTCATGATAAGACTGAATGTCATGAACATATATAATGACTTTTGAACATTATTAAGGTAAATACATTGTTTGTTCTCTATCAAAATCTTTCATTTGCTAACTATGCCTATCAGTAGTTAGTACCTTCAGTAGTTACAATCTTTTATTTAGCTGGCAGTATTGGCGCTCGCTGTATTGCAGTAGTTCGAGTAACGAAGATTTTTGTGAGGTAAGTGATCCATGAAAGGTATAGGTTATTGTTAGTCAGGGCCATTCTTTTGTAGGGATTATTGAAAGTCAGATTGCTTTGCGCTAAAAAAAAATATTGTGTGTCAGTTTAGTGTTGATCAGAATAAGTAAAGAGAGAAATGCCTGAGTACGTTCAGTTTTGCTAAGCTGTTTGAAAAACAAATAACGTAAGAGATTTACCAGCACAGTAATTCTTAATTTTTCTAATGGGATGTTTCAAGGTGAACGGCGGCTCGAAACGTGCAGCGCGCCACGAGCGCAGCCTGGTAGGAGCAGTCCTATGCTATGGGAGACATTCTCCTGCGCTTGGCTGGATGCTGCGCTAGTAATCGAAGACACGCTGACAGCTGCGGACCACCTGCATTCCTTCCTGCTTCATGTTTTCCCCGACAGCGATGTCCTCTTTTAGCAGTACAATTATCCGGGTCTCGGAGCCAGAACCGTGCTACAGCGGTTTGAAGAGCATTATAGTGAACTCAACGTTGATGTCTCGGCGACAAAAATGGCCTGATGTAAATCCATGGAACCCATCTGGGTCGATGTCGGGCGCCATCACCGCATACGCAAATCAGCGGCCCGTCATTTACTTGAATTACATGACCTGTGCGTAGACATATAATGCCACAGACTTCCAAACGTACCAACAAACTGTCGGATCCCTGATATGCAGAGTCATTGATGTATTTCGCTCCAAAGATGGACAAACAAGCCATTAACCAGGTGGTCATATTATTTTGGCTCAGCATTGCATACTCTGTAAACCACTGAGAAGTGCACGTCAGAGGGTACGTCCCACTGCACAAGTTATCAGAGTTTCTTGTCCTTACATTCATGTATGGAGCGCGGGAGTAATGATTGTTTAAATGCCTCTGTGCGCATTGAAATTAATCTACTCTTGTCCTCACGCTCCTTATGGGAGCGACATGTAGGGGTTGGAGTATATTCCTAGAACCATCGTTTAAAGGTGGTTCTTGAAACTTTGTAAGCAGACTTTCTCGGGATAGTATCGCGTAACTTTTTGAAAAGGGAAAACTGTTTCGTTAATTTGGAATGAAAATATTTTGTTAAAGAAAATCTCTTTTACGTTCATTAAAAGCCACGGCTAAATTTTATTTCTCAGGGCGCTATCGCCAGAAACATCATACGTATTCCAACGTGAAGACATCCGTCTTACTCATGATGGATAAAAAATTCTTTCTTCAGTGTTATGCGATAAGGAAATTAAATATAATACTCAAATAATTATTTTTCTCTCCGAGGCTTGATGCTCCAGTATAGCTGCCTACGTACAATGGCAGCGTACACAATTAAAATAATTCTTTTCAATGAAACTAAACCTCTAGCCTAAAATGAAATGGAAATTATTATGAGACGCCGTTTTACATCTATTAAGATTAAATCCTTTCGATACTTTCGGAATCAAACGACTATTAAGAAGTTTTTGTCAATTTTAACAGCAATGGCGTCGCTTCAACAATGCAATTACAAATGGCCAGGGCAACATTTAATTGTTACGTAATTAATTAAATAGAGGAGACAGGTTCAAAATGGCTCTGAGCACTATGGGACTTAACTGCTGAGGTCATCAGTCCCCTAGAACTTAGAACTACTTAAACCTACCTAACCTAAGGACAGCACACACATCCATGCCCGAGGCAAGATTCGAACCTGCGACCGTAGCGGTCGCGCGGTTACAGACTGTAGCGCCTAGAACCGCTCGGCCACTCCGGCCGGCGAGGGGACAGGGAAAAGTATTTCCTTGCAACTAACAAAAACACATACTGCAACAGATACTGACATATATATTTAGCAGAAATTCTAAATACACTACATATGAGTACATTAATTAATTATAGACCGTGATCTATGTGCGACCTTCAGCTAGGACGTCAGAACCAAGAAGACAAAAGAACAGCAGAGAGAACAAAGAAACAAAGTTTCTTTCTTTTATACTACTTAGCAAAGATCATGCTTATTTTAATTCTTAAAGCGCATATATCGCTTTCATTTTCGTTTAGTATCGTTTATTATATTTTATATTCCTTTTTTTTTTCAAGAAGCGATGCTATAATTGTGTGCGCTTAACTTCAAGTGTGTGCCAGTTGAGTTTCTTCAGCATCTGTGTGACTCTCCAACAGGCCGAACAAAACTGTGGTCATTTGCGCTGCTGTTGTCTGTGTACGTTCAATAGCCCCTGACAGTCCCATTTGGTATGAATCACACACATTTTAAATCGCCCTAGATATTTTATGGAAGTAACTGCTTCCACTGATTACACGGTGTTGGCGTGATGTGTCCTGCCGACAACAATTTTTGTCCTACGTGCATAATACTGGCGACATTAATACTGAACTGCATCCTAAAACGTTTGCTACCCCACTGAGGTTCGTTGTGAAGCATCAGGTACTGTTCTACATAAAAATGTTGCATGAACATTGCTGTCTGTGTATGTTCAATATCCCCTGACAGTCCCATTTGGTACGGATCACACACATTTTAAATCGCCCTAGATATTTTATGGATGTAACTGCTTCTAGTGATTACACGGTGTTAGCGTGATGTGTCCTGCCGACAACAATTTTTGTCCTACGTGCTTAATACTGGCGACAGTAATACTGAAATGCATCCTAAAACGTTTGCTACCCCACTGAACTTCGTTATGAAGCATCACGTACTGTTCTTCCTAAAAATGTTGCATGAATATTCCTGACAGTTCGAATTGATATGACTGATAGGAGCTCGTTTACGTTTAAAACACTACAGTTTCTAACCAACTTCGGTGCGCTTCATGTCTCATTTAAGAACTTCATTCTGTCATCTACTTTCTGTTTAGGTTAGATTAGATTAGATTAGTACTTGTTCCATAGATCATTAATACGACACTTTGTAATGATGTGGAACGTGTCAGGTTAATAAAAGGTGTCCATACAAGATATTACATTACACAAAATATTACATGACACTCAATATTTTTAATTTTCTTTTTTGTGGTGGGGGTTGGGAAATTACTCACTTACTATACCCAAAAATTCATCTAATGAGTTGAAGGAGTTGCCATTAAGAAATTCTTTTAATTTCCTTTTAAATGCTATATGGCTATCTGTCAGACTTTGATGCTATTAGGTAAGTGACTAAAGACTTTTGTGGCAGCATAATTTACCCCCTTCTGAGCCAAAGTTAGATTTAACTTTGAGTAGTGAAGATCATCCTCCTAGTGTTGTAGACATGTACACTGCTATTACTTTTGAATTCGTTCGGATCGTTAATAACAAATTTCATAAGTGAATATATATATTGTGAGGCTACAGTGAAGATTTCTAGCTCTTTAAATAAGTGTCTGCAGGATGATCTTGGATGAGCTCCAGCAATTATTCTGATTACACGCTTTTGTGCAATGAACACTCTTTTATTCAATGATGGGTTACCCCAGAATATGATGGCATACGAAAGCAGAGAATGAAAATAGGCGTGGTAACCTAATTTACTCAGATGTATATCGCCAAAATTTGCAATGACCCTAATAGCATAAGTAGCTGAACTCAAACGTTTCAGCAGATCCTCAGTGTGTTTTTTCCAGTTCAAGCCCTTATCAATGCATACACCTAGAAATTTTGAATATTCTACCTTAGCTACCGATTTCTGATTGAAGTGTATATTTATTAATGGTGTCATTCCATTTACTGTGTGGAACTGTATATACTGTGTTTCGTCAAAGTTTAATGAGAGCCCATTTGCAGAGAACCACTTAATGATTTTCTGAAAAACATCGTTTACAATTTCACCAGTTAATTCTTGTCTGTTGAGTGTGATAGCTATACTTGTATCATCGGCAAAAAGTACCAGCTTTGCATCTTTGTGAATATAGAATGGCAAGTCATTAATATATATTAAGAACAGCAGAGGAACCAAGACCCAACCTTGCGGCGCCCCGTTCTTGATTGTTCCCCAGTTTGAGAAATCACCATTTTTTTGCATATTATGTGAACTGTTTATTTCAACTTTCTGCACTCTTCCACTTAGGTATAATTTAAACCATTTGAGCACTGTCCCATTCATACCACAGTACTTGAGATTATCTAGAAGTAGTCCATGATTTACACAACCAAAAGCCTTTGATAGATCACAAAAAATCGCGACGGGTGACTTCCGGTTACTCAGAGCATTTCTTCTCCAAACTCCGTGGAGAATCCCTTGCATTCCTCATCGGCCTAGTACTCCTCTGAATACAATCTAGGAGTCGGTACGGCATTTACCAGGAAAGACGAAGAACAGCGTTCGGGTCCCTGTCCGGTATCCGGTTTTTTCCTGACAGAAATCTTTGTCTCAGGAAACTGTAGGTTCTATTGCAGAAAGACGTTCGATGTCACAATACCGGGGACGAATAAACTGTTCTCAGCGGAGCAGAAGCACTGATGCGTGAGCCATCTCATCTGCACCTCACCCTTGAAGAAGCGGCCTGATCTGCAATGCGGATGAGTGGCTTCGGAATCGCATCAATGGCGATTAGCGGCGCGGCGTGGCAGGACGTTGACACGGGCGCCGACTGGAGGGCTTCCGGCCGTGACCGGCGGCCCCAGGAATGCGGCCTGTCTGACGCGCTGAGGCACGCCCCCAGGCGGCGGGCGGCAGCCGGGGAGCCTCCATGCAGGCAACGGCAGCCACTGCAGGCCCCAAAGTGCTTCTAGCTTCTATATGGCTCATCATCATTTAAGACTGATTATGCCTTTCAGCGTTCAGTCTGGAACATAGTCCTCATTATAAAATTCCTCCATGATCCACTATTCAGTGCTAACATTGGTGCCTCTTCTGTTGTTAAGCCTATTACTTCAAAATCATTCTTAACCGAAACCAAGTATCTTCTCCTTGTCCTACCCCGACTCCTCCTACCCTCTACTGCTGAACCCATGAGTCTCTTATGTAACCTTGCTTCTCCCATGCGTGTAACATGACCCCACCATCTAAGCCTGTTCGCCCTGACTGCTACATCTATAGAGTTCATTCCCAGTTTTTCTTTGATTTCCTCATTGTGGACACCCTCCTGCCATTGTTCCCATCTACTAGTACCTGCAATCATCCTAGCTACTTTCATATCTGTAACCTCAACCTTATTGATAAGGTAACCTGAATCCACCCAGCTTTCGCTCCCATACAACAAAGTTGGTCGAAAGATTGAACGGTGCACAGATAACTTAGTCTTGGTACTGACTTCCTTCTTGCACAAGAGAGTAGATCGTAGCTGAGCGCTCACTGCATTAGCTTTGCTACACCTCGCTTCCAGTTCTTTCACTATGTTGCCATCCTGTGAGAATATGCATCCTAAGTACTTGAAACCGTCCACCTGTTCTAACTTTGTTCCTCCTACTTGGCACTCAATCCGTTTATATCTCTTTCCCACTGACATTACTTTCGTATTGGAGATGCTTATCTTCATACCATAGTCCTTACATTTCTGATCTAGCTCTGAAATATTACTTTGCAAGCTTTCAATCGAATCTGCCATCACAACTAAGTCATCCGCATATGCAAGACTGCTTATTTTGTGTTCACAGATCTTAATCTCACCCAGCCAGTCTATTGTTTTCAACATACGATCCATAAATAATATGAACAACAGTGGAGACAGGTTGCAGCCTTGTCTTACGCCTAAAACTACTCTGAATCATGAACTCAATTTACCGTCAACTCTAACTGCTGCCTGACTATCTATGTAAAGACCTTTAATTGCATGCAAAAGTTAGCCTCCTATTCCATAATCTCGTAGAACAGACAATAACTTCCTCCTAGGAATCCGGTCAAATGCCTTTTCTAGATCTATAAAGCATAGATACAATTCCATGTTCCAGTCGTAACACTTCCCCATTATTTGCCGTAAGCTAAAGATCTGGTCCTGACGACCTCTAAGAGGAGTAAACCCACACTGATTTTCATCCAATTTGTCCCCAACTAATACTCGCACTTTCCTATATGGCTATAAAATGTAAAATATTCCAGCGAAAATAGTATTGAGTTATTGTGAGGCCCATGCACATTGTTGTTATTACAACTCCGTTGTTTCATGCCATAATGAAGTTGCAAACTTACGAAGAAATTATAAATGGAAATGTTCCTAGCACTTTCCCCGAGGTGATCAACTTAACCATGTACCACTCGTTTCCCTTGATTTATTTCTCTTCATTCAGCAGATAATTGGTCTCACCATCTACAGCACTGCACACTTTTATCCTGTGTAGTCCAGGTTTTGAAGGAATGTACACCTTGAATGGACGCTGACCCCTGAAAGTACTTACCAGCTGTAATATAAGGCCCAGGGATATAAGACGAAATATATGCATCAATTAACACTTCACACACAGCCCATATAGGTTCAGCTTTTGATCCAGAAGCTGATTTTTTCCTTCTCGTTTAAGTTTATCAGCGAAACGGAGGCGCATCAGAATATCATGAAATCTTGAAAAGCTGATTGTGGCCCGAAAAATGGGTAATCCATAGTGATCTGATGGAAACTCACTCAAAGGCTCCCGCGTGCCTTGTGTAAACCAGGTATTATTAACAGACCAAAGAATGCCTGTAGTTCTGTAGAATCAAGTTCAATCCAGTGTGCGAGTGTTTTACTGTCTTCTACATGATTACTGGTATGCATTACTATTACACTCTGCGTGTGATTGGTGATAAAAGGCCTGAGACGGTTTGCTCTTGTCTGTATTTGTGGTCTAAGGTGACGCAGAATATATGCTGTTTCATGTATTATACTCCTAGCAGCCTGCTTGCACACGTCAGGTGGTAGTCACATGTTAGCTGTCCACATTTAGACACAAGAGAACGCGCACTAGTTTCCTGAATACCGTTATCATCTTCTTCACATTCATTAACAACCAGCTCACCTCCGACCCGTATATCTTCCTATCACATCTACATCAGCATCACTCTCATCCCATTTCCAAAAACTGAATCAGTATTATTCTTATGTATATCTGGTAAAACCTGCTCTCTAAAACCTGCTCGAGCCTGTAGCCCCTCAAAGCGTACATCATGGTGCATTATGAATAAAATATAATGCCACTCCTTACTTCAATAAAACCCAATACCTAACTGTGAATTTGTTCCAACCATGCACGTGTACGTATTTTCTACAAACTGTTTATTACAATGGATATATAAATGTTGGTTGGAAAAGTGCATTGTTGCCAAGTTTTTATTTTCGAAAAAAGTTGAAATATAAGCTTGTAAATCACATATTACATACCTGGGGTATTTTCTGACCCCACTGGAAAACTTTGAAAGTATTGTATTACGAACCGTGATACAACAATAAATATTTTGCTCAGTTATAATAAAAAGTCCTTAAAAAGAAATTTGGAGGATGAGAATGCTATGACCACTTTGAAACTGTTACTTCGAAGTTAAAAGAACCTTGGGGTCTAAAAAGACCCCAGACTCCAGGCAAGGGTTAAAACCACGTACGTAACTACTCCTCCCTCCCTACATCCATATGAACCTGCTTACTGTATTTGAGCCATGGTCTGCCTCTATAATTTTTACATCCCCCTGTGACACTCCTGCCCCCCCCCTCTGCCCAACCACTTGCCGCCCCCCCCCCCTCCGGCCTCTTTGGGATTCAGGCAGTGAATACATATAATGGGAAAACTCGCAGCACCTGAAGAGGACGGGCCCTGATCGCTCGTTGAAATATTGTGCACAAAATGTAAACAATAACTCGACAATACGCCCGGAAGCGTATTATTTTAATGTTACACTATTTGTTGCCAACACTAGAAATTAATATATACCCCATATCTGATAATGTACAAGAATTGTTTCGTAACGGAGTAGAACGTAACTTTTACATCCGAATCAAACAGTTTTTCTGGTATGGCGCCCAAACCCTTCCAGGAAATGACGGTGCACATGAGAAGAAATTCGGCAGCAAGTGGAACTCACTCTAAGTGGACCTCCACTAATGAGGAAGACGACGATTTGGCTTGAACGTAGGTGCAGAACACATTCCTAAAGCTGTCGGTCATACCGTATAAAGGAAATCCTGCTTTTAAAAGGTCTAACAGACGGGATGTACAGAACTGCAGACCAATGACCCAAACGTGTGTCTGTTGCAGGACTCTCTTAATGCATTGTCTAAGTTTGAAGACCATGGAGTTAATGGAGGATGGAACGCTTATCTCAAAAAATCAGTATCGCTTGTGTGAAACATAGCCGTCTCTTTTCAAACGCGATATATTGCAAATAACAGATCTATGTGAGCAGGAAGATTCTATTTTTCCAGATTTCCGAAGGGCACTCGACACTGTTCCACATTGTCGACTAATAATCTAGATACGATCACACGAAGCATCTTCGCAGGCATGTGACGCCTTCTGAATTTACAAATAAAGGAACCCAGTAGGTTCAACTGGACGGGGGTGTTCTTGTCATTCGTAAAAGTACCGCTGCTGTTCTTGATATACAAAAACAATTTGACAGATATGATTAGTTACGCTTTTAATTTGTTTGCGGATGATGGAAAGCAAGAATCGTCGATGGATTATTGCAAGAAAGCGCAGAATTACTTGCACAGTATTTCCATTTGGTCTGTTAATGGCAGCTCTATTTATGTGTCAATGAGACAGTATAATACCCATAACAGAAAGAAACAGACCGACAGCAACTACAGGTTTTGTGGTATACTTATGTAGCACGTCATCATCATTTATCGCATTACCAGACCTTCAAAGTCTACAGCAGAAAACGAGAAATAATCACACTACAATGGCAAAAAAGTCGGCTCACTGTAAAAAATGATAAAAGAACACATTACAAAAAGCACAATAAACAATTGGCCAAGTGCGAGTAGATCTCGTGCCCTGAGGGTTCCGTACAAATTTAATTATGTATTTATATAATTTATCTGTCCTGGGAACCTTGAATCTCAACGATTTTTGCCCGTTATCGATATCGAAACTGGTAAGATACTGATCCCAGGAATTCCAAGACCGTATCAAAATCTCTACAGTAGTTCCTCAGATCAGTCCGGACATAAAAAGAGAAGCGAGCAGAGACCTTCACTTTATATACATATATATATAGAGAAGATTTAATAAAATATTTTTATGTACAGGGTGTCCATAACGTCCGGGAACACTTTCAATTATTTATTGCACAAGAAATAAACTTTGTACAGATGTCATACATATTGCCTTTTGAAGAGAAAATCTTAAAGTTTTTTTTACAAACATTCGATATGCGAACCGTGAGGGACCCGGCAGACGTCAATATTGTAATCGAATTCTTGCCATACCCGTCCCAGCGTGGCATCGTCGACTGTGGCAGTCGCTTCCCGTGATCTCTCCCGGAGCTCTGCTACATCACGTGGTAGAGGCGGTACATACACCAGATCTTTAACGTTTCCCCATAGAAAAAAGTCACACGGGGTGAGATCTGCTGATCGGGGAGGCCGCTTCACGAAACAGCTGTCCCCTCCTCTAGCACAGCCGAACCCGCCATGTTTGCGACTAGCGCTCCCTATCGACAAATTACCAAACTATGCTGTGGCGGAATACATGAAAAAAAAAAACTTTCAGGGTTTGTCTTTAAAATGACATATGTATGAAATCTGTGCAATGTTTGGTTCTTGTGCAATAAATAATTGAAAGTGTTCCAGGACTTTATGCATATCCTGTACTTACTAAAACATAACTACAACTTACATTTTGTGTTATCGTGTAGTATCATTCGTCTGTTATGCTGTTGACAAAACGGCAGAAGATATTTTTTGTATGATATAATTACAATTCAACAATTTTCCGACTTTTTTCCTTTTCTTGTACTGCGAAACTTTGCTTATTACCAAATTTCATGATTCTAGGTGAACGGGAAGCACCCTATATGTTATGATGAGCAAGTTTTCGAGTGTCAAAATATGTTATACAGGGTGGTCCGTTGATAGTGACCGGGCCAAATATATCACGAAATAAACATCAAACGAAAAAACTGGAAAGAACGAAACTCGTCTAGCTTGAAGGGGGAAACCAGATAGCGCTATGGTTGGCCCGCAAGATGGCGCTGCCATAGGTCAAACGGATATCAATTGCGTTTTTTTTTTTTAAATAGCAACCCCCTGTAACAAATGATGATGCCCAAATAGGTGTTTTAGCTGCTGTCCCGCCTAATCCGCATATCAGTAGCAGACAAATTACGCGAGAATAGGGAATCTCAAAAACGTCGGTGTTGAGAACGCTACATCAACATCGATTGCACCCGTACCTTATTTCTATGCACCAGGAATTGCATGGCGACGACTGAACGTCGTGTACAATTCCGCCACTGGGCACAAGAGAAATTACGGGACGATGACAGATTTTTTGCACGCGTTCTATTTAGCGACAAAGCGTCATTCACCAACAGCGGTAACGTAAACCGGCATAATATGCACTATTGGGCAACGGAAAATCCACGATGGCTGCGACAAGTGGAAATAGCGACCTTGGCGGGTTAATGTATGGTGCGGCATGATGGGAGGAATGATAATTGGCCCCCATTTTATCGATGCCAATCTAAATGGTGCAATGTATGCAGATTTCCTACGTAATGTTCTACCGACGTTACTACAAAATGTTTCACTGCATGACAGAATGGCGATGTACTTCCAACATGATGGATGTCCGGCACATAGCTCGCGTGCGGTTGAAGAGGTATTGAATAGCATATTTGATGACAGGTGGATTGGTCGTCGAAGCACCATTCCATGGCCCGCACGTTCACCGGATCTGACGTCCCCGGATTTCTTTCTGTGGGGAAGTTGAGGGATATTTGTTATAGTGATCCACCGACAACGCCTGACATGCGTCAGCGCATTGTCAATGCATGTGCGAAAATTACGGAAGGCGAACTACTCGCTGTTGAGAGGAATGTCATTACACGTATTGCCAAATGCATTAATGTTGACGGACATCGTTTTGAGCATTTATTGCATTAATGTGGTATTTACAGGTAATTACGCTGTAACAGCATGCGTTCTCAGAAATGATAAGTTCACAAAGGTACATGTATTACATTGGAACAAGCGAAATAAAATGTTCAAACGAGCCTATGTTCTGTATTTTAATTTAAAAAACCTACCTCTTACCAACTGTTCGTCCAAAATTGTGAGCCATATGTTGTGACTATTACAGCGCAATCTATCACAAAGCGAAAAAAGTGTTCCAACTAAAACATTCATATTTCTTTACGCACTACAAGAATATGTAATAAAAATGGGGGTTCCTATTAAAAAAAACTCAGTTGATATCCGTTTGACCTATGGCAGCGCCATCTAGCCGGCCAACCATATCGCCATCTGGTTTCCCCCTTCAAGCTATACAAGTTTCGTTCTTTGTAGTTTTTTCGTTTGATGCTTATTTCGTGAGAGTTAAGATAAATGGCAGCATGTTTTGATCGAAGTGACTTAGAAGCTTAAAAGTTTTAAACCGCGAAGGGACGAAAGACTTTAATATCTGACACAAATCTGAGCCTTATACGTCTACCCGTTGCTGAGGAAAAGGGTTCTTAACAATCGTACAGACAGTCACACAGACGGACAGACTACCAAGCAATCCTATTAGTGTTCCGTTTTTAAAGACTGAGACACGAAATCCCAAAAAAGGAAGTTGGTATAACAGAGGAGATATGTTCTTCAAATAGCAGCCCGTCGCTACTGGTCTCTAGCTTCGTCTTCCACAGCTGTCGGCTCCACTTATTTGAGGATTGTTAATACTCGATCCTTCCATCGTGTTCTTGGAAGTCCCCTAGAGCGTTTTCCAGCAGATTGAGAGTGGAGGACCCGGTTTGTGAGAGATCCATCAGCTCGAAGGATGTGGCCAAACCGCCATAGACTATTCTGCTCTAATAAATATTCGACCAATATGTGGCTTTCTAAACAGTTGGTACTGGTCTTTTTTTGTTCTCCGTTCCCATTTACCTTCCACAGTGTTGCAGACTGGTTAATATATCCTTTGAAGAACTTGAAACGTCCCCTTTGAATAAGTATACATGACTGTGCTTAAACTGACACACAATACTTTTAGCGCAACGCAATCTGACTTTTAAAAATCCCTACAAAAGAATGGCCCTGACTAACATTAACCTATACGTTTCACAAATCACTTACCTCACAAAAATCTTCGTTACTCGAACTACTGCAATACAGCGAGCGCCACTACTGCCAGCTAAATAAAAGATTCAAACTACTGAAGGCACTAACTACTGATAGGCACAGTTAGCCAAAGAAAGATTTTGATAGAGAACAAACAATGTATTTACCTTAATATTGTTCAAAAGTCATATTATATATATCAGTTCATGACATACAGTCTTACAAATGTACTGTCTCTGATGGACACACGTCCAGATCATCCGCTCTCAAAAATCCTTCCCACATCCACCACTGCTGGCGGGTCACCTCCAACTGCGCAACGCTACGCGCTGTTAACATCCAGTTGCCCAACACTACAATGGCAGACAACAATACAAACTAGCCACAGACTGCACACAGCACAGCCAGTGATTTTCATACAGAGCGCCACGTGGCGTTACCAATAAGAAAACCTAAACAGCCTACTGACGTTATGTAAGAGATATGATACTGCGTGAAAGGTTTGACAGGGCACTGAAAGACCTAAGCCGAAACAAGGCCCTGGGAGTAGACAACATTCCATTAAAACTACTGATAGCCTTGGGAGAGCCAGCCCTGACCAAAGTCTACCATCCGGCGAGCAAGATGTATGAGACAGGCGAAATACCCTCAGACTTCAAGAAGAATATAATAATTCCAATGCCAAAGAAAGGAGGTGTTGGCAGATGTGAAAATTACCGAACTATCAGTTTAATAAGCCATGGCTGCAAAATACTAACACGAATTCTTTATAGACGAATGGAAAAAACCGGTAGAAGCAGACCTCGGGGAAGATCACTTTGGATTCCGTAGAAATGTTGGAACACGTGAGGCAGTACTGACTACGTTTCTAGCATTTGTAGACTTAGAGAAAGCTTTCGACAACGTCGATTGGAATACTGTCTTTCAAATTCTGAAGGTGGCAGGGGTAAAATACAGGGAGCGAAAGGCTATTTACAATTTGTACAGAAACCAGATGGCAGTTATAAGTGTCGAGGGGCATGAAAGGGAAGCAGTTGTTGGGAAGGGAGTGAGACAGGTTTGTAGCCTATCCCCGATGTTATTCAATCTGTATACTGATCAATCAGTAAAGGAAACAAAAGAAAAATGCGGAGTAGGAATTAAAATCCATGGAGAAGAAATAAAAACTTTGAGGTTCACCACTGACATTATAATTCTGTCAGAGTCAGCGAAGGACTTGGAAGAGCAGTTGAACGGAATGGACAGTGTCTTGAAGGGAGGATATAAGATGAACATCAACAAAAGCAAAGAGAGGATAATGGAATGTAGTCGAATTAAATCGGGTAATGCTGAGGGTATTAGAATAGGAAATGAGACGTTTAAAGTAGCAAATGAGTTTTGCGATTTGGGAAGGAAAATAAATGATGATGGTCGAAGTAAAGAGGATATAAAATGTAGACTGGCAATGGCAAGGAAAGCTTTTCTGAAGAAGCGAAATTTATTAACATCGAGTATAGATTTAAGTGTCAGGAAGTCGTTTCTGAAAGTATTTGTATGGAGTGTAGCCATGTATGGAAGTGAAACATGGACGATAAATAGTTTGGACCAGAAGAGAACAGATGCTTTTGAAATGCGGTGCTACAGAAGAACGCTGAAGATTAGATGGGTAGATCACATAACTAATGAGGAGGTACTGAACACAATTGGGGAGAGGAGGAATTTGTGGCACAACTTGACTAGAAGGAGGGATCGGTTGGTAGGACATGTTCTGAGGCATCAAGGGATCACCAGTTTAATATTGGGGAGAAGTGTGGAGGGTAACAATGGTAGAGGGAGACCAAGAGATGAATACACTATGCAGATTTAAAAGGATGTACGTTCCAGTAGTTACTTGGAGAAGAAGGAGCTTGCACAGGATACAGAAGCATAGAGAGCTGCATCAAACTAGTCTCTGGACTGAAGACCACAGCAACAACAACAGTGGAAGGTCATATAAAAGTAGATTTCTACAGCTAGGCCAACAAAAAATTCTTTTATTCATCTTCTTTTTTAATGATTTTTATCTCTTCGTCCCAATTCATATCGCTTCTTAATATTGACCTCAAACATTTATATGATGCGACGTGCTCAAGATGCTCATCAACAATACCACAGTCGGATGTTATAGAGGTATTGTCTTACAGTTACTCTCAATTAAGGAGAGATGCTATTCATTACAGCAAACGGAAATACCGCCCAAGTCGTTCTGCATTAGCTTTTGGTGATTTGGTGACGACCAAGGCATCGCTAGCCAACACTTTGATTGTGTAATAAATCGGTCGTGTATGCTGAGGACATTAGCGTTCTTATTACAGTTCCTTGGACAATACTGAATGTTACTTTCGTTTCTATTGAATCTTCGCCATCCAGTATAACTTACTGGATTGCATTAATCAACAGGTCATCGAACCAATCTCGTATCTGTGAACATCCTCCCTACACTGTCTGATCAAAAGTATCCGGACAGCCCTAGCAATAAGGAATTGGTCACTAGATGTCACAACAGGCAGACCCTCCGATATAAAATGAGGTAATGAGTTTCGTGTTGCCAGTAGAGAAGCAGCTGCTGCGGAACGGGTCGTTCGGGAGAGCTCAGTGACTTCGAATGTGGACTGGTCATTGGGTGTCACCCGAGTGGTAAATCTACACTACTGGCCATTAAAATTGCTACACCACGAAGATGACGTGCTACAGACGCGAAATTTAACCGACAGGAAGAAGATGCTGTAATATGCAAATGATTAGCTTTTCAGAGCATGCACACAAGGTTGGCGCCGGTGGCGACACCTACAACGTGCTGACATGAGCAAAGTTTCCAACCGATTTCTCATACACAAACAGCAGTTGACCGGCGTTGCCTGGTTAAACGTTGTTGTGATGCCTCGTGTAAGGAGGAGAAATGCGTACTATCACGTTTCCGACTTTGATAATGGTCAGATTGTAGCCTATCGCTATTGCGGTTTATCGTATCGCGACATTGCTGCTCGCGTTGGTCGAGATCCAATGACGGTTAGCAGAATATGGAATCGGTGGGTTCAGGAGGGAATACGGAACGCCGTGCTGGATCCCAACGGCCTCGTATCACTAGCAGTCGAGATGACAGGCATCTTATCCGCATGGCTGTAACGGATCGTGCAGCCACGTCTCGATCCCTGAGTCAACAGGTGGGGACGTTTGCAAGAGAACAACCATCTGCACGAACAGTTCGACGACGTTTGCAGCAGCATGGGCTATCAGCTCGGAGACCGTGGCTGCGGTTACCCTCGACGCTGCATCACAGACAGGAGCGCCTGCGATGGTGTACTCAACGAAGAACCTGAGTGCACGAATGGCAAAACGTCATTTTTTCGGATGAATCCAGGTTCTGTTTACAGCAACGTGATGGTCGCATCCGTGTTTGGCGACATCGCGGTGAACACACATTGGAAGCGTGTTTTCATCATCGCCATACTGGCGTATCACCTGGCGTGATGGTATGGGGTACCATTGGTTACACGTCTCGGTAACCTCTTGTTCGCATTGACGGCACTTTGAACAGTGGACGTTACATTTCATATGTGTTACGACCCGTGGCTCTACCCTTCATTCGATCCCTGCGAAACCCTAAATTTCAGCAGGATAATGCACTACCGCATGTTGCAGGTCCTGTACGGGCATTTCTGGATACAGAAAATGTTCGACTGCGGCCCTGGCCAGCACATTCTCCAGATTTCTCACCAACTGAAAACGTCTGTTCAATGGTGGCCGAGCAACTGACTCGTCACAATATGCCAGTCACTACTCTTGATGAACTGTGGTACCGTGTTGATGCTGCATGGGCAGCTGTACCTGTACAGAACATCCAAGCTCTGTTTGACTCAATGCCCAGGCGTATCAAGGCCTTTATTACGGCCAGAGGTGGTTGTTCTGGGTACTGATTTCTGAGGATGTATGCACTCAAATTGTGTGAAAATGTAATCACATGTCAGTTCTAGTATAATATATTTGTGCTATGAATACCCGTTTATCATCTGCATTTCTTCTTGGTGTAGCAATTTTAATGGCCAGTAGTGTATAAGGGACATTTCAACGTTTCTGAAGAAGCCCAAGTTGGCTGTTAATGACGTGACAGTGAAGTGGAAACGCGATGAAGGACCTCAGCGCAACCAAGACCATGCAGACATCATGTACTGACGGACAGCAACCGTCGAGAAATATGAGCAGTGGTGCTAAAAGATTGTATAAAATCAATGACAGAAATCATTTGTGAGTCCCCCAGATGTTCTGCTAGCACAACGACAGTGCGTAGGGAATTACGAAGACTGGGGTACAGTGGTACAGCTCCTAATCAGCCACACATATCTGTAGTCAAAACTAAGCGACGGTTGAGGTGGTATAAAGAGCACTCTGCTGGACAGTGGATGACTGGAAACAAGTGATTTGGACTGCTGACTCCCGTTAAACCCTGTGTCAGTCTGACTGAGGGGCTTGCGTTTGGCGAGTGCCTGGAGAACGTCACCTGCCGTTATGTCGAGTGCCAACAATGAAGCATGGAGATGTTGGCGTTACGTTTCATAGTTAGGTTGTGGTCCCCCTGTTGCACTTAGAAAACGCGGGCTGCGAACACGTCTTACCGCACTGAGTCCCGCGTACAGCAGAGGAAGAGTTCGGAACACGATGACTCTTTTCGTCAGCATGAGAATCCACGATTTCTTAAAGCAGTATCTGTAAGGCAATAATTTGTTGACAGTAATATACATGGAATGGACTGGCCTATCCAGAGTTCAGGCCCTAACAATGGAACGCCTTTGGGATGAGCGAGAACGTCGAATTCGCTACAGACCCGATCGTCCAACATCACTATCTGCTCTTGAGGAAGAGTGGACTGCCATTCCTCCATAGACATTCAGATACCACACTGAAAGTCCCTCAGTGGAATTCAAGCCCTCATAAAGGCAAAAGCTGGACACACCCTACATTAATGACAACGAATAGATGTCCGGATACTTTTGATCAGATAGTGTATACATTATGGTATCAGCTGACGTTATAGTACTGTGAGGAAGGCCTTTCAGAAACCCATGAAGATGCAATCTACTTGTTCAGATGTGTCTATTGTACCTGTCCGCGAATATGTGCCAGTTTCCAGAAAGCTTTCCTCCATGGACGACGTAATGTGCCACGTGAGGAGGCCGGGCGCGGTGGCCGAGGGGTTCTAGGCGCTTCAGTCCGGAACCGAGCGACTGCTACAGTCGCAGGTTCGAATCCTGCCTCGGGCATGGATGTGTGGTTAGGTTTAAGTAGTTCTAAGTTCTAGGGGACTGATGACCTCTGATGTTAAGTCCCATAGTGCTCAGAGCCATTTTAACCATTTTTGAACTGTGAGGAGACCTTCTCCTCAGTGCCCTCTCAGCTGTGCGTCCACCAAGTTTGAGTCCTCAGAACTTTGGGCTGCCGCGATATTAAAACACGTGTCGCCTCTAGCTGGCGATGGTTTTCTTGCCGCCTACCTGAGTGAGCAACACGGACACATGTTTTCTTCAATTTTAATTTCAGGTTCAAATGGTTCTGAGCACTATCGGACTTATCATCTGAGATCATCAGTCCCCTAGAACTTAGAACTACTTAAACCTAACTAATCTAAGGACATCACACACATTCATGCCCGAGGCAGGACTCGAACCTGCGACCGTAGCAGACGCACGATTCCGGACTGAAGCGCCTAGACCGCTAGACCACTGCGGCTGGCTTAATTTCAGGTTGTTAAGTTTGTAATACTACGAGTAGTTAGAGATGTGTTGACAAATATCCTATCAGTTTTGTAGTAGTGTGCTCTTCTGATGTCACAGCAATGTTGTCTGTGTAGAACTGTAGTTGAACCGTCTTACGTAGTTGAAAAGCCATCTTTCAATCGTCGTGAGCTACTGATCAATAATTCTTTTTTTGCTGCCAGTTTCGGTCTTTATGTTATCTTAGAATGTCAAATGTTATAAACAACACCCTACATGGCAACATTCTGTGCAATTGCTGTCCAAAGAGTTACGCCATACGGTCAACGTGATATGTGCTAATACAGTAAATCTTCGTCAACTGTTCTAATCAGATTCCACCCTTTCGTGTATTTAATGCATTTTACTCTTTTAATGCATTTTACTCTTCATGCTGGGACACAGGATGGCTCTTATTTTGTTTGGCGGTACAGTAGAGGTACCACATAAACTGTACTAAATAACTTCGATGCCTAAGGTTTATCTGAAGGTTGAAACCTGTCGTAAATACAACTGATTTCTCAGTGGCCCTTGACCGTTGAAATATGACATTTTGCCAATACTTACATCATATGCACAAAATACGTTCGTCTGACGTCCGGTTGACCTTTAGTATGATCACTGTAGAGCTACTTCTACTGGGTTCCCTAGAGGTGCTGAAGGAAGCACCTGTCTTCTAGCGAATATCGACAGCACCTCGTCACCAGATAATCGTTAGTGAACTGATATATTTTGAAGCTAAGCTCTTGCAGTCGATGATATGGTACAACAGCAATATCAGTTACCTATTTGCAGTCGTGTCCGCCTTTGTTACACAAGAAGAGATTTAATATTGTTAACTGCCATAAGTGAATCCGGCTTTCTCAGGGATGAAAGTCTTGTAAACAGAGAGAGAGTTTCGGTTCGCCACCAGCAGAGAGGTTTGCGCAACGCCGGCACTCTTGTTGGTCACAGGTACCGGGAGGTTACAATTAAAGTGCAGCTGCTCACAGAGGTTCAGTGTGAGCCGTAATTATCGTACGGGAGCGAAACTTAACGGATAGTCTAATGCGGAACCGATTTATGCTGAAAAAAAAATTAGTCTCAGTTTTGGCCACCAGGTGGAAATCTGGCGCTGTGAACGCAAGAAAGAAGTACAGAAATGTTTCCATATGTAATGGATTAGGAACGACACGCGGGCAGAAAAGATAGAAAAAATGAGAAAGGCACAATGCTGACTTTATTATTAACCGCCGCTTGCACAATTTGTTCAATATGAGCACCAGAGACGTCGGCGAGATATTGCATCTGTAAAACGGCGTGATCAACAATTGTGCGCAGCAGCTGCGGGGGAATCTGAGCAACGTATCCCGTACAGTGACTTTCCGGTCAGAGTCCGAACGTGTTCCTGGTAAACGCGTTCTTTTAGCTATCCCCAAAACAAAATGTCACGTGATCTTGCAGACCATACATCTTGAAAACCTCTGGAGATATAACACGTTCGTGGGAAACTGCATTAAGCAGATCTCTTACTGGGTGAGAGAGATGAGGTGGTTTCCACACAGTTGCGCTCTTCCAAAGCAGATAACGTGCAGGCCCCACGGTACCTGACAGACAATCAGGGTGCATTCTCTTCAAAGAAGAACGGTCTAACGATAAAGGTGCTTGTGAATACGCACACACAGTAACATACGGCGAGTGCAATGGCTTTCCGTACACAACGTGTTGTTTAACAGTGCCCCTAATTCGGCAGTTCTGTGTATTCACTGGACCTTACAGTGTAAAATGTGCCTCGTCACTCCACAGAATATTGCCCGGCCGCGTGGGTTCAACTTCGACCGTGCCAGAAGCAGAAGAACGAATTCAGAATGTTGCTGCGGATGGATGATGTTTCATTTGCTGAATCTTCTGGGTCTTGTACAGATTCCAGAGTAAAATAGACCGCAAACCTTTTCGTACTGTTGACCATGGGATGGACAATTCTCGTGACACTGCACGAGCACTAGCGCTACCTGGTGCACGTGCTGCATGGCCAGTTACAGCAATAGCAATCTGGTCAATAACGTCCATCGGGGTACGATGACGCACAAGGCGCATCCGTGTTTTCCAATTTCATTGTCACCTCCTTTAAACCATTTAATGACATCGGGCTTCTTCTAAGACCTATCATTCAATGATACTCTCTCAGTGTAGCACTGTAAGTGCTGCCATTCACACAAAACAGTTTCACTAACAGCGCTTGGTCTCTCTTTTCGATAGCCATACTCTTCATTCACGCTATGGCTTATTAAATGACGGCGTATATCTCATACCATCACAGAAACTTGCATTCACAGCGCCAAATTGGCAGCTGGTGGCCAATTTTGGAATTAATTTTTTTCCAGCGTAAATTAGCTCCCCATTAACGCGTTAGCATACTCACCTTGTTTAGATGCGATACGATGATTATGGTCCACATTGGACGTCCGTGAGGAGCTGTACTTTAATTATAGCCATCCGGTACCTTCATGGTGGAGTTTCAACTATTGAAAGGTGGGAGTACATACCTTATCGTTTCTGGGTTGGGCTAATTTGTACTTGTGCTATATAAAGGCTTAGCTATCTAGTAGTCCACGCTCCAATTAATTCCAAGACGGAACGAAGGGCGTCCTCTTCTTACAGCAGCCACAGCGAAAGGTTGACTGCGAGGGAGACTTGTTTTGCTAACTCCCTTGTGGTCTCCTGAGAACGAATGCCCGTGGAATGTTAACATCGCAACACTCCACCGTGCGGGCCTCGCCTTGAATTCGTCACAGCTGACGAGTTCTTACGCTGCGGGCGCTTGCCTTCGGATGGTCACACCACCCCACTGTGGCTGCATTGTCTGTTGACGGCCAAGCAACACGAATAAAAATACCGAATAACTTTCTCTTCCCTCTTTAGACATGAACAGTCCATGCCGTGGGCTTTAGAGGTGCATAGTTCAACGTCAGATGGCAGGACACTCGAGTCGTATTCGAAACAACTGGTTTCAGGTATCCATTTTACCATTTTTATTCGGATTCGTTGTAACCTATATCAATCAATTTAGGAGAATACCAATGCTGCGTCATGGGAGAGATCTTGTGCAATCTTTGTGTGAATGAGCTAATGTCCTGTCATTACTCAGCTCGCTGTAGGCGAGGGATTGCCTGTAAACTTCCGTGGTTCTTTCAGATAACATGATCTTATTCGTTCTTTTTACGTTTATGACTTACATAACAGCTATATATTAAATGTGCTAGGCAGTCAGCTCATGTCCTTATTGTATCACATACATGATACTTACTCTATTCCAAGTTTAAACTATAGATGTAGTTTACATACAAAAGCTGTAATCTCTTAAACAGGAGGAGAAAAAAATCTTGTATGAACTCGAAGGTTGCTACCAAGCTGAAGGAAAACACCAAATTTTCCCTGAAAGATAGATGGAGGAAGGCAAAATACAAAATTATTAAATCTCTCCACGATCAGAGACTGGTCAAATAGATTGTTAGCGATTATTGTCTATTAAAATCAAAATATTTTCATTTGTTTGTTTATATATTGTAAATAATATCCCTACATTAATTTTCTCCTCTTATGATTAGGTGTCACTAAGAACAAATTCGTTGTTCACGAGCATACGGCTTTCACAATGGTATATGTAGAACGAATCATCTTTCTTTCGTCGTTATACTGAATTTTAACAACATAACAATACGCCATAGTAATCTATATACCTCAGAATAATATTTCCTCGCCGGCCGAAGTGGCCGTGCGGTTAAAGGCGCTGCAGTCTGGAACCGCAAGTCCGCTACGGTCGCAGGTTCGAATCCTGCCTCGGGCATGGATATTTGTGATGTCCTTAGGTTAGTTAGGTTTAACTAGTTCTAAGTTATAGGGGACTAATGACCTCAGCAGTTGAGTCCCATAGTGCTCAGAGCCATTTGAACCATTTTGAATATTTCCTCGCAGTACCCTATATCACAAATCGCAAAACTTCAACTGAATAGTCAAGACCATGGTAGTTTATGATGTCTTCATACCTAAGAATGTTTGGAAGCAGCTCTAAAACAAAATTCAAATGGCTCGAAGCACTATGGGACTTAACATCTGAGGTCATCAATCCCCTAGACTTAGAACTGCTTAAACCTAAATAACCTAAGGACATCACACACATACATGCCCAAGGCAGGATTCGAACCTGCAACCGTAGCAGCAGCGCGGTTCTGGACTGAAGCGCCTAGAACCGCTCGGTCACAACGGCCGGCGAAGCAGCTCTCAAAGCTACTCCATCCTGCGACAGTCTCTTCACCTCTGCGTAATTTTGCAACCAAAATCTGTTGGCACCTCCTATCAGTTCTCCATCCTTGGTCTCCGTCTACGGTCTTAACCTCCCACACTTCTTTTCACTACCAAATCGACAATTCCCTTACGCTTTACAACGTGTCATATCAGCCGATCCACTCTCTTGGTAAAGTTGTACCACCAATTTCTTCTTTCCTCAATTCTATTCAATACCCCTTCATTAGCTATTCGATCTGACTTTTCTTCTGTATCATCACATTTAAAAATCTTCAAATCTCGTCTTGTCTGAACGGTTTATCGTCCAAATTTTAATTCCATGGCTACACTCCAGACTAATACCTTCATAAAGGACTTCCTAAAACTTAAATTTATATTCGAGGTTAACAAATTTTTCTTCTTCAGAACCACTTTTCTTGCTACTGTCAGTGTGAATTTTACATCCTCCTCACTTCGGCCATCGCTGAGTTATTTTGCTGCCCACGTACCATAACTCAACTACTACTTTTAATGTCTCATTTCCTAATATAAATTCCTCATATCGCCTGATTTTATTCTGTTATATTCCATTGCCCTTGTTTTCATTTCTTTGTTATTCGTAATATAACCTGGAGAAATTACGCATTCTGTTAAATGATCTTTCAAGTTCTTTGTCGTCTCTGACAGAATTACAATGCCATCGGCGAACATTGTAGTGTGCGAGGTGCCGGGGCTAGCAGTGTTTTTAATACTCAATTCTTCTAGAATTTACATATGTACATGATGCTCTAAGCCCCCCCTATTCTAACTCCAACTTTTTCTGTTGCACAAGGATAAAAAAAATACGCGAACTGACTATAATCAACCCTGCCAGTGGAGTAGAAGAGAGTTTGGCACCTGCAATAATTTAATTTGATAAATAAGTTAAATAAACGAAGGTTTTATTAACATAGTGAGGAATGATGGGGTTGCTCTACCGATTAACAGAATGACAGTTCGGTCCAAAATAACAATATGATTTATTAAGACTAAACACAAAATAATAAACAACAACACATGAAACATTAACAATACATCAAATTGGCTCTAATTGGATACTTAAACAAACGCTGTGAATGTGAAGTTGTCCCTAAACTAGATTGTGAGGATTATGACGAAGTGGTATGTGCAGCCAATTCCTAGCAACTCAATTCTTAGAGAAAACACATAGCCAACCCAACATTAATTGCTGCTACCCAAGACAGAACAAAGTTAGAAAAAAGACGAACAGGCGCGCTCTGCTGAGCTCTGATTGTCACCTAGGAAAACCCTATCTGCCGGTGCTGCGGACATACATTACCAAACCGACTTCTTGACTCCCAGGACACGATCTGCCGTACCGGAGCCGTTGCCTGGTTGCTTCGACGTCCTCGACCGAAAGGCGAGAGCCAACTACTTACAAGAGCACCCGTACAAAAACCGAACACAGAACATTCCCGCCCCCACGACAGTGGCCGTGGTTAAACGTTCCAATCAGCAACTCGAAAACCGGCGGAAAATTCCACTCCATTGCCGGAACGCTACCATTCCACCAATGGAGATTCTTGGCGCCAATTTCTGCGCCGATCTTGCTACGTCACGGAGCTATGCCCTGAGCAAGCCAATCACAGTTACTATTTTGCAGAAAGTGCGGGAATTTTCCCGCCACAGCTGCCTGGGTACCCAAGTCATTCCCACGCCTCGCTGGTAGCCCGCCAGAAAGTGTTTTCGCTAAGTTTCTGCGAAGTAATGGAACCTCTAGCCCAGCCGCTACTTCAGGCTCTGCGGGCGAGCCTCTTGACAATGTCGGTGTCTGCAAAGCATTCACTCGACTTCCTCACACCCGTCGGCTTAAAGCTTTCCAGATCAGCAGAGCCCGCCTGTCACTGGACCACCCGGGTGACGAGAGACGCTGCGTGGGAAGTCCGCGTGTGAAGGAATAGCAACTTTCCACCGCATGCAATTAGAGAGGAGAATCGTAAGATAGAAATATGAGAGGGGGCTCATGCCACCTCTCATAGCCCCTACGCCATTTTAGATTGTAATTGGTGAGCGGTTGGCTCACTTAGGAGCAAGGTAGTGAGTCAATCGCCCAAGAACAATCTCGCAAACTGGCTGCACATGCCGCACTCTATAAAGAAAATAACTGCAACTGAAAAATGCAGCTCATAGAGGAGGATTATTTATGATGTAGCCAACTTCACCTTCTTAATATGGAACACTAACACTCACATCACACATCCATACCCAGGGAGCCCCTTCCAAACACCGATTCACACAGACATTCACTCTCTAAATATGGCCCGGGCATGTGAGCCAAATATGGAGCAATTTATTCTTTACAATCAGAGTTGGAGTGCTCCGCAATTAAATGCCCAAGATGTTACAACAATTTTAATCATTAAACTAACCTGAACTCACTCACACATGATACTATTTAAGTTAACAATCTCTTTGTGAGCTTTCAGAATCTAATTACAACCTCCGATTCATTCTGTCTCCCTGCAGCAAGAATAACCTTTACAAAATGTTCCCTGAACTGATGGTCCATTCACAATGACAGTGGTGGTATCTGCTTCAGTTTATGGGGACTTCAGGCACACTGTTTCCATACACTCAACAATAAATACAAGATACAAAAAAAACATGGTGGGAGAACAATACAGTAATTTGTAATAAGAATTACAGTGTAAAACAAACCCATACAAGGTATCACATACATTACAAAAACAACACTAGAGAAAGAAATTTAAAAAAACAAGGTTCATGGGACCTTAAGTTGTGCGTGCACATTGCACACTGTTCACGACTGTGCTGAGAATGAGGCACTAAATCACATTGTTAGAAATGTTCGAAGCACTTCACAAATTCATTAGTTTCTCTGAGGGGGTTGGCATGTTGAGTCATATGCATTGATGCACGTGGTTCCATGTCTTGAGCATTGGAGGGGGGCTTTTGGGATGGGCCCACAGTACTGACATCACATAGGGCTAAACGTCGGGTGTTGTTGCTACGTTGTTGCAACAGCAATAGGGAGTGCTGGAGCGTCTGCAGTACGCTGTTGAGATTGTAGTCAGACCCACGCATATGATCACGGCAGTACGGTAGGAAGACACAGTGATAGGCTCTCCTCATGTCGATTAATTGTCTCTGAGGTCTACGTGTTGGGATACATCACTAGTCTAGGTCTCTTCTCTCGCTGGACAGTACTTTACGTTTCCCAATATTGCAGTTCGACGAGGGATGATGGCACGTGGAGTGACTCCACAAGTGTGTGAGGTCATCCATACAGGATCGAACTAGGAGCGACGATTGCTAAAACTGCTCTCTAACAGAGAGGAGAAGTTAGAAATGAGACCATACATTTGTTAGTGTGGCACGATACTGCTTTGTGTATGCAGATCGGCCAATGCTAGTGAGTTGTAAAAACCCAAACAGGTGAGTATATAGCATCCCTTTCTGTCCTGAGGCACATGAGGCGCAGGTTCTGACACGATATGTGATCTTCTTCGTGTACTCACGACAACGTGGCCTGCCACAGGGAATCCCTCCAAACGGCCGCCGCGACCGGAGAGCTAGCGGGCTGTCGCGCGTGGGTCGCGTGTCAGTGTCAACGGCCAGCCTCACTTTCGCTTGTGGCCCGGCGAGAATCCCGCCTAATCCCTCAGGTACCCGGCCCGGTGACTGTCAGCTTGTAGGACCGGACGCCCTCGCGCCCCTCACGTCAGGTAGCGCGCCGACGCTCTCCTCCTGCAGGTAGCCGATGACCTCCGGCTGGCCTCTGGATTGCCACGATCCCCGTCATCTGCACAATTCTTACAAAAATCCTATGCCTAACTTTTCCCCATGACCTTCTATTTTATAATAAATTTACATAACGATACATCGATGGTCTGTCATTTCAGACACTGTATTTTTAATTTTATAGTTATTTATCTGTAGCTATCATAACAAAAAATGGAAATAATTTATCTTGATATTTGTGTAGAGACCGATCTCACTATTGTACATGGTGTGTGACGCTATATTGGATGAAGAACTAAATGTGCGGGCCCGCACTAATATTACTATTAATTATATAGATCGACAGTAGACATGCTCAAGAATTAACTACCATTTGCCAACGATCTACATTCAATGTCTTTTAATTAAATTATGTTGTTACGCAGGTCTAAGTTTTACTGAGCTATAAAGAACATGCAACTATGCTACTTTCGCTCGCCAGTCTTCCCTCCATCTCGGGTCTGTGGTTTGATGACCTGAAAAATAGCATCCCAAGAGGCGCGCGCCACAATTGTGGTAGAAAACCCCCACAATATTAATCTAGTTATTGTTAAATCCTACAGTTTAACTTATCCTAGTATAACGTACTTTCCCTTTTATTTATTTATTTATTTTTTTTTTTTTTTTTTTTACCTTATACAATACTCTTACATAATTCCTGTTACGTTGAGATGTCCCGCTGCTCGCCGCTATTGACGACAGTGATGTGCGCGCCGTACGACATGACCTCCAAGTTTTCATTACGCCTCACTGAAACTCCGGAGACTGGGTTAGCCATGGCTATACAAGACAATAAATTTATAGTTGAACTTAGTTTTGTATGTGATGCAGTCTTAGCAATGAAAGCGCACCTTTCCAGAGGCAATGTAATTTGACCCAGCCAAGTCTGGTTCCTGTTGAGGATTCAGTCGCCCACCACACGCCAGCTACACAGTATGTCACGAATATCCTAGTATGAGTCACTGGTTATTCATCTGTGACAGTCGCAAGCAGCATGCTAAATCCCCAACCAGCACATTGGCATGGTAGGCCCTAGGGCACCATTGGAGTCAAACGCTCACAGGTTCACCCCGACTTGCAAGACAACGATGTTGGCGCATCACTGTAAAAACTATACTGCCAATATTCATCCTCGAAATCACGCAATATACCACAATCTTGCAGTGCACTGACGCGTGCCTGCAAGCATTGGTATGAACGTCTCACGAACTGGCAGTGGCCGCTATGGAGCGTATCACGACTTCTCAGAACGCTTCTAAGAGCACGTTCTTGTATGCGCCCGTTTGTGCGACGTCTCGTCACTCATCTTTATCCCTTAACATGGACACCAGATAGGAAAGGACAAAAACATTTCTCATGGAAAGGTAGTGCCTTTTATCGCAACGACAGAGGAGATCCCGAACATAGACAAAAAAATTAACAGCAGTACATTCTTATGCGAGAAAACGCAGCGTGTTATTACTTTAATTAACAATCTTAATCTATTAATGCGACGAGTATTGTTCCCCGAAGAAAAGTTCATATCTTTGCCTATTCTACTATGTACACCACTTACACTACTACTATAGCAAGGTTCATGTATGTGCCCATTCTACTATGTACACCACTTACACTACTACTATTCCACGAACTCCTTTATGTGAGAGATGTGGTGGAGTCCTATGGACTTCTTTCCTTTCAGCGTCTCCAATTCATATGCATTGTGGTGAGCTGCTCTCCTTATACGGTACGGGCCGTTGTAAACAGAATAGAATTTTTGGCATTTCATTTTTTGTTTGTTCGAAAGTCGGAAAGACTTAACGAGCACCTTTTGTCCAATTTGGAAGTGTCGTAGACGAGCTCCCCTGTCGGCACGTCTCTTCCTGACCTCTGCTGCAGCCCGTATCCTCTTGAGAGCCAAATCCACTATGGCTTGGTGCTGCGTTCGCGATCTTGGTGGGAAGTTTACGACCTTGGTTATCAAGTCCTTAGGAATCCGGTTTTTCAGTACTGTAATGGGTGCCAATTTTGTTATCCCATGGGGTGCCTCATTGATCACCTCCTGGAAGTCTTTAAGGAAAACGTCCCATGTCGTGTGCTGTTTGTTACAGTACAACCGGCACAAGTTTCCGAGTTCTTTAATAACCCATTCTGCAGCATTCGAGCTCGGATGGTGTGAAGATATAAAGATGGGATCAATTTTACATCGACGCAACGTCTCCTTCCATGTTTTTGACTTAAACTGTGGCCCGTTATCAGAAATAATTCTACTCACATGACCAACCTGTGGTAGGAAATCCCGGATTGGGGCTCGTGATACGGTTCGTCCTGTCGCCCTCTTCAGTGGCGTAAAGGTAACGTATTTGGACGTTAGTTCAACAAACACTAATACGTAAGTATATCCTCTTCTTGTTCTTGGCAAAGGTCCCATCAAATCTGTTGCTGCTAATTGTCTTAATTTGGTCGGTACGACTGGGTATAATGGTGCCTGCATGCTCACAGTGGTGTGCTTAGCCTTTTGGCAGTCTTTACACACCGACAGTACCCTCCGAATTCGACGCTCCATGTTTCGAAAGTAACACATGGTCCTTAGCTTGAGATTGCACTTGCGTGGTCCGAAGTGTCCATAGCTGAGGTGAGTACGCCATATAACCTTGTTTATTAGGTGTTCAGGGATGCATACCCCCCATTCAGTGTCATTGGCATAATTTCGGTGGAAAATTATGCCTTTCCGCAAGAGGTAGAACTGCCTGATGGTGGCGTGTCTTCTGTCTATCCATTTCTGTTTCAATAACACTAGGGCAGGGTCCTTGTCTTGCTCCTTCTTGATGTCATGCATACTACAGGTAATAAAATTTTCAAAGGCTACTTTCTGCATATAGAAAAGGCAGTAGTGATTTTCCTCCAGATCTTCTTCCATGTTGTGCTCAAATCCGATCGGTGACCGTGATAAGGCGTCTGCAATAATGTTCTGACTGCCGGGGATATATTCTATCGAAAAGTTGTACTGCTGCAGATACGATGCCCACCTAATGAGCCGCCTGCGATTAAGCTTTGCAGTCATCAAGAACTCGAGTGCCTTGTGGTCTGTGTAGACCCTTGTCTTGCGACCAAACAGAAGGTACCTGAATTTTTCAAACGCCCATACAATAGCCAGCGCCTCTAACTCGGTTACTGAGTAATTCCTCTCACTCTTGGCTAGTACTCTGCTACCAAACGCAATTGTCTTCCACACCCTGTTTCCTTCATGTACATAGTCTTGGAACACCATGACACCCAGACCTGAGTATGAACTGTCCGTTACTATGCAAAGCTCTTCTGCTACGTTAGGGTGTGATAGGATGGGTGCTTGTAATAATGCGAATTTTAATGCTTTCCATTCGGATTCGGCCGCCTCATCCCATTCCCAAGGAATCTTCTTTCCTGTAATTTGATGCAACCTAGGACTGCTCTGAGTTTTGACATGTATAAAGCGGTTGTAAAAATTTATGATCCCCAAGAACCCCCTTAACTGCTTCTTTGTCGCAGGAATGGGAAACTTTTCAATCGCTTCGATCTTTTCGGGATTTGGCGCAATGCCCTCACCCGTGATGATATGTCCTAGAAATTTGACAGAGGACGTCCCAAAATTCGATTTTTCGATATTGATAGTCACTCCGTATTCCTTGAATGTCGCAAGGAGTTCACCGAGGACCGCATTGTGCTCTCCCCAAGATTTCTCCGCGATCAGCAAATCGTCCACATAGCTGGTGACATGACGTTTCAAATTATCGCTTAGTATGCCGTCCAGTCCCCGAATGAATGCGGCAGACGAAATGTTCAAACCAAATGGGAGACGACGAAACCGGTAACATCTTCCAAATGCTAAAAAGGCTGTGTACTGTCTGCAATTTGGATGGAGCTCGATCTGCCAGAAACTCGATTTTAGATCAACTGATGAGAAGATTGATATTCCATGGAAATTTTGTAAGAGTTCCTCCAATCGTTCCGGTCTGTCTGTTTCGGGTTCTATTATGGTATTAATTTGTCGCGAGTCCAAGACTAAACGAATACTACCATCTGCCTTCTCGACTACTCTTAACGGGTTATTATAGGCTGAAGCCGTAGGTCCTATTATTCCTTCACTCAGCATTCGCGCAATTTCAGCTGCTACTTTCTGTCGATATGCCAAGGGGATTGGATAGGGTGGCACACGAAACTGGTTGTGCGGACGTACACGAAATTCATATTGGAAGTTCTTTATTGATCCTGTCTTGGGAAGGAAGACCTCCGCATGTTCTACTAGTAATTTATGAAGTTCTTTGCGGTGGTCGCACCTTATATTCTTTATTGCTTCCACTTTTTCTCCTATTTTCTCCTTTATTTCTCCCATTATTCCGACTTCATTCTCATCCGTGTCCTCTCCCCTACCCGCAACGTCGACCTGTTCTTCCTTTCTGTCTTTCAGACACGCATAGTTTATCCGTACACAGTTAGACGGTAGTTGAGCTGGGATCAGCTGGTCGTCGAACTTAATGTGGACGGGATTCCCTTCCCTCAAAACCACTTCACCTCGTCCTAGATCAACTATCGCTTCATGTTCATTTAGGAAGTCCGTTCCTATTATCATGTCGATCGCCAGATTTGGCACGATCCAGAAGTTAGACTCTATTTTGTGTCCTTGGAAGGAGAATTCCAGTCTTGTTTGTTGGGTGACCTCCGTACATTTACCCGCTAATACCCCTTTTATTTTGGTTTTCTTAACCGATAGGACAGGCCAGTCCATCTCCTGAGAGCACCTCTTGTATGCTGCCTCAGATATTGCTGTTATGTAGCTTCCACTATCTATTATCGCATTCATACTCTTTTCAGCTATTGCTACTGTGATAAGAGGCTGCCGATCTTGTCGAGGAGTTGCTTTATGTTCCTCGAGCAGGATTTCTGATAAATCTTCGTAATGTATCATCTGTAGTTGGCCAGGTCCGAGATTACGTGCGAAATTCCGGCGGCCTGTGTTCGCACTAGTCTGGCGTCAATCCCTTGTTAAGCTCCCCCTCCTCTGACGTGCATTAGGATTTGCGGGTCTAGTTTCAATCTCCTGGTTCCACTGTTGTCCTTGGTTTCGCTCTCTCCAATTACGGTCGCTTTGCCGTTCGTTATTCCTCCTATCCCAGATTCCTTGTCTAGATTGACCCTGCTCCCTGACGTTCTGGTTTCCGTGTCTTTGGTTTCCATAACCTTGAATAGCGTAACCTTGACTTCCGTAACCCTGGTTTCCTAACTGACCAGTGCGATTATGCGATCTGTTGTCGTCTTCCCTTCCTGGCCCGTGGTATTTGTTACTTTGCCCCTTCCTCCTGTCCTTTGCGTCTTGTTTATCAAAGACTACTTCGAGTTCGCGCAATAGACTCTTGAATGCTTCTATGTCAGATCCACACTTGCCGACAAGTGTCTGTTGGTACCTAACTGGCAATTTGGAAAAGCAAAATTTAATGATTTCTCCGTTGCTATATGGACTATCTAAAAATTGATTCTTCTTGAGTAACTCATCAAGAAATTTGGTTGCGCTCCTATACCCGGACACTTCCAGTTCAGGACAAAATATTATTTCCTCTTTAATCCTGTCCTGCGTTTCCTTTGACCAGTAGGTCCGCAGGAATGCACCAACAAATTCCTGATAAGTCCGACACGTCACTGCTACACCCCGCATCTTTTCCGCGGCTTGGCCTTCGATGTGTCCACACACGAATTCTAATTTTGCCTGGGTTGGCCATGATGCCGGTAATGAATTTGTAAACTGCATCACCCAGCTCTTCGGATGCATCGACTCTCCATTTTCTTTGAACTTCTGGAATTTTAGTATCGACAGGAAATGATTCTGATCAAAATCCTGTCTGATCCTCGCACTGGTGTTGTCACTCGTTTCCGATACTTGCACGTCTGCTGAGTGTCCTGTTCTATCTTGGTGATAACTGTGATGTGCTACCTCTGTATCACAGTGGAAGTGGCACTCAGAATTCACAAGTGGGCTACAATTATTGGAGCTATTACTCGCTGTTTCTGCGTGTGCATTGTTAGTTCCGCACTCGGTCATTGGGCTAGAGCACGGCGGGCTTTCCCTCGGAGACACAATTCTGTGTACTCCATCATTGGTATCCGAACGCGCAGTGCTCGTGTGCCCGTTTTGCTCTAGTTTTGCTATCCGACTCTCTACTTCTTCCATTCGTTTCGTGTTGTTCGCAACCGCGATATTACCCTGAGTTTTTAAGAACGCTAGGGATTTTGAGTGGGATTGTGTTGTACGTCGCAAGCGCCCTGCGAGTTTAGAAGTTGTTTCCGCGACTTTCATTGCCCCTGTTGCTGCCGTTTTGGCTAGGCCGGCTACTTTTTGTGCTACCAATGACATTTGTTTTGCTTCTCCACATTCTTTCTTTATTGTTAGTAATTCCCCACGAATTTTCCCTATATGCGAAATTATTGCCTCAGTGTCCTTCTTACGCTGTTCGTCCGCTTCTTCCTTCTCCCTCTTACGTTGTTCGTTAGCTTCTTCTTTCATTGATCGTAGGAAGCTCAGTATTGGGTTAATGTCATCATTTTGATCCTCGTCACACATGGGTGATGTAACTCTGGACACCTGGGCGCTAGAGCTCTGACGTGGCCGAGCTGGCCCCTGTCTGCTCTCGTTCGTTTGATTATAAACTTCTGCTACCGTCTCGACCTGTGTGACTGTCTCTGTTTCATCCTCTACTTCACTATCATAATCACGGCCGCAACGCTGCTCTAAGATCGCGTCCAAATCACCTTCCTCGTCAATGACCCTGGCGTCCTGTCCTGCTAAAAATGTGCCCATCTCATCTCCGAACCTATTCCCGTCGGTAAACTGCCCCTTATCCATTATGCTATCCTCTATTGTTTTAGCGTCGCTCGATAATAGTCGTGCCTTACTTCTCGTTATCATTCATGAAGAACAAATTTATCTAAAATGCACAATAAAATTAATCTACTCCATATATTTTTACACATAGACATAAAATTTCAACAACGCTGTTCCAAAGCTGTAATTACAAACACAATTTGATGTGGTACAGAAACCGCACACAAATCCGACAAAGTGCGATGTGGTACGGACACCACATCGACGAAACACAAAAACAATGAACAAAAAAAATATATACACTGAAAACAAAAACTGTAATCATGCGCCGCTACTTAAAACTAAACGCGGAACTACCAGAAAAAAACTTGGGTATAAATCAATAAAAAAAATTAAGCAAAAAAAATTCTGAGTGTCCCTACTACTAATAATACTTGCTTATCAGAAGATTCACAGGGAAGATCCGAGGCTAAGGGTCGCCATTTTATGCGAGGTGCCGGGGCTAGCAGTGTTTTTAACACTCAATTCTTCTAGAATTTACATATGTACATGATGCTCTAAGCCCCCCCTATTCTAACTCCAACTTTTTCTGTTGCACAAGGATAAAAAAAATACGCGAACTGACTCTAATCAACCCTGCCAGTGGAGTAGAAGAGAGTTTGGCACCTGCAATAATTTAATTTGATAAATAAGTTAAATAAACGAAGGTTTTATTAACATAGTGAGGAATGATGGGGTTGCTCTACCGATTAACAGAATGACAGTTCGGTCCAAAATAACAATATGATTTATTAAGACTAAACACAAAATAATAAACAACAACACATGAAACATTAACAATACATCAAATTGGCTCTAATTGGATACTTAAACAAACGCTGTGAATGTGAAGTTGTCCCTAAACTAGATTGTGAGGATTATGACGAAGTGGTATGTGCAGCCAATTCCTAGCAACTCAATTCTTAGAGAAAACACATAGCCAACCCAACATTAATTGCTGCTACCCAAGACAGAGCAAAGTTAGAAAAAAGACGAACAGGCGCGCTCTGCTGAGCTCTGATTGTCACCTAGGAAAACCCTATCTGCCGGTGCTGTGGACATACATTACCAAACCGACTTCTTGACTCCCAGGACACGATCT